>NC_034199.2:25327331-25689831 GCF_002021735.2 Oncorhynchus kisutch
TCTCACATTCTCAAAGTGAGTGAAATCCACAGGATGTAACTGTTTCTCTCATTGGTTGGGATCAGTCATCTGCCCCTCCCCAGCAGAAACCAATGATATCGTCATCCTCGGTGGAAAAGTACTGGCAATCAGGCCACTCTTTGTTTATTGTTGTTTATTACATTAGTGTTTGTTCTTTTTCCTGTTATTCTTGTTGGTAAAAATGTAGGTAGCCAATATTACAAGTATATTAAATTTAAATACACAATGTTTTAAGAAATCATTATAGTATGTTAAAGTCAATTACACCACTTATCAGTCTAGCTCCGGAATTCTGTTCTGCCTCCATGAAGACACTCATGACAGGGTTGAGAAGAATGGCCTCAAGGTCTGGTTCTGACAACAATACACCAATCACGTCACAGCAGGGCCAGACGTGGATAAGAGAGAGCTCCTCTGAACTTGTCTAAATCTCTTACGTGAAGGTTAACTTTTTCACGCAGTAGTCACTTTCCATGATGTGTTAGAGACCGACAAAGCTGGATGGATGTTGGTGCTCTACCTGCTGCCTGTCGCTCAGCAGAGGTTCAACTGCAGAGCCATCTGAGCCCACTCCCCACCAAGCTTAGAGAGAAATTCACTGGGAACATCACATCATCCTAACAATACATGTGTGTGTCAAAGCCCATCAGAGCCCACTCCCCACCAAACTGAGAAGGAAATTCACTGGGAACATGACATCAACAGTGTTTCCTGGTTAGTCAGTGACTTGAATGATAAAATAAATATTAATTTGATATGCAGTACTCTGTACAGTAAACTTCCTTATGTGATTGAGAATGTCCTACACCAGTGAGTGAGTCATTGATCAATGGTTATTAGAACATAAACAATTCCCAGGTATTCCCACTCATGGGGGTGACAGTCCGGAATCAACCACGGCGGGAATGTGGTCCGAGCATTAACTAACGCTGTGGAATATACCGCAAACACACAACCAACGCATTCCACTCATACCACACACTCCTGACCAAACTATGGGCGGTGTGTCTGGGATTCGCAGATCCTAAAATTAATCCACAGAAAAAAGACCTCAATGGCAAAAGGAAAAAATTCTCTCTCTTTGGAATCAGTGTTGGAATGAGCAGTCTATTAGGGACATAGGAATCAGTGGACAGTCATTGAGGTTTATCATAAGCTCAACTCACTTAGCTAGTCATTTTCCTCTTCATGTATTGTTTGATTCCACAGCCAATGATGTTTTGACAATGTACATAGTTCCTCCTGTGTGCATAACATTGGTGGGGGTTGTGGTGTGTGTGTGTGGTGAGGCAATGACATTGTGAAATAGGGACAAGGGACAGAGACACAGGAAAAATTGGGTTTGATAAATAGAGGTTAGGTCTCAACACGTACACAGACACACACAGACATATGTACACAGATACAGGACATGCATAATTCCATGTGGGATTGTATAATTGGTACATTTGACTCAGACACTCAACCCTCAAAGCTGTTTACTGTTTATGCGAGCACAATAATAGCATAATAGCAACACCATACTTAGGGCTCTATTCAATCTGCATTGCTGAAGTTCAGCGTTACAGTGTGATTGCAATTTAAAGGCAATGTTCCTGCGTTAGAGGAGACTGTATTCACGGTAAATGCTGCATATGTCAGCTCAGTTGTCAAAATCGGAAATGTACGTTTCTGTCGCGCAATCTGTAACTCTTCAGCGATATAGATGGAATAGAGCCCTTTCACATGCATGCGGGCACAGACCCATACACAAACCAAGCACATTTAAAAAGGTCTACTATGCATAATCACTATGGCAACCATATGGTTAACTGCGTGTTTGTGGGCATGTGGAGTTGGTGCATCCATTTATCTGATTATGTAACATGCGTCTCTAATAGGAGGTCCATGACACATTGGTTCCTGGGTTGCTGCTCTCATAACATAGTCCTTCCTCCAGCTCTTCTCTGTTATTCCGGTCAACCTCTTAATTGTCCCTCCAGTCATCTTGGGGTAAGACACATCAAATGACCTTCCAGTGTTGTTATACCTCTCAATTCCCACCAACAGATTGTTGGACACACTGATAGACACCTGACCCTTTGAGATGAGAGAATAGAGCACACTGTGAATGCATGTATTGTACTGAACATTAGCATATCTGTAGATATATTTAATTTGCACATAAAAGATACTGATGGTTTTGCAGGGTGAGAGGGCTAGCCCTTCCATGTAGTGGAGCTACTATACAGTGGTGCTCTCTGGTCCCACTCCTGATTGCATAGACTAAGCTGATGGTAAACCTGTGTCATTGTTCACATAAAAGGCCTCAATCTCATACCAGAGTGACTCACAGTGTGTGTGCGTTTGCTGGCTCTCAGCCACATCAAAGAGTACCTCAGATGTATTAGTGCTGTACCTGTCATGTTCCATGTCCTCCACCCAAGAAGAGTGGCAGGGGTGTGAACAGGTTCAGCAACATTCCTCAACTCTTTTCCCTGGACAACACCGAGTCCTGTCTGGTTATGTACAGTAATACAGTATAACCATCCTCAGGTGAACAGCTTAAGGCCTAACACAAATCTGTGAGGAACTGGTGAGGTACAGCCGGTTCTGGGCTTTTGCACCTTGGGTCAAAGAGAGAGATAGGTGAAGCAAAGCTCCAGAACCTTCCAGAACCTCAAAAGGATAGAAAGTAGGATAAAAGTCCTAACCCTAACCCTAGCTTCATGTCCACACCCCAATTCAACCCTAACACTAACCCTAGCTTCATGTCCACACCCCAATTCAACCCTAACACTAACCCTAGCTTCATGTTCACACCCCAATTCAACCCTAACATTAACACTAACCCTAGCTTCATGTCCACTCCCCAATTCAACCCTAGCCATAATATGAACTCTTATGTTCAACCTTAATGTATGTTTAACCCTGGCTCAACCCTAAACCCCCCGAATGCCCAATTTAATCCCTGAGGTACACGTGGTGACAGTACACCAGGAGAAGTTGTCTGCCATCTAGTGGAAAATGTGGGTACTGCTATGGAATTTCACAAGCAGGAACATTGTCAGTACTAGGTGAATTGCAAAAGGCTATAGAACAGCTCCACTACTAAACTTTACCTAAACATGTTTGCAAAGACTATTACACTTAACACTATTGTTTTGAATGCTAGCATGTTTGAGATCCTTTTTGAGTACATGACTTCAAGTATTACAACTTATTTCACAATTGATAGTAGTGCCACTGTTTAGGAATCCAATATAGGCTACAGTGTGTGTTTGTGTGGCAGGGTGAGAGTGACCCTCAACACTCTACTCCCCTTTCCATATCAGCTGAGCTTGATGCTTTTCTCAAGGTCATCAGAAACACTTGCACACACACACACACACACACACACAAGAAAACACACACACACAAGCAAACAATGTAGATCAAATATGAGCAGTGTTTCTTTTTGTACCGGTCTGTCTGTCCTAGGCTGAGGTTGGCTGGTTAGTTGGTTGATTGTGTGGTATTTGTCTCTTTCTCATCCTACTTCCCCCCTCCAGGACCCTGCCTCTTTCTCAACGCCTGTGATTGTAACATCTTCTCAACCTTCCTGGAGCGATACAGGAAACCCTGAACAGGTCAGATATTTTCTTGTTTAAGTCACAACTGGGCGGTATGAAGGTTCACTGTCTGATTCTGTATGTACAGTATGAAGGTTCACTGTCTGATTCTGTATGTACAGTATGAAGGTTCACTGTCTGATTCTGTATGTACAGTATGAAGGTTCACTGTCTGATTCTGTATGTACAGTATGAAGGTTCACTGTCTGATTCTGTATGTACAGTATGAAGGTTCACTGTCTGATTCTGTATGTACAGTGTGAAGGTTCACTGTCTGATTCTGTATATACAGTATGAAGGTTCACTGTCTGATTCTGTAAATACAGTATTAAGGTTCACTGGCTGATTCTGTATGTACAGTATGAAGGTTCACTGTCTGATTCTGTAAATGCAATATGAAGGTTCACTGTCTGATTCTGTATATACTGTATTGTCTGTGTATGTGCTTGGTAGTGTATTCTTATATGCAGATTCAGTGCACAGATCACAGGAAGACAGTACAATGTCAATGTCTTCACCCCTGTCACTGATCAAATTCACTCTCTTTACCCCGCCCACCAGGTGATCATGCTGCCTAATTGGTCAAACATGACCCTCCACCTGGAGGACTCTCTGACCCGTGCCCTGGGCCATTATCTTGACAACTGGAGCCGGAACTCCTCGAAGGCAGAACAGGCTCTGGACAACACTCTGGCAGAGGAGAACTTCAGGAACGTCATATGGTATCTGATAGTGATGATCGGAATGTTTGCCTTCATCGTCGTGGCGATCCTGGTGAGCACGGTGAAGTCGAAGCGGCGTGAGCATTCTAACGACCCCTACCATAAATACATTGAGGAAGACTGGACCGCCCAGCTCCAACAGCAGAGCTTCGTCATCAACAACCCCACGGCCAACTAACCCAATGTATATTCACACGCCATATACAAACACCAGTGGTGGAAAAGTACCCAATTGTCATACCTGAGTAAAAGTAAGGATATCTGAATAGAGAATGACTCAAGTAAAAGTAAAAGTCACCCAGTAAAATTCTACTTGAGTAAAAGTCTAAAAGTATTTGGTTTTAAATATACTTAAGTATCACAACTAAATGTAATTTCTAAAATATACTTAAGTATCAAAAGTAAAAGTATAAATCATTTCAAATTCCTTATACTAACAAACAAGACTGCACCATTTTTAATTGTTTTATTTACAGATAGCCAGGGGCACACTCCAACACTCAGATATAATTGATAAATGAAGCACGTGTGTTTAGTGAGTCTGCCAGATCAGAGGTTAAGTGTGTGAATTTGACAATTTTTCTGTTCTGCTAAGCATTCAAAAGGAAAATGTATGGAGTAAAAAGTACATGATTTTCTTTAGGAATGCAGTGAACTAAAAGTAGTCAAAAATATCAATAGTAAAGTACAGATACCCAAAAAATCTACTTAAGTTGTACTTTATAGTATATTTACTTAAGCACTTTGACCACTGACAAACACACAGGCACATAGAGAGGAATATGAATACTGTATTTTTGTATTGAACAAAGCCTATGGGAAAATACATTTCGTTTTTGTAGGGTTTTTAGATAAATGCCAAAAATAAGGTTTAGGAGATTTTATAGGTTTTGTTCTCTGAGATAATCGTCATTAGCTAAAAGAAATTGTGAATTTTGAAGCATTTACGGAAAACAATATGATCTCATAGAACAAAACATATAACATTTCCTAAATCTGTTAACCTCAGACCTTTTATTTCGGCATTTATACCAAAACTCAATTCTTTCCCCTTAATTTCCCCCATAGGAATGTCTGAACGAACCAGAGGAACTCATTTCCAGGTTTTGGGACTAAAAACTGGTGAGCTCTATGGCCCGAAAGTTAAATAATCTTGTGGTATCCATTAGTAACAAATGTGTTGCAGTCAATGTATAACTAATATGTTAATCATGGATTGTATTAAAAAAGTGGATCTATCAATACTGATGTGGTTATCTGGCCTCTGACTAAGATTATGTCTGCGCTAATGAAGTAGGTGAAAAGTAACAGGGCTGTCAAACCACAAGTGCCCAGTAGAGAGCAACACACACACACACTGAACAAAAATATATTTACAAAGACAAACTGAGAACAAAGAGAGAGGGAGACTGAGGTAGACTGGAGAGAGACGGGAAAGGGGTGACAGACAGGAGTAGAGAGGAATAATAAGAGCAGTATAAAATAGAGGTGCAGCTGCTACCCTACAACACTGCCTGCTCTGACTGCCCTCATGGATGTGTGTGTTTTGAGAGAGAGATTTTACTTACAGAATACTGATGCAGGTATTAGCAATTTAGCATATCACAGCATAGTTAATGCAACCCGTATAGTCAAAAGGGTGTGAATACATTCTGAAGGCACTGTAGCTACTTAGCAACTAAGCATGAACTCTTGGAAAATTAGTCCAAATGACGACCAAAAGAGATCCTAATAAAATCAAAGCATGTTAGCTAACCCTTAACCCTAACCTTAACCATAACCCTAACCCTTACCTTAACCCATAACCTTAACCCATAACCCTAACCACTAGCATAGCTAACGTTAGTCACCTAGCTAACGTTAGCCACAACAAATTGGAATTCTTAACATATCATATGTATTGCAAATTCCTAACATATTGTACGAAACAGGAAAATGGTGCCGATAGATAGGTTAGATTCTAGCCCCTAGGCAACATTATTAGCCCAGAATTTTGTTGTGTTATTACATACAGCCGGGAAGAACTTTTGGATATCAGAGCGACGGTAACTCACCAGCATTACCAGCATTATGACCAGGAATATGACTTTCCCGAATTGGACCCTTTGTTCGTACCCCCAAGGTAATTTAAATGATTCCAGAGGCTGATCCATAACACAGCCGGTGGAGAAGAGATATTCCGAGTGGACCCACGCACACAACCCACTGCTTCCAGTATGTTACTTGCTAATGTTCAGTCTCTGGATACTAAAGTTGATGAGCTCAGGGTGAGGATTTCCTTCTCGAGAGACATCAGGGATTGTAACATACTCTGTTTCACGGAAACAAAGCTCTCTCTGGATATACTCTCTGAGTCCATACTGCCAGTTGGGGTCTTAGTTCATCGCGCAGACAGGAATTAATATCTGTCCGGGAAGAAGAAGGGCAGGGGTGTATGTTTCATGATTAACTACTCATAGTGTGATTGTGATAACATACAGGTCCTTTATGTTCACTCGAACTAGAATACCTCACAATCAAATGCCAATCGAAATTACCAGGAGAATTCTCTTCGGTTTAGTCACAGCCAAGTTTATTCCCCCTCAAGCCGATACCTTGATTGCCCTCAAAGAACTTCACTGGACTTTATGCAAACTAAGGCCACATTTATTGTAGCTGGGGATTTTAACAATGCAAATTTGACGAAAAACCTACCGAAGTTATATCAACACATTGACTGTAGTATTTGCGCTGTTAAAACACTTGACCACTGCTACTCCAACTTCCGGGATGCCTACAAGGCCCTCCCCCGCCCTCCCTTCGGAAAATCTGATCACGACTCCATTTTGCTCCTCCCTTCCTATAAGCAGAAACTCAAACAGGAAGTACCCGTGCTAAGTGCTATTCAATGCTGGACTGACCAATTGGAATCCACGCTTCAAGATTGTTTTGATCACGCAGACTGGGACATGTTCTGGAAAGTCTCTGAGAATAACATTGACTAATACACTGATACGGTGACTGAGTTTATCAGGAAGTGTATTGGAGATGTTGTACCCACTCTGACTATTAAAACCTACCCTAACCGGAAACCGTGGAAAGATGGCAGCATTCACGCAAAACTGAAAGCACAAACCACCACATTTAACCATGGCAAGGTGACTGGGAATATGGCCGAATACAAACAGTGTAGTTATTCCCTCCATAAGGCAATCAAGCAGGCAAAACGTTAGTATAGAGACAAAGGGGAGTCGCAATCAACGGTTCAGACACAAGACGTATGTGGCAGGGTGTACAGACAATTACGGACTACAAAGGGAAAACCAGCCACGTCGCTGACAGTGTTGTGGTGTCTCTCTTATTGTGATGTTTGTTTTGTCCTATATTTTTATTTTTAATCCCAGCCCACGTCACCGCAGGAGGCCTTTTGCCTTCTGGAAGACCATCATTTGTTTATAATTAACTGACTTGCCTAGTTAAATAAAGGTGAAATAAAAAAATATTTACAAAAATACAAAAAATCTTCGCCTGCTTTGAGGATAACACAATGCAGCCCGACTCGGCCTCCATCTCTGTGGCCAACATGAGTAAGACATTTATACGTGTTAACCCTCACAAGGCTGCCGGCCCAGACGGCATCCCTAGACACGTCCTCAGAGCATGCGCAGACCAACTGGCTGGAGTGTTTACGGCCATATTCAATCTCTCCCTATCCCAGTCTGCTGTCCTCAAATGCTTCAAGATGGCCACCATTGTTCCTGTACCCAAGAAAGCAAAGGTAACTGAACTAAATGACTATCGCCCCGTAGCACTCACTTCTGTCATCATGAAGTGCTTTGAGAGACTGGTCAAGGATCATATCACCTCTACCTTACCTGACACCCTAGACCCACTTCAATTTGCTTACCTACCCAATAGATCCACAGACGATGCCATCACCCTCACACTGCCATATCCCTTTCCTTTCCATCTGGACAAGAGGAATACCTATGTAAGAATGCTGTTCATTGACTATAGCTCAGCATTCAACACCATAGTACTCTCCCAGCTCATCATTAAGCTTGAGGCCCTGGGTCTGAACCCCGCCCTGTGCAACTGGGTCTTGGACTTCCTGACATGCCGCCCCCAGGTGGTGAAGGTAGGAAACAACACCTCCACTTCGCTGATCCTAAACACTGGGACTACCTGCCCTCCAGTAAACCTACAGCACCAGATGTCACATGAAGGCCAAAAAGATCATCAAGGACAACAACCACCCGAGCCACTACCTGTTCACCCCACTATCATCCAGAAGGCAAGGTCTGTACAGGTGCATCAAAGCTGGGACCGAGAGACTGAAAAACAGCATCTATCTCAAGGCCATCATACTGTTAAATAGCCATCACTAGCACATTCGAGGCTGCTGCCCTATATACATAGACTTGGAATCACTGGCCGCTTTAATAATTGAACACTAGTCACTTTAATAATGTTAAAATATTTTGCTTTACCAATTTCATATGTAAACACTGTATTCTATTCTACTGTATCTTAGTCTATGCCGCTCTGAGATTGCCCGTCCAAATATTCTTAATTCCATTCCTTTACATAGATTTGTGTGTATTGTTGTGAAATGGTTAGATATTACTTGTTAGATATTACTGCACTGTTGGAGCTAGAAACACAAGCATTTCGCTACACGTGCAATAACATCTGCTAAACGTGTGTCTGTGACCAATAAAATGTCATTTGATTTGAATTGCAATTCGTAATACAGTTGAAGTCAGAAGTTTACATACACCTTAGCCAAATACATTTAAACTCAGTTTTTCACAATTCCTGAAATGTAGTCTTAGTAAAAATTCCCTGTCTTAGGTCAGTTATGATCACCACTTTATTTTAAGAATGTGAAAAGTCAGAATAATAGTAGAGAGAATTATTTATTTCTCAAAGACCCATTTGTGACCAATTTTTAACTGATGTCTTGAGATGTTGCTTCAGTATATCCACCTAATTTTCCTTTCCTCATGATGCCATCTATTTTGTGAAGTGCACCAGTCCCTCCTGCAGCAAAGCACCCCCGCAACATGATGCTGCCACCCCCGTGCTTCACGGTTGGGATGGTGTTCTTCGGCTTTGCAAGCCTCCCCCTTTTTCCTCCAAACATAAGGATGGTCATTATGGCCAAACAGTTTTATTTTTGTTTCATCAGACCAGAGGACATTTCTCCAAAAAGTACAATCTTTGTCCCAATGCGCAGTTGCAAACTGTAGTCTGGCTTTTTTATGGCGGTTTTGTAGCAGTGGCTTCTTCCTTGCTGAGTGGCCTCTCAGGTTATGTCGATATAGGACGTGTTTTACTGTGGATATAGATACTTTTGTACCTGTTTCCTCCAGCATCTTCACAGGGTCCTTTGCTGTTGTTCAGGGATTGATTTGCACTTTTCGCACAAAAGTACGTTCATTTCTAGGAGACAGAATGCGTCTCCTTCCTGAGTGGTATGACGGCTGCGTGGTCCCATAGTGTTTAGACTTGCGTTATATTGGTTGTACAGATGAACGTGGTACCTTCTGGCGTTTGGAAATTGCTCAGAAGGATGAACCGGACTTGTGGAGGTCTACAATTTTTTTTCTGAGGTCTTGGCTGATTTCTTTTGATTTTCCCATGATGTCAAGCAATGAGGCACTGAGTTTGAAGGTAGGCCTTGAAATACATCCACAGGTATACCTCCAATTGACTCAAATTATGTCAATTAGCCTATCAGAAGCTTCTAAAGCCATGACATCATTTTCTGGAATTATCCAAGCTATTTAAAGGCCCAGTTAACTTAGTGCATGTAAACTTCTGACCCACTGGAATTGTGATACAGGGAATTCTAAGTGAAATAATCTGTCTGTAAACAATTGTTGGAAAAATTACTTGTGTCATGCACAAAGTAGATGTCCTAACCAACTTGCCAAAGCTATAGTTTGTTAAGAAGAAATTTGTGGAGTGGTTGAAAAACTAGTTTTAAGGACTCCAACCTAAGTATATGTAAACGTCCGACTTCAACTGTATACCATGCGAATTGTAATTCATAACATATCATACGAAATGGATGCTGGACATCCACAAATCACATACCATACCAAACGTAACATTTCATACTAATTTGAGTCTCATAGATTGACTTTAACTATGTTATATCTACCCCCGAGTCCAGGTTGCACAAGTATGAAGACAAGCTGCAATTCTCCTCTTCCTACAGCAGGGATGGTAAAGTATGGAGTTGACTCTGTGATATTTCCTGCAAGTGAACTGAACAAACACACAACCTTCCTTTTTTGCCAGTATAAAACTTAGCAATAGTAATCACTATCCATTTACAGTACATTGAAGTTGTGATAACACCAAGCATGGCCTGCTAGCAGGTTACTTCTTCATCAGAGACTCTGAGCCATACAATGTACTGTAAGCCCAGGCTGTTCCATTTTAGCCCCAGTGACAATGAGAAAGCAGAGAGATCGGGTTACTGTCTCTGCAAGGCTGAAAACAAACCTTGACAAAAAAGACTCATGTTACTGTCCTCATCAGTTAGACTACCCAGAGACACACATAGTCACACAGGCAGTGTACTCAAAGAAAATGGTGCCTGGGTCACACGTTTTATATTTTGCTGAGATCAAGCCTTTGTTTTGCTTTGCATATAGTCATTGGCAACGGGTAAACTACATGCTCACACATGCATACCACAGGAAGGGAGGACAGCTCATGATAATGCATGAAAACCATGTGTTTGATGTATTTAATACCATTTCACACTTTTGAAAAACTAGATGATTACTTATGGATTACTTTTAAATTCAGAAAGGATGTTTGGGAAAAAATACATTATATGACACCTTTCTGTTTTCTCAATGGCATTAAATTCAGCATTGAAGTCTAACCACAAGTCAGAAACCACTAACGATGCTTCTTATGGAGAAAGTCGTTAATTACAATTTTGGACAGGTAACTAGAAACTGTAATGGATTACATTTAGAAAGTAACCTACCCAACCCTGCCTAATTTCCCAGTTAAGCCTATCCTCTCAAAGGAGAGTACATTTACCTTCCCTCCATAGGCTGTCGACAGGCACACGAATGCACTCACGCACACACACACAATGTCAGAGTCTCCTTGTCTGATTATTCCTTTTGACTGTAACTGTAACCCCCAGCCAACACCTCCTCCTACCCTAGTCTGATTCCAACAGTATGCTCCAACAGACAACTACACCAACTACCACAGCAATGGGACAGCTAGTGTTAAAGTAGCCACTATAAAGCTATCGCAATTATATTCTAGTTGCATTCAGGCGCTGTCCATTAGCCTGTCACTGCATGCATCTATCAACATACACTAGACGTTGTGGAGTGGGACACTGTTAGCATAATGCTAACCTGTTGGGAACACCCGTTTCACAGTGCTGAGCACTGTTCAGGAGTCTCTTTTTATGCTCATGGTTACAAACCCAATCTGTAGTGACTGTTAGAACTCTAGATATGCAGACCCCAGATTGCTATCATCCCAAAATCTCCTCAGCACAGCTCTCTCTCATTCCTCCCAACATGCCAAGTAGAAACGCCATGGTGTGAGAGTGTGAGCAGAGAGCAGAGGCCTGTTAAAACCCACTATCTCCTCTCTCCTCTCGTGCTCTTTCTCTCTCTATCTCTCTCACTCACCTATTTATTTTTAGCACCTAAACAACTGGTCTCCTAAAAATGGGCCTGTGTGTGGTGGCCAGGGGGAGAGGGGCGCTGCTATGTACGGTATCTAGCCCCCCAGCGCTCCAAGTCTGTCAGGTCTGTTCTTTCCCTTTGTCTCGGCTGGAGAGAGGGAGCAAGGAAGTGAAACAGGGAGAGAGAGGATCGCTGGTTCCTAAACAAGCCTTGGGCATTGGACTATAGAGGACTGCTTGGAAGGAGACTCAAGGAGATGTATACTATAATTTAAGGGCAACGCTGACCTTCCTCAGCCTAAGTACTCTTGTGGAGGCCATATCTAGTGATTAAAGGTTACTCTGTGATTCTCGAGGTGTGTGGTCGTTCATAACACGTCCCTAAACCATGCTTGCCCTGTGGCTGCTCCTGCTCCCGTGCCTGTCTCTGTCACCGCTCGCTCAGACCGAGAAGGGACTGGAGTTCCCTCGCTATGACGGGAAAGACAGAGTCATCGACATCAATAACAAGAACTACCAGAAGGCCATGAAGAAGTACACCATGATGTGTCTGCTGTACCACAAACCCATCCCTGATGGGAAGGAGCTGCAGAAACAACACCTGATGACTGAGATGGTGCTGGAGGTAAGCCTGAGGAGGAGGAAGCGAGAAAAAGGGAGATGGTGAGTCTAGGAACGAGATGGTGAAGAAACGATGAAGGAGGACAAGGCAGAGAGAGAGATAAGGAGGAGAAGAAAGAGATGGTGGGTAGAGAAGAAAGAGAAGAGTCACTAGGGAGGGGGAGCACCTGGGCTGGACTGAGGTGATTTAACAATCTGGGGTCACTGGGTCAGCTAGACCCACTCCATAAATCATTACAGTACCTAGACATTAGAGTGTCCCAATGGGCACAGAACCCACAATTTACTGAAGTGGTTAAGAGTGAGAGCTAGAATGAGAGACTGTAATAAAACGTTGTCATAAAATGGCTGTCATTCAATTGAACATGATCAACTGATTGAATACATACTCAAGACTGAGCTACCCCATCACAAGTCAATCAGTGATTCTTATGACTTTGAGATACGTGTGTGTGTGTGTGTGTGTGTGTGTGTGTGTGTGTGTGTGTGTGTGTGTGTGTGTGTGTGTGTGTGTGTGTGTGTGTGTGTGTGTGTGTGTGTGTGCGTGTGTGCGTGTGTGCGTGCGTGCGTGCGTGCGTGCGTGCGTGCGTGCGTGCGTGCGTGCGTGCGTCTCCAGTGCTGTCAGTTAAGGATATTTCTGTTAATTCATTCGGCACTTCCCATAGTAATGTATATTATTCACCCCTGCTCTCTGCCACAGGCACAAATAGGACCGGCACACATGCCCTTTATGTTATTGAGCTATACATGTGAAGGGCATTGCAGTAGGTCTGTCTCTCTCCCTGTTTTGCTTTTACACTTAGATTGAGTCGGTCTTAAAATACTATGTCAATGACATGAATATTTATTAATTAGAAAGTTGGCTAACTGATTATAACATTCGCTAATGTTCTATGACGGCATCTATATTATAATGTGCTATGAATACATTTATAAGGTAAAGAGTACTTCATTTGAAGCTACTTCAAGTAAAGTGTCAGTTACTATCCCACTTCAGCAGAGCTGTGACAGTGGACTACTGTGGCCTAATCTCCCCTCTCTAGCTGTCCTGTGCTCCTCATGGCTTGTGTTGAGTTAGAGTATGATGTGCAGCAGATAACCTGAGCACAGTCTCTCACTCCTAATAGCCTCAGATATTTAACTCACCACAGGTGGACTGGACTAGGGTTAGGGCCCTGGGTCATCATAATTAACATAATTACTTGCTCTATTGCTTCGCTACAGGTTATCTGTATAGGATTGCATCCATGTTCCATTATTTTATAAGGAGCCAACAGAGTGAGGTTTGTTTGAAGAGTCCACTTCTGGCCTTTCTTCATCACTCTGTCAGTGTTTCATCAACATACAGTATCTCATGCTTTAATAATGGCTACTTGTTCCAAGTTGCATGTGGTAATGTATGTTGTGTTGTATTCTGTCTAGGCCTATGTGTTCTTTGTTTGGGTTTGCTAAAGGTTGAAAAATGTACCGCTTTGCTGAGTTGTCAAAAGTATGACAAAGACTTTCTTCTTGTCTACAACCAATGGAGAGTCCATGCTTCTACATGTTAACACCGATAACTGTATTCATAAAGTGCTTTTCAAACATGATGTTCAAAGCCCTGAATGATCACCTGTCAACGTATTATCTGGATGAAGACAGACTAATCACTGTTCCCCTCCTGATATTTCGGTCAGTCGGGTATTCTTAGCTTCAATTTGCCTTGGTATCTGTCAGAGCTCAAGGCCTTGGCTGGCAGACCCTCACCTATTGAGACCACAATGGCTGTTAGGTTTCTGGCATGGATATGGAGCATGGCACTTCTAGTCATCATATATATATATATATATATATATATATATACAGTGCCTTGCGAAAGTATTCGGGCCCCTTGAACTTTGCGACCTTTTGCCACATTTCAGGCTTCAAACATAAAGATATAAAACTGTATTTTTTTGTGAAGAATCAACAACAAGTGGGACACAATCATGAAGTGGAACGACATTTATTGGATCTTTCAAACTTTTTTAACAAATAAAAAACTGAAAAATTGGGCGTGCAAAATTATTCAGCCCCCTTAAGTTAATACTTTGTAGCGCCACCTTTTGCTGCGATTACAGCTGTAAGTCGCTTGGGGTATGTCTCTATCAGTTTTGCACATCGAGAGACTGAAATGTTTCCCCATTCCTCCTTGCAAAACAGCTCGAGCTCAGTGAGGTTGGATGGAGAGCATTTGTGAACAGCAGTTTTCAGTTCTTTCCACAGATTCTCGATTGGATTCAGGTCTGGACTTTGACAGGGCCATTCTAACACCTGGATATGTTTATTTTTGAACCATTCCATTGTAGATTTAGCTTTATGTTTTGGATCATTGTCTTGTTGGAAGACAAATCTCCGTCCCAGTCTCAGGTCTTTTGCAGACTCCATCAGGTTTTCTTCCAGAATGGTCCTGTATTTGGCTCCATCCATCTTCACATCAATTTTAACCATCTTCCCTGTCCCTGCTGAAGAAAAGCAGGCCCAAACGATGATGCTGCCACCACCATGTTTGACAGTGGGGATGGTGTGTTCAGGGTGATGAGCTGTGTTGCTTTTACGCCAAACATAATGTTTTGCATTGTTGCCAAAAAGTTCAATTTTGGTTTCATCTGACCAGAGCACCTTCTTCCACATGTTTGGTGTGTCTCCCAGGTGGCTTGTGGCAAACTTTAAACGACACTTTTTATGGATATCTTTAAGAAATGGCTTTCTTCTTGCCACTCTTCCATAAAGGCCAGATTTGTGCAATATACGACTGATTGTTGTCCTATGGACAGAGTCTCCCACCTCAGCTGATTTGTTAAAAAAGTTTGAAATATCCAATAAATATCATTCCACTTCATGATTGTGTCCCACTTGTTGTTGATTCTTCACAAAAAAATACAGTTTTATATATTTATCTTTGAAGCCTGAAATGTGGCAAAAGGTCGCAAAGTTCAAGGGGGCCGAATACTTTCGCAAGGCACTGTATGTATATATATATATATATATGTGTGTGTGTGTGTGTGTGTGTGTGTGTGTGTGTGTGCGCGCGCGCGCGTGCGTGCGTGCGTGCATTGCCTTGGGGCTGTTCTGTTCTCTGGACCATTATCTACTCAATAACGTCACTCCAACTAAGCCTCATCTCAGCCCTGTTTGTTTGTCTGTCCCCCTGCCAAACATGCTTCAAACTGGATCATAGTTCCTGAGTGTAGAACAACAAGGGCTCTATTGGACACTGTTCCAATTTAAGTGTTATGATGACGTTGAAAGAATGTCACTAACTGACTTTTGTCTACATCTCCAGCTGGCTGCTCAGGTTATGGAGGAAAAGGAAATTGGGTTTGGAATGGTAGACTCCCACAAAGACACCAAGGTTGCCAAGAAGCTGGGTAAGGAAACACATCAACACTTCAGTGCGAACTATAGTTGCTCATCATATTATTATAGTTGCTCATCATTATTATTATACTACATGACTATGAAGCATACTACATGAAGCACCAAAAGTTTTTTTGTGAAGCATTCAGTGAATGGTTGTAAATAATGGTCTGTACTTGACCCTCTGACCCCTGACCTCTGACCCCAGGCCTGGTGGAAGAGGGCAGTGTGTATGTGTTCAAGGCAGACCGTGTGATTGAGTTTGACGGCATGCTCTCTGCCGACACCCTGGTGGAGTTCCTTCTAGACGTGAGTGGACTGGGGGTGCCCTCATTGATACTACTCACAGATCTAGGATCAGCTTACTGTTATGTTATTTTCTCTCTAGCTTTTGGAGGAGCCTGTGGAGGTCATAGGAAATGCTCTGGAGCTGAGGGCCTTCGACAGGATGGAGGAAGACATCCGCCTCATTGGATATTTTAAGAACGAAGACTCAGAACGTGAGTGTGTGTGTGTGTCTGTCTTTCTGACTTTCTGACAATCTGTCTGTGTGTATGTGTTAAGGTTGTTTAAATGTGCTCCCTGTCATGCTAGTGTGATGGCCAGGGTTGGATGGCTATTGGCTGATCCCCTGGCCTTGATAATAACCGGGGAATTTTAAACTCACCATCCCCATGGATTTACATGTCCAATTTTACCCTCCCTCCACACACAGCTGCGAGGGCCAAATATTTTTCCATTTATCGTAAGACACCGAATCACGCTCATGATAAGCAAGGCGGCTGTCTCACCCCTGACCGACTGTGGTAGCCTAAAACTAGGGGTCAACGGGGCTCAGTTATTTCAGTATACGTATGTGTCAATGGCATCTCCCTAAAGACCAATCCTAGTCTAGCTAGCACACACAAGCTAGTAGATGCTCACTGACAGCTATGCTAAATGATAGCAGCAGAAGGGGGAATTATTCTAAATGCTGAAGGTCTACCTCTGTTCAACGGATAAGAAATAGTGTAGATATAGAGTAGTGATTATACAGTAGTACACCATCTTCAAAAGAAGTCAAATGCCCTCTGCTCTCCTCCCTCCCTCCTCCCATCCACTCCTTTCTCTTCTTCATAAACTGCTCCTTTCCTCCAGACTACAGTGCGTTCAAGGAGGCTGCAGAGCAGTTCCAACCCTACATCAAATTCTTTGCCACCTTTGAGAAAGCTGTGAGTATGCAGACATCTTATATCCTTGGTCTGTGAGAAGGGGTCCTATCAATGCAAGAAGTTGGGTGCTGATTCTGGTGTCTGTGGTGTTTAAGGTGGCCAAGGAGCTGACCCTGAAAATGAACGAGGTAGATTTCTACGAGCCCTTCATGGAGGAGCCTGTCACCCTCCCTGACAGACCCAACTCTGAGGAGGAGATCGTGGCTTTCGTCACTGAACACAGAAGGTATGGTGTAATAGTTTTTTGGGGGTGGGTGCTTATATTTGTCCTGTGTTTTCTGCATATCCCATTTCCCCCTGAGAGTCAGGTCATGGACAGGTCAGCGGCAACCCTGGAGCAATTAGGGTTACGTGCCTTGCTCAAGGGCACATCAACATATTTTTACCTTGTCTGCTCAGGATTCTAACTAGTGACATTTCGGTTACTGGTCCAAAACTCTATTCGCTAGGCTACCTGCAGCCCTACTGCGGCTGTCAGAAAAGGATCACTTCATTCTGATGATCTGATCAGTGGTCTGTGACTGATAGCGTTGCGTAATGTTTTTCAGGCCAACACTGCGAAAGCTGCGTGCTGAGGACATGTTTGAGACATGGGTGAGTTTTTTTGTCATTTCATTTACCTTATGCAAGTTCAAGGGATAGTGCAAGAAAGGCAAGTACAACAGTAAGTGTGTTCATTTCTGTCAAACCTTGGACAGCGTCTCATGATGTCTCATTTTCAGGAGGACGTTGTGGAGGGGAGCCATATAGTGGCCTTCGCAGAGGAGGAGGACCCTGGTACATCCATACATCCATATTACAGTAACATCAGCTTTGATCAGGGCCAACATCAGCTTTGATCAGGGCCAACATCAGCTTTGATCAGGGCCAACATCAGCTTTGATCAGGGCCAACATCAGCTTTGCAACATAGGTTCCTATCAGTCTTATCTGAAACTGAGAATCACTGAAATGGTTCATAGCTTTCAGGAAATCAAACAAACTTCTCCCGGCATGATAAAACACAGACTAACCTTCTTAATGTGTTGTTTGGTGGTGTTCAGATGGTTATGAGTTCCTGGAGCTGCTGAAGGAGGTGGCTAGAGACAACACCCACCACCCTGGTCTCAGCATAATCTGGATCGACCCTGATGACTTCCCACTGGTGAGACACAGACAGACGGAGAGACGGACGGACAGGATTATGTGAACTCAAGTCCCTACAGTTTCAGATCTCACAGTGTGTTCTCTCTCCATCTCCTCAGCTTATCCCCTACTGGGAGAAGACCTTCCAGGTGGACCTGTTCAAACCTCAGATCGGCGTGGTCAACGTTACTGACGTGAGTCCCCGAACAGCTCCAATACAGCATGAGGAATTGGTGGAAACCAGTCAGACATTGTGAAACTTAGATCTAACTCATGATGGTCCATGACCTTTGGCCTCTGACCTCTCTCTCTTCCTCTGGACAGGCTGACAGCATCTGGCTGGAGATGGAAGAACAAGATCTGCTCACAGCCCAGAAGCTGGCGGACTGGATAGAGAACGTCCTGTCGGGCAAGGTCAACACAGAGGATGATGATGAGGACGACGACGATGATGAGGACGATGACGACGATGATGACGACTCTGATGATGACTCTGATGATTCGGATGACTCTGATGATGAAGAAGACGACGACGACGATGATGAATAATTCAAAAACTGTGAATTTGTCATCTAGAATTAATAACATTGTTGTATAGTCTCTTTACTGTACTATCATCAAAGTTTAGGGTGAGAGAAATAGACCTAAACGCTTTTATAGAAGATTTTGTACAACGTGTCTGGCCTAAGTCAACCGCTCTGCATTATAAGAAAACCCATTAACAGCATTTGTTTTTCATGAATCTGGAAAAAGATCTATTGATAAACTGAAATCAATCTGAAAAAGAGAATTAACAATGTGCTGACAAACAAAGATGCTTGAGAAAAACCCAAACCGTACTTTCCATCCTTCCCTTAATTCTACTAATTTATGAAAATGGTTGGCGACCAAGACAAAGACATAAATCAAAATTTTGTTTGATCAATGTGGCGGCATTCCTAGGCCGTCATTGTATATAAGAATTTGTTCTTAACTAACTTGCCTAGTTAAATAAAAAAACATCTGTGAACTGCTGCTGTACACTATCCTAAACCTCAATAAAGTGTGGTATCTTTGTGTATTTTGCTGACTCCAAACCATGCCCTCTAATGCATGCTTTGTGTGTAGATAATTGCATTTTAGGTTTGGATATCAGTGCACACAGTCCCTTCTCTCCATGCCACAGTGGCTATATCTTTGTTATTACTATTGGGTCCCGTGTGGCTCAGTTGGCAGAGCATGGTGTTTGGAATAACAGGGTTGTGGGTTTGTTTCCTACGGGGGGGGCTGTGTGAAAATGTAAGACGCTCTGGATAAGAGTGCTAAATCAGTTAAATGTAAAATAAATAAATTCACACCTTTCAATGTCCACAACTCTTTTATTTCAATATATACACTACAGTTCAAAAGTTTGGTGTCACTTTGAAATTCACTTGTTTTTTTAAAGATTTTTTTTCTTCCATTAAAATAACATCAGATTGATCAGAAATAAAGTGTAGACATTAATGTTGTAAATGACTATTGTAGCTGGAAAAGGCTGATTTTTAAATGGAATATCTACATAGGCGTACAGAGGTCCATTATCAGCAACCATCACTCCTGTGTTCCAATGACACGTTGTGTTAGCTAATCCATAGTTCGCTAATTTATCCTTTTAAAAGGCTAATTGATCCTTAGAAAACCCTTTTGCAATTATGTTAGCACAGCTGAAAACTGTTGTGCTTCAATAGTCATTTACAACATTAACAATGTCTACACTGTATTTCTGATCATTTTGTCTCATGTATTCTCACTCCATGTTTCACTCTCTCTTTGTCTGTCTCTTTCCCTCCTTGACTCATCCCTCGTTCTCTCTCTCCCTCAGTGGGCAATTAGAAGAGAGAATATGTGAAGTGGCAGGAGAGAGATCCCTGTGTTCTGTAACCCCAGGGTGCAGTAGTGTGAAGGGGGCTTCAGATATGAACTCACTCTCTCTCTCTCGTCTTCAACTGGACAGTGCAGACAGACACTCTCACCCAATAGTCTCACTTACATACTTTCTAGTGCACAGACAAATACAAAGCACCACACACACCAACAATAAAGTAATATGAGAATGTTGAAAATGTTCATACAAATATTTATTTTACAAATTTGAATCTTTATACAGTTATTGTAATTCCATATATGTAAATCTTTTTTAAAAAACACACCAGTGAAAACATGAGACCGAATTGATCAGAACAACATTTAGGATGGCAATTGTGCACTCGCACACACACCATACATTATTGGATGAACATACTTGCATACAATAACAAACACATTGAGCATACATCATATGTGTTTTAAAACAGAGGCACCTTTGTAATGAAGGAGACATACAAGGAGACAAATGCCCTGGTCGAATACTTGAAAAATACATCCTTTCTCCCTTCCTTGAAGTAGTCACATATAGGAATTGGTTAGATTAGGGAAAGCAATTGGTTGGCAACCTTGCTTTGACCTATCCAACACTTATAACCTGTGGTCACCTCAAGATAAAAACTAAAAGGGTGAATTCGAACAGGCAAATATTCACAGCCATAATTTAATCCGTATAAAATCCTCAAAAACATGTAACCTTTTGGTGACAATAATGATTGTACAATTACAATAACAAACAATTTCATTCTAATATAGTCTTGAATAATATGCACATGTAATAGGGAAGATTTGGCTAAAACAATACAATATTAAAACAAACAAATACTGAATATTGAGTTCACAGAGATAAGCATAAAAATCCCATATCTGTGCCAGTTGTACAGCCTCTTTTGTGACTGTAGACTTCCCTCACTATAACGAGACTGTTGTCTGCACTCTGAACATCAATACTGAGGAACATACCATATCAAACAATGTAAAAAAAAAGACATGAGAAATGTATCATTTTGGCCTATTTGAATCACTTTCAGTACATGAAGATGTGTGTATGCAGACTTGGAGACAGTAGAGGAGAAGCTACGGTATCAGATCAGTCAGTCATGTCTGGGACAAAATGCATTACGAGAACCACTTCTCTTTGTGTGTATTCTCCACACTTCTCAAACACTCATAAAATAGGGACGAAGAGAGAGAATATTGTAACATCCTTCTTTAATCTGTTGTCTTCTCTCATATCTGAAGACAAAAAACTTGAGCCTCAATCGGATTCTCTTAGTTTACAAGGTTAGGTTCTGTAGAAATGTAATAATAGCTTTCTTTCATCTGGAGATAAGACACACATATAATGCATGAATACATTTCTTCCGGTCTTACTAGCTTCTTTGTTTGCTCAACTGTAGTATTCCGCAATAGTCCGCTTTGGGTTTGAGCCCAACAGAGTCGGACAACCTCTTACAGATATGTCTAGGAATCCTGGGGAGTACAATAACAGAACCTTTTTCATCCATATAATTCCATAACTATACAGCCAAACTGTACAGCCAGGTAGAAAAGCATCAATCAAATCAAATATAACTTTTAAATAAAAACACAAGACATTACATACAGTTGAAGTCGGAAGTTTACATACACCTTAGCCAAATACATTTAAACTCAGTTTTTCACAATTCCTGACATTTAGTCCTAGTAAAAGTAGTAAAAGTAAATGTTTTAGATCACCAGTTTATGTCAGAATATTAGTAGAGAGAATAATTTATTTAAGCTTTGATTTCTTTCATCACATTCCCAGTGGGTCAGAAGTTTACATATACTCAATTAGTATTTGGTAGCATTGCCTTTAAATTGTTTATCTTGGGTCAAACATTTCAGGAAGTGTTCCACAATCTTCCATTCCTCCTGACAGAGCTGGTGTAACTGAGTCAGGTTTGTAGGCCTCCTTGCTTGCACACATTTTTTCAGTTCTGCCCACAAATTCTCTATAGGATTGAGGTCAGGGCTTCGTGATGGCCACTCCAATACCCTGACTTTGTTGTCCTTAAGCCATTTTGCCACAACTTTGGGAGTATGCTTGGGGTCATTGTCCATTTGGAAGACCCATTTGCGACCAAGCTTTAACTTCCTGACTGATGTCTTGAGATGTTGCTTCAATAGATCCATATAATTTTCCTGGCCCATGATGCCATTGTGAAGTGCACCAGTCCCTCCTGTAGCAAAGCACCCCCACAACATGATGCTGCCACCCCTGTGCTTCACGGTTGGGATGGTGTTCTTCGGCTTGCAAGCCTCCACCATTTTCCCTCCAAACCGAACGATGGTCATTATGGCCAAACAGTTATATTTTTATTTCATCAGACCAGAGGACATTTCTCCAAAGAGTACGATATTTGGCCCCATGTGCAGTTGCAAAACGTAGTCTGGCTTTTTTATGGCGGTTTTGGAGCTGTGGCTTTTTCCTTGCTGAGCGGCCTCTAAGGTTATGTCGATATAGGACTCGTTTTCCTGTGGATATAGATACTTTTGTACCTGTTTCCTCCAGCATCTATACAAGGTCCTTTGCTGTTGTTCTGGTATTGATTTGCACTTTTCGCACCAAAGTACATTCATCTCTAGGAGACAGAACGCATCTTCTTCCTGAGCGGTATGACAGCTGCGTGGTCCCATAGTGTTTATACTTGCAAACTATTGTTTGTACAGATGAACATGGTACCTTCAGGCGTTTGGAAATTGCTCCCAAGGATGAACCAAACTTGTGGAGGTCTATAATTTTTGTGGAGGTCTTGGCAGATTTCTTTAGATTTTCCCATGATGTCAAGCAAAGAGGCACTGAGTTTGAAGGTAGGCCTTGAAATACATCCACAGGTACACCTCCAATTGACTCAAATGATGACAATTAGCCTATCAGAAGCTTCTAAAGCCATGACATCTTCTGGAATTTTCCAAGCTGTTTAAAAGGCACAGTCAACTTAGTGTATGTAAACTTCTGACCCACTGGAATTGTGATACAGGGAATTCTAGGTGAAATAATCTGTCTGTAAACAATTGTTGGAAAAATTACTTGTGTCATGCACAAAGTAGATGTCCTAACCGACTTGCCAAAACTATAGTTTGTTAAGAAGAAATTTGTGGAGTGGTTGAAAAATGAGTTTTAATGACTCCAACCTAAGTGTATGTAAACTTCCGACTTCAACCGTATATAAAAACACACATGTACAATCCATTAACTGTAAAGAAAAGCAATTCTTAGTTTGATAAACCTGAACCTGAACTGTTTGTGAGTATTAGGTAGTATTTCATTCATATTAGCAGGACAGACCATATGAAAATACCCCCCCCACATACGCACACACACACACACACACACACGTGCAAACAGAGGAAGAACAAAATGCGGGAGGGTCATCTACAGTGTATTGAAAACCCGCTGACATAATTCAATGTTCCAGTGTGCCTCAGGACAATAGAAATCAGAGCATGTTCCCTAACGCTCTCCATCGGTCATCTTCACTCCAAAAGAGCCATAGGGCTGGGGATCCCTACCATTTATTAACTATTATATGACCAGCTAACACTTCATCTTGTTACAATATCCAATATGCATCTGTTCATATCAATTACATACAATAACAAATCTCAAAGTAGCCAAAATAATCTTTATAAACACTGGTAATATAAATAGAAGAGAAAAGCAAAATAGCATGAAAGTAAAAGAGGGTTTAAGAAACTGAACACAAAAAAGACAAGTCTAGAATTCCCACAGTTCTTCTACATGCGTCTGTTAGACTGATGTTTCAGATTGGAGACTCAGGGTAAACTTGTGTGACTTTGGATCGACGTACTCCTCGGTCATTCGAATGTAGGGGATGGACTTGACTGTTACCGCTAGGCTGAAGTCTAGACACCTCAGTGAGAAGACTGTGTCCTCCTTTAGACCGCCAGTGACCGCAGCCTCGCTGACCAGAGTCCACTGTCCGGCCATCCAGCGCTCTCGACCATACTGTAGCGTAGGACCAGGGGACAGGTAGGCCTCCAGGAATGCCTGAAGAGACACAGAAGCAGACACACACAATCATATTGCTATAGAGATTGTTATGTTGGGCCAAGGCCAAGAGGTGTCTAGTAGTGATACTGGCCAGGGGATAATCTGGAACCAAGAAGTTGAAGCTTGCCTACCTTGGGGCTCATGTTGTGTGTGAGGCAGAAGGCCAAGTGTCTCTGGATGCTGTCCATGCTGTGGCAGTGCTGCCTTCTGGTGGTTCGGAGGTATTTCTGCAGGGCGCGGGCCATGGAGGGGAAGATGGCCAGGGCCGCTTCCCGTACGTCCATCACATCCCCAGGGGATGCTTTCTGCTCCTCCTGCTGCATCCGCCTCACATGCATGAAGGCCTCCTCCACAGCCACCACCAGCCTAACGTTACAGCAATGTACAGAAAACATTCAGTATACTGTACACTCATCTGTTCTTGCACCCTACAAGTTATAAAAACACAGGCCAACATTTAGCCCTCAATTCTTATGTCCATCTATCGAAACCCTCATCTATATTTTAATCCTTACATTAAGCAGCATACTTATGTATCTTTCATCCATCTTCCTTCCTTTCACACCACCTATTTGTTTTTAAGTCACTCAGTCCCCCCTCCTCCTTCTCCTCCTCTCCTCCCTCTCCCTCTCCTCTCCCTCCCCCTCTCTTTCACCTGGCTCTGCGTTTGCGGACCCGTCGGTCATGGTCGGCCTCTTCGTAGTATAGTTCGTTGTGAGTGGCGTCTCTGCGCCTGGCTGCTGCAGAGATCATGGCCCGCGGCTGACCCCCCACCTGCGATCCCCCCGATCCCCCTGCTGGCCCCGCTGGGTTCACTGGGCCTACAAACAGGAAGCACAGAGGCATGATGGGAAGATCACTGTGTGGCCCAGTCAGCATATTGACAGTAACCCTGGGAAAACACAGATCTTAGTGCGGATTCTGTGTAACATCTAAATATCTCATTAGGCAGTTTCACAATTCAGATCCTTTCACTGTGAGAGTGATTAAATATTTAGCCTCGTAGTCAGACCCGATTATGGTTTAGACAACTGCCAAATGACAACAGAGTTGGCTAAAGCAGAAACTAACACATCTGGCTACCAGGTAGTAAATATTCATATAATTAAAAAAACAAGAACGATCTCCAAACACAATAATACCAGTTGATCATAGAATTCATTTCTCTCTCTCTATGATGAATATCAATAACTAACCCAGAAGTAGTAAAAGCATAAATTAGGGTTCCTGTGGGATATGAATATGGAGGAGTGGAATCTGGTCCATATTTATGAGGGATATGTGTGTATGAGGGTTCAGTACAGTAACCCTGGCAGATACAGGCCAAGAGAGATGAATCATTAACACCAAGGTGTGTGAGTGTGTATATGTGTGTGTGTGTGTGTGTGTGTGTGAGGCTGAACGAAGCACAGGCTTGGTAGCACAGCCTTTTTCCGATTGAGAAATAAATGTTTTATGAAATTTCATTGCAATCCTATTTTTTCTAAATCCCCCAAAATAAATACGGGTGAGTTCCATTAGAGCAGATCTGGGCTGGTTAAAAACACTAGAAACCTAAAGACCCACTCTGCTAGCCTACAGAAACACTGCTGACTTAACTGGAGAACACACTGAGAAAAGGAGGACGAAATACGGACAGACAGAGAGATGAGAGAGAGAAAGAGGAGAGAGAGAGAGACAAAGACAAAGAGATAGCATAGGAATGTGCAGAAGGAGCTAGTGTGATGAATTATTAAAAGGCTGAAATGCAAATGTCTGTGAGGACAATGTACCAGCATACTCCTCTATCAAACTCTGCTACAAAGAACATAGAGAAGAACCATAAAAGCTGTCTCACACTGAGCTGGGAAGTTGGTGTCTGTGCGCATGTGTGTGTGTGTGTGTGTAAAGCATATCTTGAGAATGAAAGTGGTGGTTAGATTGGTGTGTATCTGTGTGTGCATGCTTAGAAGCAGTGTAAACATTGGGGGTGGGGGAAGGGAAGTGAGGCGTGAGGTTAGTAGTGTACACTAGTGAAAAGTGAGAGGGCACACAGATCTTTACTTACTGTCATTGTCCAAAAGGTAAGCTCTCACTTTAGCTTTAAACGCTGCTTAGGGTGGCATGGGAGAGTAGATGAAGAGAGAGCGTCACAACGAAGCAACAAATACGGTAGACAGAGAGCTGAGAGAATGGAGAGACAAAGAATGAAAGACAGACAGTGCTGCACATGAAGATGCCGTTACAAAGAGGAAACGAGAGATGATTGGAGGTCAGACGACACAGGGACACAAACCAAATGTAAGCATTGAGGAACCATAGAAAAACCGTAGGTGTACTAACCGTCCACGGTGTAGACCTTGAGGCCGGCCAGGTGCTTGGCGGCACGGTGCTTGGAGGCGGAGAGAAGGGCAGGGTTATGGAGAGGGAAGTCCCTGTAGTAGAACTCCAGCAGAGACAGCGCTGCCCCCTGAATACTGACACACAGACAGACAGACAGAGAGACAGAGAGAGACAGAGAGACAGAGAGAGACAGAGGTCATGATCAGATGAGCTGATGTTCTTTAAAAAAAATATATGTTTAGAGTTAGATTTTTTGCCAGGAACATATACAGGATGCTACCCTCTACAACATAACCTTCACTCCAAATCAAAAACTCAAAACCTACAACCTGATTTTGGAGAGAATTACGGAATCACCTGGAAGGCTTTACAACTACCAAAGATTATTATTCCAACGCTATACAGCAAATGCTCTGGAAAACAACAGAAACCTGAAAACACCATCCAACCTGGAACTGGGTGAGTAATGTTTAGTCTGAAGCTATATTTTATTTCTAAAAGCCAAGAAGAAAAATACATGACATTACTTTATAAAGACTGAATGCTAAATGAAGGCTGCTAAGCTTGATACAACTTCAATTAGCACTGACGTGTCAAGTGAGAGGTGTCAAAGCCCTTTAGCCCAACAATGGCAGGGGAGTCTACTCCAACCAAATGGAGAGGCCTTAGAAGCTGCCTCTTGCTGTTCAGGGGCAATTAAAAGTTAACGAGGGGTGGAAACTCAGAATACAAGACAATGAGGACTCAAAGTCAGCTAATATACATCTCTATAAGTCTGGAACAGTATTTGTACAGGGTAACCCCAAATAGTTTCAGCTATACTTTCACCTAATCAAAGAATTAGCCCAGTAGGAGAAGCTCTCCCTTGAGAAAGATACCCCCCACCCCAAACGGGTCAGACCAGACCTCTTCATTATATAACCCCACAGACGAGCAACCCCAAGCGGAAAGTCAACCACCCAGCACAGAGTACTACCCCCTCATTGAAATGAAGGATAAATTTACCCAGCTGGAGGTAAGCCGGGTGGAGCTGGAACAGCAGGTGATTACACTCCAGTCAGCACAGACCCAGACAACAGTCCAGCACAACAACATACCCTTAACCAGACCCGGAGAGCTGGAGGTGGAGAGAGACGTATCTGCACTCTGGACTGTGGTGAGACAACTTCAACAAAATAAAAAGCAAGAGCAGGAGATGAAAAGTGCACTAGAGGAGAGGATCAGACTGCTGGAGGAGAGGGTAAGGGGGATGGCGTGTGACAGAGAACAACCCACTAGAGAGGTGGCCACCCCCGCAGAGAAGCCAGCAGAACAGCCCACCTCAGCTCCCGCCAAGTCTCAACACCACAGCAGAACAGTCCACACCAGACCCTGACCATAGCGTCGACATCACAGCAGAACAGACAAATGAGGAACCCCAAGCCCAGGTGATCTCACCCACTCTGGGCACCTCCCCGTCAGCCACCCTGATAGCCCTCCTGACAACCCCCCCACACCCACAACACAGATTGTACTCCTTATGGAATCAAATGGGAAATATATATAAGAAAATAAACTTTTCCCCAAACCTAGTGTGTCTAAACTCTGGTGTCCAAACACCCAGCGCACCCTAGACCTTCTGTCTGAGGACCAACTAGGTTCACCTAGCCACATAATAATACACACAGGCACAAATTACCTGAGAACACAGCAGGAAAAGGGTGGCCACAGCACTGAAGGGAGTGATTGAAAAAGTTTTCTACTTTCCCCGATGCACAAGTGGTTTTCTCCACCCTGGTACCATGAAAAGACTTCCACCCTGCTACCATACAGTGGGTAAACGCAAGTATTACCCGTGACTGTGCCTCAAAACCAAATGTTTTCCTGGCCCACCAATCCACCCTGGACTTGAACAGCCTCTATGACCAGGTCCACCTATACAAGGCAGCAGTGCCCACCTTCGCCTGGACTCTAAAGGACATCGCTCTCAAGCGCAGCCACAACACACAGGAGCAACAGATCAGGACCTACATCCAGACCACAACACCACCAGCCACATACACACCCCCACCCCAACCAATCAACACCCCCCCCAAGTCAACCATGCCCACACCCCATTTAGACCCTCTCAGATCAGATCTATGCCCCTCCTGCCCACCCCATGCACCCCACCCCTCAACATGGAAGTCACACAAACGTCCAGGCCATGAGCAGGCAAACAGGAACAACCCCCACTCTTACACTAGCACAAGCCAATGGCATGTCTGAGGCCAAACCACACAACCGACAACATTGGACACTTCATGGAACACAAAGCTTTCACCATCTCATTCGAGAATATCTAACGCCTGAGGTCATCGAGGAGACGGACCCTAAAAGAGCAGAAACCTGGACTTCATCAAAGAAATCAGAAATACAGACATTGTCATCCTACAAGAAACCTGGTATAGAGGAGACGGACACACTGGTTGCCCTCTAGGTTACAGAGAGCTGGTAGTCCCATCCACCAAACTACCAGTTGTGAAACAGGGAAGGGACTCAGGGGGTATGCTAATTTGGTATAGAGCAGACCTAACTCACTTCATTAAATTAATCAAAACAGGAACATTTGACATTTGTCTAGAAATTCAAAAATAAATTCTCAACAGAGAAAAATGTCCTGTGTGCTACCTATATCCCCCCCCACTAGATCCCCATACATTAATGAAGACAGCTTCTCCATCCTAGAGGGGGAAATCAATAATTTCCAGGCCCAGGGACATGTATTAGTCTGTGGCGACCTAAATGCCAGAACCGGACAAGAACCTGACACCCTCAGCACACAGGAGGACAAACACCTGCCTGGAGGTGACAGCATTCCCTCCCCCATATGCCCCTCTAGGCAATATCACAACATAACAAACAAAAACATGTCACAACTCCTGCAGCTCTGTCGCACGCTGGGTATGTCCATAGACTCTAAACACTTCTGGGAAAATTGGAAACCACTAAACAAACAACAAAGAATTATCTATCCAAAATGGAGATGTATGGGTAAACTAGAGGTTGACCAATTATGATTTTCAACACCGATACCGATTATTGGAGGACCAAAAAAAGCAGATACCGATTAAAAAATATATATAAATATATATATATATTTTTTTTAAATTAAACAAATAAATACATTTTAAAAAATAAAAAAACTGCCAATTTTTATTTATTTGTAATAATGACAATTACAAAAATACTGAATGAACACTTTTATTTTAACTTAATATATCAATTTACATTTTTTTTGCCTCAAATAAATAATGAAACATGAAACATAATGAAACACCAAAAACATTTGGTTTAAATAATGCAAAAACAAAGTGTTGGAGAAGAAAGCAAAAGTGCAATATGTGCCATGTAAAAAAGCTAAAGTTTCATGCTCAGAACATGAGAACATGAGAACATATGAAAGCTGGTGGTTCCTTTTAACATGAGTCTTCAATATTCCTAGGTAAGAAGTTTTAGGTTGAAGTTATTATAGGAATTATAGGACTATTTCTCTCTATACCATTTGTATTTCATATACCTTTGAATATTGGATGTTCTTATAGGCACTTCAGTATTGCCAGTGAAACAGTATAGCTTCCGTCCCGCTCCTCACCCCTACCTGGGCTACCAGGAACACATCGACAACAGCCACCCTCGAAGCATCTTTACACATCGCTCCACAAAAGCCGCGGCCCTTGCAGAGCAAGGGGAACAACTACTCCAAGTCTCAGTGTGTGACGTTTGAAACGCTACTAGCGTGCACCCCGCTAACTAGCTAGCCATTTCACATCAGTTACACCAGCCTAATCTCAGGAGTTGATAGGCTTGAAGTCATAAACAGCTCAATGCTTGAAGCACAGCGCTGCTGGCAAACGCACGAAAGTGCTGTCTGAATGAATGCTTACGAGCCTGCTGCTGCCTACCACCGCTCAGTCAGACTGCTCTATCAAATATCAAATCATAGACTTAATTATAACATAATAACACACAGAAATACGAGCCTTAGGTCATTAATATGGTCGAATCTGGAAACAATCATTTCGAAAATAAAACATTTATTCTTTCAGCGAAATACGGAACCGTTCCGTATATTATCTAACAGGTGGCATTCACAAGTCTAAATATTCCCGTTACATTGCACGACCTTCAATGTTATGTCATAATTACGTACAATTCTGGCAAATTAGTTCGCAACGAGCCAGGCAGCCCAAACTGTTGCATATACCATGACTCTGCGTGCAATGAACACAAGAGAAGTGACACAATTTCCCTAGTTTAAGATTGCCTGCTAACATACATTTCTTTTAACTAAATATGCAGGTTTAAATATATATACACTTCTGTGTATTGATTTTAAGAAAGACATTGATGTTTATGGTTAGGTACATTCGTGCAACGATTATGCTTTTTCCGCAAATGCGCTTTTGTTAAATCATCCCCCGATTGGCGAAGTTGGCTGTCTTTGTTAGGAAGAAATAGTCTTCACAGTTCGCAATGAGCCAGGCGGCCCAAACTGCTGCACATACCCTGACTTTGTTGCACAGAACGCAAGAGAAGTGAAACAATTTCCCTAGTTAAAAGAAATTCATGTTAGCAGGCAATATTAACTAAATATGCAGGTTTAAAAATATATACTTGTGTATTGATTTTAAGAAATACTTTTTTCACGAATGCGCTTTTTAAATCACCCGTTTGGCAAAGTAGGCTATGATTCAATGATAAATTAACAGATATCACATCGATTATATGTGTTACGGATACAGGTATCCTGTGTCTGTGTGTGTGTGTGTGTGTGTATGTGTATGTATCCTGTGTTCTTTTCGCTCCTTCTCCCCTCACAGGTGAAAATCATCACTCCCCAATCAGTCACCAATCCAATCATCAATCAGAAGACACACCTCCTCCTGTTTCCTACCCTATCACAGTTCCTTTCCCTTGGTTTAAAAACCCTATCAGTTGTTTGCTCTAGAGCGCAATCTCTCTGTAAATGCCATGTCTGTAGGTCTGTGTTTCACTCTCTCTTTGTGTATTAACCTCTCTTTTGTTTGAGCACCTCCATAGCACTTTGTCACCACCTGTGAGTATTGTTTTTGGTTATGGTGTTTGCTGGTGGGAAAAGGGGAAACCAAGACAAGTCGCCCATGGGCATACACTACCCGTAGGGTAGACTTTGTTAAATACACTAGTTAGAACTGGGCGGACCACCCACTATTTTTAGTTAGTTAGCTGTTGTTAAATTAGGCTAGTCTAGCTTATTTTTTTTTTGAATAGTTATTGTTTCTTTCCTTGGGTCCAGCTCAGCCCCTTTTCCTGCTCCACCCCCATTACTGTGTGTTTACAAATAAACCTCAGTTGTCCTGGTTATTTCATTCACACTTTTACTTTGTCACTATTATAATTTGCATGAGTTATGTTACGGGTCTCATTACCATCCCCCCCCCTAGACTGTCGGGCCAAAAGGGATTCGTAACAATATGCAACGCAGGACAAGCTAGATAAACTAGTAATATCATCAACCATGTGTAGTTAACTAGTGATCATGTTAAGATTGATTGTTTTTTATAAGATACGTTTAATGCTAGCTAGCAACTTACCTTGGCTCCTTGCTGCACTCGCATAACAGGTAGTCAGCCTGCCACACAGTCTCCTCGTGAAGTGAAATGTAATCGGCCATGATCGGTGTCCAAAAATACAGATTAACAATGGTCATTACGGCCAAACAGTTCTTTTTGTTTCATCAGACCAGAGGACATTTCTCCAAAAAGTACAATCTTTGTCCCCATGTGCAATTTCAAACCGTAGTCTGGCTTTTTTAATGGCGGTTCTGGAGCAGTTGCTTCTTCCTTGCTGAGCGGCATCTCAGGTTATGTCGATATAGGACTCATTTTACTATGGATATAGATACTTTTGTACCGGTTTCCTCCAGCATCTTCACAAGGTCCTTTGCTGTTTTTCTGGGATTGATTTGCACTTTTCGCACCAAAGTACATTCATCTCTAGGAGACAGAACGCGTCTCCTTCCTGAGCGCTATGACGGCTGCGTGGTCCCATGGTGTTTATACTTGCGTACTATTGTTTGTACAGAATGTGGTCCATTCAGGCATTTGGAAATTGCTGAAAAGGATGAACCAGACTTGTGGAGTTCTACTTTTTTTTATCTGCGGTCTTGGCTGATTTCTTTTGATTTCCCCATGATGTCAAGCAAAGATGCACTGAGTTTTAAGGTAGGCCTTGAAATACATCCACAGGTACACCTCCAATTAGCCTATCAGAAGCTTGTGACGCCATGACATTTTCTGGAATTTTCCAAGCTGTTTAAAGGCACAGTCAACTTAGTGTATGTAAACTTCTGACCCACTGGAATTGTGATAAGGTGAATTCTAATAATCTGGTATAATCTGTCTGTAAACAATTGTTGGAAAAATTACTTGTCATGCACAAAGTAGATGTCCTAACCAACTTGCCAAAGCTATAGTTTGTTAACAAGACATTTGTGGAGTGGTTGAAAAACTAGTTTTAATGACTCCAACCTAAGTGTATGTAAACTTCCGACTTCAACTGTATTTCCCTCAGATTACACAGAACCACAAAGAATTTGAAAACAAACCCGAATTTGATAAACTCCCATATCTACTGGGTGAAATACCAGTGTGACATAACAGAAGCAAGATTTGTGACCTGTTGCCACAAGAAAAGGTCAACCAGTGTAAATTACAACCCATATTTATTTACAACACTGTGTATATATATATATATATATACACACACACACTGACATTTGTAATGTCTTTTTTTTGAACTTCTGTGAGTAATGTTTACTGTTCATTTATTGTTTATTATCTACTTCACTTGCTTTGGCAATGTTATCATGTTTCCCATGCCAATAAAGCCCCTTGAGAGAGAAGAGAGGCATAAGGAGGGTAGAGAGAAGCTGGATTATAAAAAAAAAAAGGTCAGGAAAGAAGTAGATAGTCCATTATAGCATGCCTCATATCTACACTACTCCCCCAGACCAGACGACTGCAGACCAGGGCTATGTCATACAGTGCTCCCTACATTCATTTCACATTTCCACAAACTTCAAAATGTTTCCTTTCAAATGCTATCAAGAATATGCATATCCTTGCTTCACGTCCTGAGCTACAGGCAGTTAGATTTGGGTATGTGATTTTAGGAGATTTTTTTTTTTGAAGGGTCCAATCCTTTAATGGTTCCTCTGTTGGTGCCACAAAGCTTTGCTTCTTGCACTGTAATATGAGTAGGATCTTGATTTCAGTAACTTTCTTATTAAATGTATGAACATTGTCAAATATAAATTTGAACAAAAAATATATATTTGGCAAAATGTTGTCTATATTGAACATAAATCTTTAGTGCATATGAAAGTTCCAGAGTGGGATCTCCGCTACGTTTAGAGTTATGATCCAATTTGTCAGCATTACCAACAGAGTGAATGGGAAAACGGATTCAAAATGGTGGCCCTTTGTGATTTGCAATGATACAATTAAAAGTAGGGCTGTGATTGGTATATTAGGCAATGTAACCAACGTACACTACCGTTCAAAAGTTTGGGGTCACTTCGAAATGTCGTCCATTAAAATAACATCAAATTGATCAGAAATGCAGTGTAGACATTGTTAATGTTGTAAATGACTATTGTAGTTGGAAACGGCAGATTTAATGGAATTTCTACATAGGTGTACAGAGGTCCATTATCAGCAACCATCACTGTGTTCCAATGGCACGTTGTGTTAGTTAATCCAAGTTTATCATTTTAAAAGGCTTGATCGTTAGAAAACGCATTTGCAATTAAGTTGGATCAGCTGAAAACTGTCGTTCTGATTAAAGAAGCAAAACTGGCCTTTAGACTAGTTGAGTATCTGGAGCATCAGCATTTGTGGCTTCGATTACAGGCTCAAAATGGCTAGAAACAGAACTTGCTTCTGAAACTCTATTCTTGTTCTGACAATTGAAGGCTATTCCATGTGAGAAATTGCCAAGAAACTGAAGATCTTGTGCAACACTGTACTACTCCCTTCACAGAACAGCACAAACTGGCTCTAATCAGAATAGAAAGAGGAGTGGGAGGCCCCGGTGAACAACTGAGCAAGAGGACAAGTACATTAGAGTGTCTAGTTTAAGAAACAGACGCCACACAAGTCCTCAACTGGCAGCTTTATTAAATAGCACCCACAAAACACCAGTCTCAACGTCAACAGTGAAGAGGAGACTCCGGGATGCTGGCCTTCTAGGCAGTTGCAAAGAAAAAGCCATTTCTCAGACTGGCCAATAAAAAATTAAGATGGGCAAAAGAACACAGACACTGGACAGAGGAAATCTGCCTAGAAGGCCAGCATTCCGGAGTCGCCTCTTCACTGTTGATTTTAAAACTAGCAGAAATCCCACTCTAGAACGTTGATATGTCAGTAATAATAAAATATATTTTCAAGATTCATGTTGACATTCAATATTCATTACAAAAAAATGTTTTAAATCAAAATACTACTTGTAAAGTACAAGCCGTAAGGCTTCATATGACACCAACTATTAAATTGTGCACCTACAGATTAAACATTATGGAGACTTAAAGGAGGCCTGGGTAAGGCCTAAATGTCACAAATACTCCAACTTCAATCAATTCTCTCAATTACGCTTTAAGATACAAATTGCAAATATGTCAACAATCCATGGAGTGGGTTTTATTTTGGGTTGCACTGACAAGGCATTTATCATTTGTCCACTGCTGTTAATTCTGCGTATTGATTGAACAAATAATAAAAACATTAAGAAAAATCATGATGTTTTGTTCTAGTTTGAGGAATCATCCAGCACAGCTCTGGGTAGAAGTTGTCCTAAGGCACAGATCTAGGATAAGTTTGTCTTCCACAAACCCTAACTGTTAAAAAAAGCTGGCCTTAGATCAGTTACTAGAGAGAGAATTCATCATAATCAATCAAAACGGCCCCCTTTTCTCAGGCCCCTGCCCCAATTCCCAGAACAGCCCCCCTGAGTGAAAGGACTGGAGCATTCTGGGTGATTTAGTAACTAAAATACTGCCACTCTTCCCCTTGGACATAAGTCTCCAATTACTCAGTGTACACACACACACACACGTGTATGGGTGGGGGGCATTCTGAAGGCATTCTTTAATAGTCTGATTATCCGTAGATGTTTCTGCTAGCTGATTGATCAGCTGACTGCCTTCTGCTAAGTGGCAGTCAGCTAGTGGACACAACAGGGTTACTCAGAACATCAGGGCCACAATAAGTACACCAGCCAGATCCCTGAGGCTCTACTGTTGTACACAGACAGAGTTCATATTGCTGGAAGATCAATGACTTTGCTACAGTCAGCTGCATCATTTTAGCAAGAGATTGTAGCAGCATGGATTTGCTTGATTTGTTAAGATGCTTATGAAATGATTGAATTTCTCAACATCATATTTCAGTTGGTTTTGAGTGTGTGGATGTGAGTGTGTGTGTATTACCTGAGCTGTCCCAGGTTGTAGTAGCGTGTCTCTCCGTCAGTGGAGCGTATAACACACAGGCTGTAGCAGGGCTGGATCTGTCTGAGCTCCAGCAGAACAATGGCCAGGTAGTGGACAAACAGCAGAGAGTCCACCAGAGACACAGCAAACTGGACGATACCCTGGTAGTCCTCATCCTGGAAACACATAGTTAACACACACACACACACACGTTTGCAAGTTGCATGAAAAAGCTCATCCAGAGGTGGCCGGGGACTTTAATGCAGGGAAACTTAAATCCTTTTGACCTAATTTCTACCAGCATGTTACATGTGTAACCAGAGGTAAAAAAATAAATAAATAAAAACTCTAGACCACCTTAACTCCACACACAGAGATGCATACAAAGCTCTCCCTCACCCTCCATTTGACAAATCTGACCATAATTCTATCCTCCTGATTCCTGCTTACAAGCAAAAACTAAAGCAGGAAGTACCAGTGACTAGATCAACATGTAAGTGGTCAGATGACGCAGATGCTAAGGTACAGGACTGTTTTGCTAGCACAGACTGGAATATGTTCCGGGATTCCTCCGATGGCATTGAGGAGTACACCACATTGGTCACTGGCTTCATCAATAAGTGCATTGATTACATCGTCCCCACGGTGACCGTACATACATACCCCAACCAGAAGCCATGGATTACAGGCAACATCCACACTGAGCTAAAGGGTAGAGCTGCCGCTCTCAAGGAGCGGGACTCTAACCCGGAAGCTTATAAGAAATCCTTCTATGCCCTCAGATGAACCATCAAACAGGCAAAGCGTCAATACAGGACTAAGATTGAATCGTACTACTCCAGCTCTGACGCTCATCGGACGTGGCAAGGCTTGCAAATTATTACGGACAACAAAGGGAAGCACAGCCGTGAGCTGCCCAGTGACACGAGCCTACCAGACGAGCTAAATGACTTCTATGTTCGCTTGAAGGCAAGCAACACTGAAGCATGCATTTAAGCACCAGCTGTTCCAGACAACTGTGTGATTTCATTTATTTAACCTTTATTTAACTAGGCGTGTGATCACGCTCTCCATAGACGATATGAATAAGACCTTTAAACAGGTCTAAGTTCACAAGGCCGCAGGGCCAGACAGATTACCAGGAAGGGTACTCTGAGCATGCGTTAACCAACTGGCATTGAGAGCATCCTGTCGGGCTGTATCACCGCCTGGTACGGCAACTGCACCGCCCACAACCGCAGGGCTCTCCAGGGGGTGGTGCGGGGGCAAACCACCTGCCCTCCAGGACACCTACAGTACCCGATGTCACAGGAGGCCAAAAAGTTCACCCAAGCCACTGCTTGACACCCCGCTACCATCCAGAAGGCGAGGTCAGTACAGGGACCTCAAAGCTGGGACCGAGAGACAGAAGCCGTTTTTCAATCTCAAGGCCATCAGACTGTTAAACAGCCATCACTAAAACAGAGAGGCTGCTGCCTACATACAGACTTGAAATCATTGGTCACTTTAAAAAATGGATCTCTAGTCACTTTAATAATGGCACTTTAATAATGTTTACATATCTTGCATTACTCATCTCATATGTATATATTGTATTTTATACCATCTATTGCATCTTGCCAATGCCACTCGGTCATCGCTCATCCATATATGTACATATTCTTATTCCATCCCTTTAGATTGTGTGTATTAGGTAGTTGTGGAATTGTTAGATTACTTGTTAGATATTACTGCACTGTCGGAACTAGAAGCACAAGCATTTCGCTACACTCACATTAAAAACTTCTTAGGGCTGAGATCCCGCTAACGGGATCGACATGACAACGTCTGTAGAAAAGCAATGGAACGCAAGCTAACTCTCAAGTGAACGAGCGTCACGAGCTAGTGCCAGACCACTGACTCAAAGGGCCCTTATGAGCCCCTCCTTTACAGTAGAAGCATCAAACAGGGTTCTGAAGACTGTTGACATCTAGTGGAAGCCTTAGGAAGTGCAACATTACCAATATCCCACTGTATCTTCAATAGGGAATGAGTTGAAAAACAACCAACCTCAGATTTCCCACTTCCTTATGAGTTCTGTTATATACTCACAGACATTATTCAAACAGTTGTAGAAACTTCAGAGTGTTTTCTATCCAAATATACTAATAATCTGCATATATTAGCAACTGGGACTGAGTAGCAGGCAGTTTACTCTGGGCACCTTATTCATCAAAGCTACTCAATACTGCCCCCAGCCATAAGAAGTTAACATCTGCTAACCATGTGTATGTGACCAAATAAAATGGCATTTGAAGTGTCTTCACTGACATTTTCAACCTGTCCCTGACTGAGTCTGTAATACCAACATGTTTCAAGCAGACCACCATAGTCCCTGTGCCCAAGTACACAAAGGTAATCTGTCTAAATTACTACTGACCTGTAGCACTCACGTCTGTAGCCATGATGTGCTTTGAAAGGTCATGGCTCACATCAATAACACTATCCCAGAAACCCTAGACCCACTCCAATTTGCATACCGCCCCAACAGATCCACAGATGACGCAATCTCTATTGCACTCCACACTGCCCTTTCCCACCTGGACAAAAGGAACACCTACGTAAGAATTCCGTTCATTGACTACAGCTCAGCGTTCAACACCATAGTGCCCTCAAAGCTCATCAATAAGCTAAGGACCCTGGGACTAAACACCTCCCTCTGCAACTGGATCCTGGACTTCCTGAAGGGCCGCCCCCAAGTGGTAAGGGTAGGTAACAACATCTGCCACGCTGATTCTCAACACAGGGGCCCCTCAGGTGTGCATGCACAGTCCCCTCCTGTACTCCCTGTTCACCCAGGACTGCATGGCCAGGCACGATTCCAACACCATCATTAAGTTTGTAGACGACAACAGTGGTAGGCCTGATCACCGACAACAATGAGACAGCCTATACGGAGGTCATCAGAGACCTGGAAGTGTGGTGCCAGGACAAGAACCTGTCCCTCAACGTGATCAAGACAAAGGAGATGATTGTGGACTAATGAACTATCATGGTCCAAACATACCAAGACAGTCGTGAAGCGGGCACAACAACGCATATTCCCCCTCAGGAGACTGAAAAGATTTGGCATTCTCAAAAGTTGTACCATCGAGAGCATGGTTCAACTGGTTGCATCACCGCCTGGTATGGCAACTGCATGGCCTCTGACCGCAAGGCACTACAGAGGGTAGTGTGAACGGCCCAGTACATCACTGGGGCTAAGCTTCCTGCCAACCAGGACCTCTATACCAGGCGGTGTCAGAGGAAGGCCCTAAAAATTGCCAAAGACTCCAGCCATCCTAGTCATAGACCGTTCTCTCTGCTACCGCACGGCAAGCGGTACCGGAGCACCAAGTCTAGGTCCAAAAGGTTAATTAACAGCTTCTACCCCCATGCCATAAGACTCCTGAACAGCTAATCAAATGGCTACCTGGACTATTTGCATTGACCCCCCCCCCCCCCATTTTTACGCTGCTGCTACTCTGTTTGTCTATGCACAGTCACTTTACTTTTACCTCTACCTACATTTACATATTACTCCAATTACCTCAACTACCTATCGACTCTGTACCGACATCCCCTGTATATAGCTTCGCTACCATTATTTGATTGTTGCTCTTTAACTATTTGTTATTTTTCTAGTTTCTTATTATTATTGTTTTTATTAAATTTTTTACTTCAGTTTATTTTAGTAAATACATTAACACTTATTTTTCTTTAAATTGCATTGTTGGTTAAGGGCTTGTAAGTAAGCATTTCACTGTACGTCTACACCTGTTGTATTTGGTGCATGTGACAAATACCATTTGATTTACACACACGCACGTTTATGAAACATACACACCTGTGAGTCGAGGATGCGGACCCCATAGAACAGCCAGTAGGAGATTGTGAGCAGCAGTGTGAGCATGGCCAGGAGGGCTCGGTACACACACACCCTGGGCAGGCTGGCACGGGCCTGGCGCAGGAAGATCGCCCACACAGCTAGCAGAAGGATGAGAAGTTTACAGGACACAGAGAGGAAGAGGCCCTCACAGGCTGAGCCACAGGCCTGCAGCCTGGCCGGCCACAGCACCGCCGGGAGGACCAGGAAGGCCAGGGGGGTGGCCAGGACCAGTAGCCCCACACAGAGGCCCAGAGCTAGGGGAGCGTAACGCCGACAGCCCTGCCCCAGGCCGTCCTCTGACCTCTTCCCCAGACCAACCACCTCCTCCTGGGATAGACTAAGCTCTGAGGTGCCAGTCACCGCCGTGGTGGTTTCCCCCCAGTTATCATCCTAAAAGAGAGAGGGGAGGGAGATAGAGGGAGAGGACAGAGAAAAGAGATTAAAACATAGCATATGGTTGATAGCACAGACACATCCAGAGAAGAGAGGTGGAGGAAGAGTGAGAGAGGAAGAGAGTGAAAACAGAAGATGGAAAAGGAAAGGAATAGTCTCTGTGGAGGGATGTGAGAGACAAACCAAAGTAACAAATACACACTAGTTGATAGATACACATAAATGCTGGTTTTATTCCATTCTCTGTCTCTGCTACACACAAAGACAGACAGACTAGAGATACACTGACTAAATCCCTTGAGGTTTACCGCAAACATCCCATCCGTCATTCTATTTAAAGAAGCCTTCGGTTTTCCTGGGGTTCTGTGTTGTGACAGGCTTTCAGCTCTCCACTGATCCACATAGAGGAAGACAGTACACATTCAGACTGCTCATCATGACCAGGTAGGGATGACACAGATGCGCACACACACACACACACACACACACACACACGCATCTCAATCACAATAAGGCTGATGTTATGCAGGTCTAGCATTGCAAATTAAGAGTCAAATCTCCTCTTCCTGCTCAGGATGGAGATTAAACATAAATGTGCCATAAGCGGAAGGAGCACAGCGAGAGACTGATTAAAGACCTGAGTAACAGCTGCTTAATAACCCTCTGTGGTTCACTGTTTTTGCCTGTTTTTGCCTATACACCATCATCCCCTTCCTTTAATTCAACTTTGCCAAACAGGAGATGAGTGGGGGGGGGTGAACAAGAGAGGGGGTGAGAAAGACACAAAATGTTAGGAAAAGAGAGAGAAGAGGAGAACGATGGAGAGAGCGACAGAGAATGGAGATAAACATGAACCTGGTGACCCCTATTTGAGAGAGTGATGGGTCAGCTCTTTTAAAATAATCTTAACGCTAGAACTGCCAAGATGGTCAATCCGACCATTTTAAATCTTGTCATTTCAATAACTTCATTTCACTAAAAACCTTGAACCCACCTGTCCCCGACTTTTCCTAAATGTGTGCATTTTAAACTTGATCAGTACTTTCAGACAAATATAACAAAAAAAGACAAAAACTTTCAGCATTTTATCCTCAAAGCACCATGATGGTCATTTGACCGTATGCATATTTAACAGGAGAATAGCTGGGCCTTGAGGAGCACCAATAGCCACCTGTCTAATAAATCCATTCAACTAGAAAAGTCAGGTCTCGTTGGACCCCTTTTTGGTTGTGTTTATGGTAACATTAGTATACCAAAATGTACATATTTGAAAGAACATACACATTTTCATTTGTTCATGTTACTGTGCAGGCTTTACGTAAAAACAAAAAAAGCACCAAAAACTGAATTTAAAGTGGAACATCTATTTCATTGGTGGAGTGCCTTTGTTACAACTATGAAACAAAAGAATGTGCATTGTAACACAGTAAAATATCATTTTTTATAAACGACAAAACAAATAAATACCCAAACTGCCAGACACCCGGTCAATGAAGAAAATATCAGTAGGCGCCAAGCAGTGCTTGTGAATAGTGAAAATCAGCACACATGTTTTGGTCACATTGTTATAACCCGGAAGCTTATAAGAAATCTCGCTATGCCCTCCGACGAACCATCAAACAGGCAAAGCGTCAATACAGGACTACGGTCGAGTCGTACTACACCGGCTCTGACACTCGTTGAATGTGGCAAGGCTTGCAAACCATTATAGACTACAAAGGGAAGCACAGCCGAGAGCTGTCCAGTGACACGAGCCTACCAGATGAGCTAAATTACTTTATGCTCACTTGGAGGCAAATAACACTGAAACATGCATGAGAGCACCAGCTGTTCCGGAAGACTGTGTGATCACTCTCTCAGCAGCTGATGTGAGACCATCAAACAGGTCAACATTCACAAGGCCACAGGGACAGACGGATTGCCAGGACGTGTACTGCAAGCATACACTGACCAACTGGCAAATGTCTTCACTGACATTTTCAACCTCTCACTGTTCGAGTCTGTAATACCAACATGTTTTAAGCAGACCACCGTAGTGCCGGTGCACAAGAACCCGAAGGTAACCTGACTAAATGACGACCGACCCATAGCACTCACACCTGTAGCCATGAAGTGCTTTGAAAGGCTGGTCAAGGCTCACATCATCAACATTATCCCAGAAACCCTAGACCCACTCCAATTTGAATACTGCCCCAATAGATCCACAGATGATATAATCTATATTGCACTCCACACTGCCCTTTCCCACCTGGACAAAAGGAACACCTATGTGAGAATGTTATTCATTGACTACAGCTCAGGATTCAACACCATAATGCCCTCAAAGCTCATCAATAAGCTAAGGACCCTGGGACTAAACATCTCCCTCTGCAACTGGATCCTGGACTTCCTGACCGGCCGCCCCCCAGGGAGGTAAGGGCAGGTACAGTTGAAGTCGGAAGTTTATAGAAAAGTTTGTCAGCTCACTTCTCTCTCTTTACATTTGAGGTTCTGGGTGTTTGTGACCATTAACAAATCTCTTCTCTTATGTGTGTTTGTACAATTGAAGTCGGAAGTTTACATACACTTAGGTTGGAGTAATTTAAAACTCGTTTTTCAACCACTCCACAAATATCTTGTTAACCGAGTAGGACATCTTTGTGCATGACAAGTAATTTTTCCAACAACTGTTTACAGACAGATTATTTCACTTACATTTCACTGTATCACAATTCCAGTGGGTCAGAAGTTTACATACACTAAGTTGACTGTGCCTTTAAACAGCTTGGAATATTCCAGAAAATTATGTCAAGGCTTCAGAAGCTTCTGATAGGCTAATTGACATAATTTGAGTCAATTGGAGGTGTACCTATGGATGCATTTCAAGGCCAGCCTTCAAACTCAGTACCTCTGATTGACATCATTGGGAAATCAAAAGAAATCAGCCAAGACCTCAGAAATTTTAGACCTCCATTAATCCTTGGGAGCAATTTCCAAATGCCTGAAGGTACCACGTTCATCTGTACAAACAATAGTACGCAAGTATAAACACCATGGGACCACGCAGCTGTCATACCGCTCAGGAAGGAGATGCGTTCTGTCTCCTAGAGATGAACGTACTTTGGTGCAAAAAGTGCAAATCAATCCCAGAACAACAGCAAAGGAACTTGTATAGATGCTGGAGGAAAGTCCTATATCAACAAAACCTGACAGGCCACTCAGCAAGGAAGAAGCCACTGCTCCAAAACCACCATAAAAACCCAGACTACAGTTTGCAACTGCAAATGGGGACAAATATCATACTTTTTGGAGAAATGTCCTCTGGTATGATGAAACAAAATAGAGCTGTTTGGCCATAATGACCATCGTTATGTTTGGAGGAAAAAGGGGGAGACTTGCAAGCTGAAGAACACCATCCCAACCGTGAAGCACAGGGGTGGCAGCATCATGTTGTGGGGGGTGCTTTGCTCCAGGAGCGATAGGTGCACTTCACAAAATAGATGGCATCATTAGGCAGGAAAAGTATGTGGATATATTGAAGCAACATCTCAAGACATCAGTCAGGAAGTTAAAGCTTTAGAGCTTTAGAGTCCATAGAATAGACAAGGCCTATTCTATGCAAGGGATATTATTGCATGTTTTGATAAATTTAAGCAAAAGGAAATGACGAAGAACATGGGGAGAGAACTCAGGAACACAGATTTTGGAATGAATGATCACTTCCCCACCGAGATAAATGAAAGGAGAAAAAAAACTCTATCCCATCATGAAGGAAAAGCATTGCCTGAGTCTCCATGGTGATGGATAAACTTTATATCAACGGGCAATTGTTTCAGGACTCTAGAGTAACTCCCTGGTTATTTTAATTTAATGTTTAAAACTGAGTTTGTGTGTTGTAGTGTATCATGACAACTTCAACTATAACGAATACATGCTCTATTGATCTCCACTTGATAAGGAAAGGGTTGCATATAGCTCAGGTTAATGTATGTAGCCTTCCTAACAAAATGCATGAGGTTTTTAACTTGGTCAACATAAATAATATTCATATTTTGGCTTTGACCGAAACGCATTTAACGCATGTAAATGATGGGCAAATTAACATTCAAGGATATAGTCTACTGAGAAGAGACAGGAATAGGAATGGTGGGGGTGTTGCACTGTATCTTCAGAATCATATACCTTTTAAGAGGAGGGATGACCTTAATGTAGGTCAAATAGAGGCACTATGGGCTCAAGTACATCTGCCTCACCAGGCAGCCATATATTGGTAGGATGTGTGTATAGACCTCCTAGCTCTAAGGTGTCCTATCTGGATGACTTAAGCACTGGGTTTGACCAGGCCACAGACAGCAACAAAGATTGATTTATCTTGGGTGATTTTAATATAAACTGGAAGGATCACAATAATTCGAATAGAACAAAATTGCTGAAATATGCTAAGAATTGTGGTTTGAAACAAATGGTTAATGATACTACTAGATCTCCAATTAAGTTGGGTCATCGTTCAGACACATGCATTGATCAGATTTTCTGTAATATACCATTGCAATGCTTAAAAGCCAGATCAATGCCAGTGGGCTGGACAGACCATAATATTGTGACCATAACCATGAACACCAAGGTTCCAAAGAAACCCCCTAGGATTGTGGTCAAAAGAAATATTAAAACATTTAAACATTTAGTCATTTCTAAATGATTTGGCTGCTGTACCCTGGGAGCTGATTTATCTAGAGGATGATTTAAATCACGCTACAGAATGTTTTATTGATTTGCTCATTGAGGTAATGGACCATCATGCCCCTATAAGAAAGAGTACAGTTGGTCCCGTCCATCTCCATGGATTGATGATGAACTGGGTGAGGCTTTTTCTCAAAGAAATATGGCAAAAGTCTTAGCAGCCAAATCAGAACTAGAAATTGATGAACAGAATTATAGAACATTACGTAATTATGCAGTTAAATTGAATCGAAAGAAAAAAAAGTTAATTTACAACAATGCTTTTATTAAATTGTAAAAATTTTTCTAAAAAGGTATGGAACACAGTTAAGGGCTTACTTGGTACATCTATCTCATCGTGTGGAGGTTGACGGGAGAATAATAACAAAACCAGTTGATATTGCCAATCGTTTTGCTGATTTTTTAAAACAGAAAATTAAATTACTGAGCAACAAGCTATTGTCCAATGTATTGATGATCATATTATGAGCAATAACATCTGCTCTTTTAGTCTACAAAAGGTGTCAGTGGAGGAGGTGTCAAACCTATTGAAGTCATTACCTGATGGTAAATCTACAGGTTATGGTCTTATTCGCTGTGCTGCTCCCCAGATTGCAGTTCCACTGAGATACATATTTAATTGGTCACTGGAAAAGGGGATGTTTGTAAATGTATGGAAGCATGCGAAACTGTGTCCTATTCCGAAAGGCAGCAAAGAACCCATTACTCCTGCCAATAGTCGACCAATTAGTCTACTCCCTACACTCAGTAAGATATTGGAGGGTATTGTGAGTAGACAAATGTGGGAGTACATGGAAAGAATGATCAGCATGCTTATCGCAAAAACCATTCCACTACCACTGCATTGGTTGACATGACTGACCAGTGGCTCAATGCTATGAATAATGGCAAATTTGTAGGTGTACTATTTTTAGATTTCAGTGCAGCATTTGATTTAGTGGATCATGAAATAATTGACCAAATTAATGCATTATGGTTTTAAGGAGGTAGCATTGAATTGGGTACAGTCATATCTAACTGACAGGAAACATCCACCAATATCAATGGTTCATTTTCTTCCCCTAATGTGTTAAACTGTGGAATACCGCAGGGCAGCTGCCTTGGGCCACTTCTTTATTTAATATATACCAACAACCTTCCCTATGCCTTGGTTGAAACTCAATCTACTATATTTGCAGATGATACAACAATTTATGCAGCAAGACAATCGGTTCAACAGGTACAGCAGGCTTTACAAGGAGATTTGGAGAATATCAGGAAGTGGGTTTGCCAAAACAAACTTGTTTTAAACACCAAGAAAACCAAAGTTATGTTGGCTGTTCAACTAGGAAAAGGCCAAAATAGCATGGTATACAATTAAGTAAGGGAGGAGTACAAATTGAAGAAGTGGCAGAAACCAAACTACTGGGAGTGCAGCTAGACAACTGCTTATCATGGTCGTCTCAAATAACCAATCTATGTAAAAAAATATATATATTAAAACATCATGCATAAATCAGAAGGATAGCGAAATATGTACCAGGAAGATTCTTAAGCAAATAACCCAAGCATTAATTGAGATTCAGGTGAACTACTGTTCGGTGGTCTGGGGAAATGCATCATCAAGTGAAGTTAGGAGGCTGCAGAATGCACAGAATAAAGCAGCAAGGATTGTTTTAAGGTGGAGACACAACGACGTTACTACAATGCATCCAATTGACCACCAGAGGCATTCTTCAAAGGACTCGGTTTGGCAACATAGCCTTCCATCTACCACCAACCTACCGAAGCGCAGCTCAGAGAAAATATTTATTGCATTTTCCTTTTCCAAATTGGCGGTAATTTAGAACGCATAAGATACTGTATTTTCGATAGCACAGCTTCTCCCTTTGTCCCTCAGTCTTCCCGCTCTTTCACTCAAACCCAGCCCCTTTTCTTTTGTGTAACCAGCTGTCATATCTGTTCCGCCTGCTAGGGACATTTTCCTTTATGACGTAATTTGTAATCCATGTACGATTTATTGTGTGATTAGTTAGGTATTTAGTAAATAAATAATTAAACCCAATTTTGTATTGCTGATTCAACTTGTTAGCCAGGGTTCGTGAAGACCAAGAATTTACAACTTTCAGATGAGACCGAATTATGGTGACGATTAATATTGACTGCTATTGATGTAAAATATTACTAGGTCTTTAAGAGTTTATTTGGAAGATAACAGCTCTATAAATATTATTTTGTGGTGCCCCGACTCTAGTTAATTACATGATTAGCTCAATCAGGTAATATTAATTACAGAGAAAGGATTTTATAGAATAGCATGTCATATCACTTTATCCGGCATAGCCAAAGGTATTTGTAGTTGTCCACATGTTCTAAGTTAGAGCCGTCCAGAGTAGTGATGTTGGACGGGCGGGCAGGTGCAGGCAGCAATCGGTTGAAGAGCATGCATTTAGTTTTACTAGTAATTAAGAGCAATTGGAGGCCACAGAAGGAGAGTTGTATGGCATTGAAGCTCATCTGGAGGGTTGTTAACAGTGTCCAAAGAAGGGACAGAAGTATACAGAATGGTGTCGTCTGCGTAGAGGTGGATCAGTGAATCACCAGAATCCCCCGCTTTGAAGAGGGGGACGACCGCAGCTGCTTTCCAATCTTTGGGAATCTCAGACGACACGAAAGAGAGGTTGAAAAGGCTAGTAATAGGGGTTGCAACAATTTCAGCAGAATGGGCCAAAATACCAGCAACAGTGTGAAAACCTTGTGAAGACTTACAGAAAACGTTTGACCTCTGTCATTGCCAACAAAGGGTATATAACAAAGTATTGAGATAAACTTTTGTTATTGACCAAAGACTTATTTTCCACCATAATTTGCAAATAAATTCATAAAAAATCCTACAATGTGATTTTCTGAATTTTTTTTCTCATTTTGTCTGTCATAGTAGAAGTGTACCTATGATGAAAATTACAGGCTTCTCATCTTTTTAAGTGGGAGAACTTGCACAATTGGTGGCTGACTAAATACTTTTTTGCCCCACTCTATATTGGTTTCTAGCTTCCCTGAAAAGTTGCATATCACGGGGGCTGTTCAATGCTAATGCAGAAGGTCATAGGATATTTTTGTGTTGATTAAGGGCAGTCTGGTTCTAAATTTCTTGAATTGGGCATGCTTATTTAAGATGGTGAGGATTTTAAAATAACCAGGCATCCTCTACTGACGGGATGAGGTCAATATCCTTCCAGGATACCCCGGCCAGGTCGATTAGAAAGGCCTGCGAGCGTTAAACATTAAGTTTGCCGATGACACAACAGTGGTAGGCATGATCACCGACAATGACAAGACAGCCTATAGGGAGGAGGTAAGAGACCTGGCCGTGTGGTGCAAGGATAACAACCTCTCCCTCAACATGATCAAGACAAAGGAGATGATTGTGGGCTACAGGAACAAGAGGACTGAGCAGCCCCCATTCTCATCGATGGTGCTGCAGTGGAGCAGGTTGAGAGCTTCAAGTTCCTTGGTGTCCACATTACCAACAAACGAACATGGTCCAAGCACACCAAGACAGTCGTGAAGAGAGCACGACAACTCCTATTCTCCCTCGGGAGACTGAAAAGATTCGGCATGGGTCCTCAGATCCTCAAAAGGTTCTACTGCTGCACCCTTGAGAGCATGGTTGCATCACTGCCTGGTATGACAACTGCTTGGCCTCCTACCGCAGGCACTACAGAGGGTAGTGCGAACAGCCCAGTATATCACTGGGGCCAAGCTTCCTGCCATCCAGGACCTCTATACCAGGCGGTGTCAGAAGAAGGCCCTAAAAATTGTCAAAGACTCCAGCCACCCTAGTCATAGACTGTTTTCTCTGCTACCGCAGGGCAAGAGGTACCGGAACGCCAAGTCTAGGACCAAGAGGCTTCTAAACAGCTTCTACCCCCAAGCCATAAGACTCCTGAACACCTAATCAAATGGCTACCCAGACTATTTGCATTTCCCCCCACCCCACTATTTTACACCGCTGCTACTCTCGGTTGTTATGATCTATGTATAGTCACTTTAATAACTCTAACTTCATGTACATATTACCTCAACTAACCGGTGCCCCCGCACATTGACTCTGTACTGGTATCCCCCCTATATATTTTTTAACTGCATTGTTGGTTAAGGGCTTGTAAGTAAGCATTTCACTGTAAGGTCTACACCGGTTGTATTCGGCGAGTGTGACAAATAAAATTTGATCTGAACAAAAATATAAACATGCAACAATTTCAAAGATTTTACTGAGTTACAGTTCATATAAAATAAATCAGTCCATTTAAATAAATTCATTAGGTCCTAATCTATGGATTTCACATGACTGGGAATACAGATATGCATCTGTTGTACACAGAACTTTTTTTTTAAAGTAGGGGTGTGGATCAGTAATCTAGTCTAGTCGGTGACCACCATTTGCCTAATTTAAGTGGTTCCATGTGGCTCAGTTGATAGAGCATTGTACTTGCAATGCCAGGTTTGTAGGTTTGATTCTCACGGGGGACCAGTACGAATGAAAATGTGTGCACTCACTACTGTAAGTCACTCTGGATAAGAGCTTCTGCTAAATGACTCAAATGTATTGCAACATCTCCTTCGCATAGAGTTGATCAAGCGGTTGATTTTGGCTTGTGGAATGTTGTCCCACTCCTCTTCAATGGCTGTGCGAAGTTGCTGGATACTAGCGAGAACTGGAACACGCTGTCGTACACGACAATCCAGAGCATCCCAAACATGCTCAAAGGGGTGACATGTCTGGTAAGTATGTAGGCCATGGAAGAACTGGGACATTTTCAGATTCCAGGAATTGTGTACAGATCCCTTGAGACATGGTGCTGTGCATCATCATGCTGAAACATGAGGTGATGGCGGTGGAAGAATGACACAACTCAGGATCTCATCACGGTATCTCTGTGCATTCAAATTGCCTTTGATAAAATGCAATTGTGTTCGTTGCCCGTAGCTTATGCCTGCCCATACCATATCCCCATCACCACCATGGGGCACTCTGTTCACAACGTTGACAACAGCAAACTACGCTGAACTGCAGTCAGTTCAAGATCCCGATGAAGAGCATGCAGATGACCTTCCCTGAGATAGTTTCTGTCAGTTTGTGAAGAAATTCTTCAGTTGTCCCGGTGGCTGGTCTCAGACGATCCCGCAGGTGAAGAAGCCGGATGTAGTGGTCCTGGGCTGGTGTGGTTACACATTGTTTATGGTTAATTTAGTTTTGTTTTAGGCCACATCTATTACTATTATTATTATTATTATTATTATGTGTGAAATTAGTTTCAATACAGTTTAGGTGTAGTTTGAACGGGCCAGCAACTGTTGTTTTGCAGTCAGAAAATACACTATCTTATTATTTTAGTATTTACAGTCCATGTGCTTCTGGATCAATCAATACATTTTCTCATTTGCATTTGGTGTCCTGAGGAATCTTAGAACCTATTTTAACATAATACATGCATTCATTTAGCAATTTATTATTTATTAAGGAATATTTATATAATTGAAATATCAACGGTCAGAATGACCATCATTTCCATTCTAGTAGTTATGGAATTCTGGGGCTGAGTGTTAATCACACCTACAACCTATTAGATCATATAACTCTGTCCTGTCTGATGTCTCCCATTGTTACATACATTATCTTAATGTGCTCTCACTCTTCTCCATGTTAAAGATCAGTGAACACGGCCTATATATTATCTAACATCTCTTAAAGCGTGGTACATATAACTAATGAGCCTCTCTGTAGCAATGGTAGAGCAAATGCAGGCTAAACGCTCTTCATTTACACTCTGTGGCTTAATCCCACAGATGAACTCAAAACTAATCAAAATGTACCATGTTATACAGACCGAAAGGCAGAGAAGCAGAGAAGAGGGGGCAGAGAAGGACAGAGACACAGTTAGAGAAACAGACACACAGAGAAAGAAAGGAGAGGGAGAGAAAGAGAGAGGGAGAGAAAGAGTGAAAGAGAAAAAAAAATAGAGATGGGTGGTGTTTGATGCTTGCTTGGCAGCCCTGTCCTCTGGTGGAGAGTGAATATAGATAGTATTCAGAGCCCTGGTAAGGCCTGTTACACACTATAATATGACACTAAACACAACAACACACACTAACACTGACTGACTAACAGGCTTCGCTCACAGACACATACAGTAACCTACTAACCCAACACACAAAAGAGCTTTACTGGTATGACTGGAGGTTATTCTGACGTGTGTGTGTGTGTGTTTAACATTGGTATACTGGGAAAAAGAACAATGACATTCAGTGGCACACAAAGGAACCTCACTGGTACAGCTAGAGGTTTGTCTGACATTTGTACTGTATTTGTGTGTGTATGTTTGCGAGGCCAAAAGGACAAAAGAGCAAAGACATTCCCAATTCTATTTGTTTCCACTACTTCCAAAAGCCTCAGCCCTGCATCATGTGACACACTGCCAGGTGAAGTAGATTAGCAGGCCTGTTAGAGGCCAATGCCAACCCCATAGCCTTCAGACACAACACAACAGTACCATGACACAGAACACAGCCTGACATGACATTCTTTTCACCTGACAGACATTCACTGTTGGCAACCTCTCTATGAATCACACACAGACACTGACAGTACACACTACTCACAGACAAGCACACACACATCCTTAGATCATAGGCATGCATGGATTATCCATATCAGCTTTCCTTAGAGTGGTGTTTGGCTGCATGCTTTAGCTAATCTCAGCCTACAGTATGTGAATTCCTCTGTGCCCGATTATATTAGCATTAGCCGTATCCATTTGAAAGAGCAGTGCTCTTAAAGCAGTGGCAGGGATGGGTGGGTGCCATTTGGAAGCACTGCACTGTAATGGTAATGTGATATGATTACAGATGACCTTTTACACTAGTTGGTAGACAGTGGCTGAACAACATTGCAGACAATGGGTCTGTAAGCCACAAGCTTACAATGACACCACAATGTGGAATGTTTGCAGCACGCTAGACCGAGTCAAACATCCAAATACAAAGAGACATGGAATGAGACAGACAGACAGACGGCTAGACAGACAGACACTGTTTGTAGCTGTATAAATGTAAGCAGTGCTTTGGTAATGCAGCTGAGATGTAGCTGGTACTGCACTACTTGCTGCATAGACCATTCACGCACGTGCAGGCTCATAAATGCTTTATGCATCCACACACACACACACACACACACACACACACACACACACACACACACACACACACCACGCAGGACCTTCCACTTACAAAGTCAAGTAGGTCAGAGAGTATGTGAATGGAGCCCAGGGCATGAGACAGAGTATACTCCTCCTAACATAACTATCACCATTTCGCTCTTTATCTATCTCTCTCCCTCCCCCTCTCTCTGCAGCAGTCTCCTTCACTTGATCCATCTACCTCTATAGCCAGTCTCTAGCCTTCTGACCCTAGCTTCAATAGCCCAGAGCTAAATCTCAACCCCATTGTCAGAGCATCTAAATCATAGGCTTGCTTCCAGAGATAACCATATGTGGATTTAAATCAAGACACATTCTGACCCACATACAGAATGATTACACATAGAACCACATTACCACACACACACACACACACAATAACAAAGAATGGGAAATATAATTTGCACAGGCCAAGGGGAAATTTGCAAATCCTCTGACCTATTTGGCCCCTAGTCACCATGGTGACTATGACCCTGTCACTATGGTGATTATGATGGGCCCAGATGTTTGAGTTTAAAACAGCATGGTGCGCGACTCAGCTGGTTCCCTGCTTGACTCTGCGAGAAGGAGATTGGTTGGGAGATGGCTTCTGTACAGGGTTCCTGTAAGCAAGTGCTGCACTGTACAGTATAGTTATGTAGGGATTTTTGAATCTCTCAGGCATGGTTAGTGTGAGTTTTGATTTGTTAGGTTGGAGCTTACCTGGAGGCTTGGAGCCTCGTCTCCAGCCACAGAGCTGGGGACTTCTAGCAGGGGCTCGCTGTTGTGGTTGGGGGAGGCCTGAGTGGGCCCGTAGGGGCTGTTGATGATTACAGACCGCTCTGACCGGCTGCTGTCCTTACTGCTGAGCTTACGCCGCTCACGCCGACTCTGCTCCCTACACACACACGAGACAGTAAGAATACGGCAACGAACAAGTGGATGAGGGAGGAGAGGAAAGCCCAATCCCTCCTAATTAGTCTCTCACACTGCCCATCTCATTTATAGAACAAGTCAGAGTGAGTCAGTGAAATAGGTTAAAGGCAGTCAGCTGTGACAACCCTACTCCATGAGCTTTACCCATCACTCATCTCTCTCACCCCCTCTTTTTAAAACTTTTTCCCAACAACTGACATGAGGCTAGTAATACACAGTAATACACAGTGGAGACAAACAGCATTCAGTAGCTCTGCGGCAGATATAGACATAAGCATCCCTCTGATGGTACAGACAGGCCTGCATCTGAACACACTCATTGGCAACTTGACCTTACATCCGCTTGGGTGGGTGGGTGTGTGTGTGTGTGTGTGCGCGTGTGGCGTGTGAGAGCGGAGAGAGAGAGCGAGAGGAGAGAGAGAAGACAGAGAGGAAGTCAACTGAGCTCTTACCCATGTCTGTTGGATCTGTTGGAGTAGCCAGAGTGGGTGGACTCTGTGTCCATGGTAACACTGTTCAGAACAAGCGATTGGCCAGGTGTCTGAGGAGGGTGCCTGGGTGTGATGCAGGAGGGTGATGGTGGTCTGATGCAGGAAGAGATGGGTTAACTAACTAAACAGACTGGCAGCAGACTGAAGACGTCAGGGACCTACATTGACAACAACCCTGTAGAGGTCCTTTAGTCAACACATTGACCTGTGATAGAGAGAGCAGAGAGAAAGAGGTGTAGAGCAGAGAGCAGAGAGAGAGAGGAGAAAGGTCTGTCATCAATAAATTTAAAAAATACAGCTCAGCTCTGTGCTTGCTATCAGAGGCCTATTCACAAAATTCACCACAGGTAAAGCTTAAAGGAAGGCAAATGTAGGAGTTAAGTGCCAGCCTGTATCTGTTGAAACTTAGAGGCTAGTGTGTTACAGTGATAGACAGCCTGGGAGACAGAATATTAAGAGAAGTATTCTCCATTTCATTGTTATTAAAGCTATAATAGGTGATGTGAGGAGTACGGTAAAGGATGACAGACAGGATGATGTGTAACCCAATTCCATCATCATTGGGGATGGTATTTAACAACACAGTGGCCCCCATCATTCTTAAATGGAAGAAGTTTGGAACCGCCAAGACTCTTTCTAGAGCTGGCCGCCCGGCCAAACTGAGCAATCAGGGGAGAAGGACCTTGTTCGGGGAGGTGACCAGGAACCTGATGGTCACTATGACTGAGTGGAGATGGGAGAACCTTCCAGAAGGACAACCATCTCTGCAGCACTCCACCAATCAGGCCTTTATGGTAGAGTTGCCAGACGGAAGCTACTCCTCAGTAAAAGGCACATGACAGCCTGCTTGGAGTTCAAAAGTTTGGAGTCACTTCGAAATGTACTTGTTTTTTAAAGAAAAGCACATTTTCTGTCCATTAAAATATCAAATTGATCAGAAATGCAGTGTAGACATTGTTAATGTTGTAAATGACTATTGTAGCTGGAAACGGCAGATTTTTTTATGGAATATCTACATAGGCATACAGAGATCCATTATCAGCAACCATCACTGTGTTCCAAAGGCACGTTGTGTTAGTTCATCCAAGTTTATCATTTTAAAAGGCTTGATCATTAGAAAACCCATTTGCAATTAAGTTGGATCAGTTGAAAACTGTCGTTCTGATTAAAGAAGCAATAAAACTGGCCTTCTTTAGACTAGTTGAGTATCTGGAGCATCAGCATCCGTGGGTAAGATTACAGACTCAAAATGGCCAGAAACAAAGAACTTTCTTCTGAAACTCATCTGTCTATTCTTGTTCTGAGAAATGAAGGCTATTACATGCGAGAAGTTGCCAAGAAACTGAAGATCTCATACAACGCTGTGTACTACTCATTCAAAAATAAGAACATTTCTAAGTGACCACCAAACTTTTGAACGGTAGTGTACATATAACAAATACACAGACAGCACATTAGAACATGGTTGTGGGCAGGATATAGAAGAGTCAACAGGCTCAGCATACTGCAGACATACTGTAACTGTCTGTGTATGAGTGTGAGTCACTGAGCATGTCTTGCCCCTTCTTTCTCACTCCTCAAAACTGGAGGCAGCAGCCACTTACTATAACCCTCCAACCCCCTTTACCCAGCTCTGGCGTGATTCATGCTCCAGACAGGGGTCTTTAGTCTTTACACCCCGTCATGTGTGACTCTTCTTCTCTACTGGAACTATCTGTCCCCATGCAGCTGCCCCGACAACTCTGTGCCAATCACCTCCACTCGTCTCAGAATTATGGAAATATCACTATGCTTATAAATTATCTCCCTGACCAATGGTACACATTATCACCCAAATAGCACACTCAGCAAATTAGCATGCAAACCCACAGTGTTTATGGTGATTCCTATGTGTGGATATCTGTTCTCGGTTCCTTGAGTAACACAGTGCATATGATATCCTGACTACTGTATGGGATGCAATGCGAAGCCCACTGTCCAGCTCAATAAATCATTTGAAGAATGAAGTGTTACCCATGTTTTTAGCATGTGGCTAGCTGAGGAATGTAAGGACTCCATATATATGATACAGTGAATGCAGCTGAAAGCATCTGCAGTAGCTGACTGTAAGCTAAGAATAATGAGGGCTTCTACTTTCTAAATAAAAACACAAGCACACCAGAAATTCTCTGGGAAATGCATGAATGAGTCAAAAGGGTGAGGGACGACTCACACGCACACAAACACCCCCTCTGGGGCTAACTTTAATCCAGTATCAAATTCTAACCCCGGTGTGAAGGAGAGAGAGCACCCAGAATGGAAGTGTCTACTGTTGCCTTGGTAACAATGGAAGCATAAGGCTCCCTGTGGTTGCAATAATCATTGTATGCAATTGACATTACATGCAGCATTCAATCCTGTCATACACCACATCATGGTTTCATAAATTATTTGTTTTTCCAAACGTTTGGTAATTGTAACAGACATAATGCTGGCTGTACAATTTAGCTAGCTAGCAAGCTAATCAAGCTAGCGATTCATGTTGGACATTTCCAGTTGAAACCAGAGTATGTGAGTGGAGCGTGCCCAATTTGACTGGAGCGCGGAGCGAGTTTCCCAAAGGCTGGAGTGTCTGCCTTCTCGTCCACTCCAAATCAAGGTGACTTACAAAGATGATGAGGAGCAAGAGAAGGAGCGCGGTGATGTTGTGTGGAGTCTGAAAAGACATATCCATAGACGTATCCCGAAAGCATGATGGTGTACTACATGCACATGCTAACAGAAAGGAACAAGGTTGGTAGCTAAATAAGTGTGTCATTGTAGCAAAGTATTTTTAAACAAAAACATCTGATCTCTTAAAATGTGTTAATTTTTGTTATATTATTCATACAATAGGCTATCATTGATTTTGGCCGAATAGGCCTGGCATATTACCTATTTCAAGGAGATATCCGTTTTGATAGGGTTATTGTGCCTAATAACCTTTAGTCCTACCTATAGAAAAAAAACAACTCTGCATCCCTGCCCAGCCTGGCAAAAGTGTCCCGGAGGATGTTTAGCATCCCCAGAAGTGCTGCAAGCTCGGAGAGGGAACTGAATTCTCCGCTGCTGGCCTGCTCTCCAGGCACCATCGCATGAGTCTGAAGCCACAGACTCTGGCCAAACTCGAAAAGTGAATTCAAAAAGGCACTGTAGACTGAGTCTAATAAGGCATTTTTTGTTTCATGTTTATTTAATTCTAAGTAAGTCACAGCCTACAGTTGAAGTCAGAAGTTTACATACACTTAGGTTGGAGTCATTAAAACAAATTTTCAACCACTCCACAAATTTCTTGTTAACAAACTATAGTTTTGGCAAGTCGGTTAGGACATCTACTTTGTGCATGACACAAGTAATTTGTGTCAAGGTATTGGAGTGGCCATCACAAAGCCCTGACCTCAATCCTATAGAAAATTTGTGGGCAGAACTGAAAAAGCATGTGCGAGCAAGAAGGCCTACAAACCTGACTCAGTTACACCAGCTCTGTCAGGAGGAATGGGCCAAAATTCACCCAACTTATTGTGGGAAGCTTGTGGAAGGCTATCCAAAACGTTTGACCCAAGTAAAACAATTTAAAGGCAATGCTGCCAAATACTAATTGAGTGTATGTAAACTTCTGACCCACTGGGAATGTGATGAAAGCTGACATAAAATCACTCTACACTATTATTCTGACATCCTAACGGACCTAAAACAGGGAATTTTTACTCTGATTAAATGTCAGGAATTGTGAAAAATTGAGTTTAAATGTATTTGGCTAAGGTGTATGTCAACTTCCGACTTCAAATGTATATGCGCAACTTATACCATAATGATTTAATATAACAAAATGCTGTTTAAAATGCTGAGCACTTAATGTTCCTGCCAGCCTAGTGTGTCGCACTTTCAAATGCTTCACAATTTACAGTATTTCTTTTTTGGCTATAGCCTTGAAATAATGTAAATAATATAGCCTAAATAAATAATTTTCGTTCAATCTCTGGCTCCTGACCTATTTAGAGAATGTTTATTTGCTGTTTTTTATTTTATTTTACCTTTATTTAACCAGGCAAGTCAGTTAAGAACACATTCTTATTTTCAATGACGGCCTGGGAACAGTGGGTTAACTGCCTGTTCAGGGGCAGAACGACAGATTTGTACCATGTCAGCTCGGGGGTTTGAACTCGCAACCTTCCGGTTTCTAGTCCAACGCTCTAACCACTAGGCTACGCTGCCGCCCCAGTTTAATTTGACGTAGTTTATTTGAAATGATGAGCGCTTCTTACAGTCACCTTTTCATGTTGTTTACTAAAATACTTTTCATTAAAATCATGTGGTTGAGTTTCAATACTTCAAAACCAAATGGTAGGTCCAGCTCCAGTTTCAACTTCCACCTGACTGTGCTGCTGCTCCAGTTTCAACTGTTCTGCCTTATTATTATTATTATTCGACCATGCTGGTCATTTATGAACATTTGAACATCTTGACCATGTTCTGTTATAATCTCCACCCGGCACAGCCAGAAGAGGACTGGCCACCCCACATAGCCTGGTTCCTCTCTAGGTTTCTTCCTAGGTATTGGCCTTTCTAGGGAGTTTTTCCTAGCCACCGTGCTTCTACACCTGCATTGCTTGCTGTTTGGGGTTTTAGGCTGGGTTTCTGTACAGCACTTTGAGATATCAGCTGATGTACGAAGGGCTATATAAATACATTTGATTTGATTTAGGTCCAGGTAGTTACAAAAATATGGGTGTTGGTTCAATGGTGATTTTAATGAATAACTAGCTAACCAACAACTGTAACTAGGTATTTGAGAGACAAGTACTCATTGTGCACCTTTATTTATATCTATGTATGGCGTCACGAGTGGCGCAGCTATCTAAGACACTAATACAGACCCGGGTTCAATCCTAGGTTGTGTCACAGCCAGCCGTGCTCGGGAGACCCATGAGGCGGCACACTATTAGCCCAGCGTCGTCCGGGTTAGAGGAGGGTTTGGTCGGCCGGGATTTCCTTGTCCCATCGCACTCTAGCGACTCCTTCTGTTGGGCTATGCGCCTGCAAGCTGACTTCGGTCGCCAGTTTCCTCCAACACATTGGTGCGGCTAGCTTCCGGGTTAAGTGAGCAGGGTCAAGAAGCAGTGCGGTTTGGCAGAGTCCTGTTTCAGAGGATGCATGGCTCTCGACCTTCACCTCTCCTGAGTCCGTAGGGGAGTTGCAGCGATGGGACAAGAATAACTACCAATTGGATATCACAAAATTGGGGAGAAAAAGGAGTAAAAAGTACCATAAAAATATAAATAAATAATAAAGCAAAAAAACTAAAATATATACTTGATTTATGTATTAAATATATGTGGTCGACTAAATATAGTTGCAGTTAAAATCTATAGTTGTGCACGCGTCAGTTTTGTTGCCAAACAAAACAGTCAGTTGCTTGAAATAGGGTTGAATTCCATCTTGTGCGATGACATGCAACTAGGTTGCAGGCAAGATTTGGGGGGTGACACGGAGCAACATAGATTGCGTCCATATTGCCTCTGACAACGTCACACGAAGCAAAGAGAGAAAGAGCAGAGGAAGGCACATTGAGTGCAATGAATCATAGGCTTAAGAGTACCTTCTCATATTCATCATTCTCACATCATCCCCTTTCTCTCTCTCACACACACACACACACACACACATACCACAAATATGAGGCTTTAACCCCTGGAGTGCTGCAGCCCTCTCCATCGGAGCAGTCATCCGAGTTGTAAACATAGAGACATAGCCAACCAGGTCATGTGGAAAATCACAGCCTATGGGCAAGACAAACTATCAGTTACAAACCAACACATTAAACACTGAACACGAATACAGCCTACTGAAATAACAATGTGTGAGACAACTGCCGGGGGGAGGACTGGTCTAACTGGAGGTGTCAAAACAAATTCACCCCACTACCCAACATAACAATTTTTTTTCACCCCTTATACGGTTAAAAAAAAAATATATATAATAAAATCAGGCAAACCCTCCCCCTCATAGAATAAAAAAAGATAACCACCACAAATAACAATAACTGTAGCAACCCTGTCTGTAGAAATGTGGATGTTGACTTGACCACTTCAGCATGGTTTTGTGGCACACAGGGCATGGTTTTGTGCCACACAGGGCTACGGGCCAGGAGGTTGAGGGTTCGCCGACCACAACAGACTAGCTCACTCACAAGCAGAGCCAGTTGCAGACAATGATCACCTAGGGAAATCACATTTTGATGTCATATTTATAATTATATAAAATACATGCCATTATTTCCCCCTAACAGGTTTATGTGCCAATGCACCACACACAACCAATAAGCAATGCATTAACGCATACCGATTACCGACTTCAAGAGCTTTCAACATCACAATCAAATAGAGTATGTCAATGTCGACAAACAGAAAATACATCCACTCCCTACTCAGTATCAAAGGCTTGGCAATCTCCCGAAGGTCATTTACCTTTTTGGTGTTTTGTAACAGATGTCTCTTTCCATTCATCGAATGGCCGATTTCGACATTTTGTTGTGTTAGGAACGGAATTCAAAATCGATTTTCTTCTCAACCATCTACACACAATACCCCATAATTACAAAGTCAAAACATGTTTTTAGAAATGTTTGAAAATGTATTGAAAATGAAATACAGATATCTAATTTACATAAGTATTCACACCCCTGACTCAATACTTTATACTTTGTAGAAGCACCTTTGGCAGCGATTACAGCCGTCTTTCTGGGCAAGTCTAAGAGCATTCCACACCTGGATTATGCAACATTTTCCCATTATTCTTTTCCAAATTATTTAAGCTCTGTCAAAGTGGTTGTTGATCATTCCTAGACAACAATTTTCAGGTCTTGCCATAGATTTACAAGAAGATTCAAGTCAAAACTGTAACTCGGCCACTCAGGAACATTCACAGTCTTCTTGGTAAGAAACTACAGTGTAGATTTGGCCTTGTGTTTTAGCTTATTGTCCTGCTGAAAGGTGAATTCATCTCCCAGTGTCTGGTGGAAAGCCGATTGAACCAGGTTTTGAGCGTTCAGCAGCCAACAAGTGCTCAGCATGTGGGAACTCCTTCAAGACTGTTGGAAAAGCCTTCCATGTGAAGCTGGTTCAGGGAATGCCAAGTGTGTGCAAAGCTGTCATCAAGGCAAACTTTGAAGAATTTCTTTAACACTTTTTTGGTTATTACATGATTCCATAGTTTTGATGTCTTCACTATTAATCTAGAAAATAGTACAAATAAAGAAAAACCCTGGAATGAGTAGGTGTGTACTCACTTTTGACTGGTACTGTATACTAAATAATATATGTGTGTGAAATTCGCTTTGATTTAGAATGGACCATTATCATGGGAAAAATACATATCATCTATGCACTTAAATAGCGAATGGAGGACAGGTTTCCCGTGGTTCATTTTCATGCCAGCCAAGTAAGCTATACTCCTGTTTTAAAGATAAACATGATTAATATTAGGAAAGTTGAGAAATAAATATAGTAGGCATAGCCTCCTCTTTTTAGTAGAGGCCATCACTGTATTTTCACCTATTGCATAGCCTATAGAAATATTGTGCAACATGAGCCCTCATGAAGTGTTTGATTCGATTTTTGATTACATTTGCATTGATGACAAAGTGATTAGAGGGACAATAGCGTGCCGAGTACCAGGTAGGTAGCAAGTTGTGTAGGCAACTAATGACCAACAGCAGCATCAGAGCTTGGAGAAGCTTAATTATACGTGGAATTTGACTGCCTTCATGACTCGTGACCTCCGGAGTGGCGGTAATACAGTCACGCAACAGTCCTAATAGTGACTGGTTGTGTTTATAAGGTAATACAATTAAAAGTTAAATTACAAATATTTAAACTGTCAGAATGCACGTTAAGTTTTCCTGAATAATTGGGCCTGCTGGGAGCATAGGCCTATATGGTTACACTATATAGGACATCTTGGGAGAATGATGATTGGCAACAGATCGGCACATAAGTACCAGAAGTAAAAATACTGCCAAACTGTCCTGTGTCTTTCTAGACCTTATAATCTGTCGAGAGTAGACCCACAACTGACCCAAATAGAATGAAACATTCAAATAATGGGGCTTTTGCACCAGTATTCAAATGACATTTCACTGCCGTTTACAGCCTAGAGTAGAATTGTACTCTATTATGATCACTAGAAAACAAATTAACTGTATAACTTATTTTAATATTTTTTTTAAGGGAGACAAATCCAGCAAAAAAAAATCTAAATATCACAATAAAACAATATAAAAAGTTGTACTCCTTGTAATAATACTAAGCAACCTTTGTACAACACCTAGCGACCTCACCTAGAGATTTGAGCCTTTTGCCATTGTAGTGAACGGTGGGGCAGTGAATACAACTCGGTTCGCTGGTGTGAAAGACAAATACCCTACGCATTGTTGCAATAGAGTTAACTCACCTTTTGGGAATTGTAACGTCTCTCATATAGCGAGGCTTGCTTACACCGCCCTCTCTGTACTTGAAGGCATGTCCCTGTCCATCATCTCCCTAACACATCAGAGCTGTGCCCTCCAATGGCTGCATGTCCCCTATCCCACTTCTGACACCAATGTAGCAAATGGCAGGACAAGGAAGTGAAACTGGGTCACTGGCGTGAAAGGCAAACACACTATGCATTGTGCAAATAGGATTAACACACTTGGTAGGAATAGTATCATTACATTTTGGTCATCTAGCAGATGCACTTATCCAGAGAGACTTACAGGAACAATATTAGGGTTAACTGCCTTGCTCAAGGGCAAATCTATAGATTTGTCACCGAGTCGGCTCAGGGATTCGAACCAGCGACTTTAGGTTACTGGGCCAACACTATTAACTGCTAGGCTATCTGCCGCCCTCATCCTGGCTCATATAGCGAGGATTATGATATTATAATGGTTTTGGAATTACAGTCACCAGAATTTGAGTCCCAGTCAGAGTACCTCCCTAATCTATTATATTGGTGCCAGGTGTTGGAGAGCGCCATTGAAAACATGTGCCAGCCAAGTTATAGTCACAGTACATTTGTGTTAGGCTAGTGGTGTTTCAGTAAGGTTTCTGTACTGCACATTTGTTTTGCATTCTCTGCCATCACGTGCACCCAAGTGAAACAAATCATCATAATATCATTCGGCCAGGTAGGCCTACTTTGCAGTCAACATTTAATTGGGAAGGTTTATGAGGAAAAACTTTGAAAATGACTGTTGTTTCAGCATCAAGGATTTTTAGAGCCGATAGGCTTTATAAATGTATATACTTCAGGCGTGTACTTCAGGTTGATTACTAGCATATATTGAGTTAAATCCAAATCAACTTAAAGTACCTACAAAATGAGTTGTGCAGCAGAAGGAAGGCTACAGATACATTTTCCCTTTTTCTGTTTGCGATTCACAAATTATTATTTTGATTCCCATGATTCACCGCGATTTAACTGAACCCCATCTACTACAATGGTGAAGCATACCATTCAATTTGTCAAAAACATTTAAAAAAAAATGTATAAATACCTCGATTTTGGAACATTGCTGCGGGGACTTGCTTCGATTCAGCGACAAGAGCATTAGTCATGTCGGTCACTGATGTCGTGTGATTAGGCCTGGCTCACAGTCGGCGTTCCAATTCATCCCAAAGGTGTTTGATGGGGTTGAGGTCAGGGCTTTATGCAGGCCAGTCAAGTTCTTCCTCACCAATCTCGACAAACCATTTCTGTATGGACCTCTTTGTGCATGGGGGCATTATCAGGCTGAAACAAGAAAGAGCCTTCCCCAAACTGTTGATTCTGTGCTTCTAACTTTGAGGCGTCTAGAATGTCATTGAGCTGTCCCGGAACTAAGGGGCCTAGCCCAAACCATGAAAAGCAGCCCCAGACCATTATTTCTCCTCCACCAAACTTTACAGTTGCTACTATACATTGGGTCAGGTAGCGTTCTCCTGGCATCCGCCAAACCTAGATTCGTCCGACGGACGTGATTCATCACTCCAGAGAACGTGCTTCCACTGCTCCAGAGTCCAATGGCGGAAAGCTTTACACCACTCCAGCCAACGCTTTGCATTGCGCATGATGATCTTAAGTTTTTGTGCGGCTGCTCGGCCGTGGAAACCCATTTCATGAAGCTCCCGACGAACAGTGATTGTGCTGACGTTGCTTCCAGAGGCAGTTTGGAACTCGGTACTGAGTGTTGCAGAAGAGGGCAGAAGATTTGTACGTGCTATGCGCTTAAGCACTCTGTGGTCCAGTTCTGTGAGCTTGTGTGGCCTACCACTTCACGGCTGAGCCGTTGTTACTCCTAGACGTTTCCACTTCACAGTAACAGCACTTACAGTTGACCAGGGCAGTTCTATCAGGGCAGAAATTTGACGAACTGACTTGTTGAAAAGGTAGCATCCTATGATGGTGCAACATTGAAAGTCACTGAGCTTCAGGGCTCCTGAGTGGCACAGCAGTCTAAGGCACTGCATCTCAGTCCTAGAGACGTCACTACAAACCCTGATTAGATTCCAGGCTGTATCACAACCGGCCGTGATTGGGAGTCCCATAGGGCGGCACACAATTGGCCCAGCGCAGTCCGGTTTAGGGTTTGGCCGGGGTAGGCCGTCATTGTAAATAAGAATTTGTTCTGAACTGACTTGCCTAGTTAAATGAGGGTTAAATAAATTAAACTAAACAAAAGGCCATTCTACTGTCAATGTTTCACTATGGAGATTGCATGGCTGTGTGCTTGATTTTTTACACCTGTCAGCAACGGGTGTGGCTGAAATAGCCAAATCTACTCATTTGTAGGGGTGTCCACATACACAATACATACAAGTGTATTTGCTATAATTACATTTCTGTATGTGGTTATGGTTCAGTGGACTGGGCAGACATATTCATGAGAGCAGAAAGTGAAATTAATGTAATATAAACACTCATTCGGCTGTTTATCTAGGATTTGCACTGAGACTCAGGGTCAGGGAGCCAGTGAAGCAAGGTCAGGGGTATAGGCATATTTATAGCTTCCTCAGAGATGCATTTACCCATACTAATAACAGTAATAGCATGCGTCTTTAAAACTTCTTCAGGATTGGTGGGTGCTCTGCGGGACGGTTGAGCTAATGTATGCTAATGCGAATAGCATGAGGTTGTAAGTAACAAGAACATTTCCCAGGACATAGACATATCTGATATTGTCAGAAAGCTTAAATTCTTGTTAATCTAACTGCACTGTCCAATTTACAGTAGCTATTACAGTGAAATAATACCATGCCATTGTTTGAGAGTGCACAATTTTGAACATGAGAAGTTATTAATAAACAAATTAGGCACATTTGGGCCTAGCAGACGCACTTATCCAGAGCGACTTACAGGAACAATATTAGAGTTAACTGCCTTGCTCAAGGGCAAATCTATACATTTTTCACCTAGTTGGCTCAGGGATTCGAGCCTAGAAAAAGAAGAGGAGATGTGTGCGGTGGTGGCATTCTCACTGCGACATCACCAATTCCACTTAGGTGTCCATTCATCCATATTGCTTTTGAGGTTGGCATTGACTGCTGCCATTTTGAACAGAAATGCAATGGTTCATTGTATCAGTCTACAACTTTGCACATGCACTGCTGGATTCTCGCAGCCAAAATATATATTGCACCTAGGCTGGAATCGTACATGATGGCCTTTCTCTTGCATTTAAAAGATGGTAGAAAAAAAATATATACAAAAGAACAGTGTTTTTTTTTATTTGTATTATCTTTTACCAGATCTAATGTGTTATATTATCCTACATTCCTACAAGCTTCAAAGTGTTTCCTTTCAAATGGTACCTAGCATATGCATATCCTTGCATCAGGGCCTGAGCTACAAGCAGTTAGATTTGGGTATGTCATTTTAGGCAACATTTGAAAAAAAGTGCCGATCCTAAGAAATGAGAGAGACATTTACAGTGTAAAAGGTCAGTTAGGTCTAGGACTGTGGCGGTCATGACATGTTGTCAGCCAGTGATTGGCAGTTATTTGCTTGACAGTCTCACGGTAACTGACCATTAATTATCATAAACACATTTAGCATCTCCTGGCTTCCAAACATAGCCTACAAGCCACTGATGCAGACTATTGGATTTATTAGACTTTTTTTAAATGTAGACGTTCCATAGTCTACACCTTCACAATACATTCATTATGTATTTTCGACAGGTCTAAAGAAACATGATAAAGAAAATGTAGTCTATTTCAGAAGAACAGAATAGCATACTCCTTGTCCTGATGTTAGGCCCTGATCTGGCTATACCATATGGCTGTGGGCTACATTAGTTCATTTAGCAGACAAGATTTTCTTAGAATTCCATGGCATTATATTTTAGTATGAAGAGTACAATAATTATTGAACATTACTGAATAAAAGAGGATGTTTTCTCCAAAATATTTCTGAGGGAGTGCACACATGCAACTACTCTGTGTTAAGCCGTTAACAAAAGTAATCCTAATATAATAATTATAATTCCCTCTCCCAGCTGTGTGCTCCGAAGCACCTCTCACTCACATAGCTCAATTCTTATCAGCCAATGCCTGTCACGTGATCGAGGCTCCACAGGCTCCAATTTTTTATTTGATTTTTGAATACATTTGCATTGATGTCAGAGTGACAAGAATGCTGAGTACCAGACAGTTAAGCAAGTTTGGTAGGCTAATAATGTCCATCAGCAGCATCAGAGCTTGGAGAAGTCGAATTACCCTGACTAAAACAGTCACGTGGAATTTGACTGCCGTCACAACTTGTGACCGCCGGAGTGGCGGTATTACAGTCACCGTAACAGCCATAGTTAGGTCACTCTTTAACCTTTTCCCTACAGATGACTCTCATCTTATGTAATCAGTTACAAGGCCAGGGAATGATGTGATATATGGTGTGTGTGTGTGTCTGTGTGGACTTAAAAATGTTTGTGTTTGTATGTGTGTGTATAATATACATATATATATATATATATCTTTGTACTCATTTGCCCCAGTTGTACAGTCATTTGGCCCATAGACAGGGTAGAGGGGAAGGGAGTGTGATCAGAGAAGCCAACACATTCAGCTGTATCCAGCATGGCATCATCTTGTGTGGCACACATTAACCTAGCCTGCATGGATCATTGGTTACCATGGCATCCACACTGTGTCCTCCCTCCCCCACCCCTATTAGCCCCCCTCCCCCTTTGAATGCCCTGCCCTGATGGTGGCAAAGTGCCAGGCATTTAGTGTGTTTGTTTGTTTAGAAGTCAAACATATGCCTATACCCACCACCCCATCCTAAACACAAACATATGTACTGTATTCACATGTACAACAAACAAGGTAAATGAAAGAAGACAGAAACACAAAAACACACTTAGTAATAAACAAATAACAAACTCCAAGGTAGATATAGGAACACAGGAGGACATACACATACATACAAGCACGTGATGAGGTTTAAGTCTGTTGGAAATTAAGTAAATGGTGACAGAGAATCTTTGCAGGGCTATTTATAGAGAAAGCAATCTGGCCATGGACTATAGATAAGCCTATAACAGCTGTTGACTAACAATACTGCAGTGTACAAACACACATGGGGGGGGGGGGCTTTGGGCAGTGTGGGGACCGAGAAAGAGTTCACACCATGAAGCCAGACATGTCTGACAGTGTGGGTTACCAGTGAGAGTCAAATAAAGCCTGAAGCATAGAACATAATCTTTAAAACACATACAGCTCAGGATACATATGGTTAAATATAATGCATGTCAACTATTTTCAGCAAGCTTAACATGTGTAAAGATTTGTATGAATATAAGATTCAACAACTGAGACAAACTGAACAAGTTCCACAGACATGTGGCTAACAGAAATGGAATAATGTGTCTCTGAACAAAGGGGGGGGGGGGGGTGTCAAAAGTAACAGTCAGTATCTGGTGTGGCCACCAGGTGCATTAAGTACTGCAGTGCATCTCCTCCTCATGGACTGCACCAGATTTGCCCGTTCTTGCTGTGAGATGTTACCCCACTCTTCCACCAAGGCACCTGCAAGTTCCCAGATATTTCTGGGGGGGAATGGCCCTAGCCCTCACCCTCCGAGCCAACAGGTCCCAGATGTGCTAAATGGGATTGAGATCCGGGCTCTTTGTTGGCCATGGCAGAACACTGACATTACTGTCTTGCAGGAAATAACGCACAGAATGAGCAGTATAGCTGGTGGCATTGTCATGCTGGAGGGTCATGTCAGGATGTGCCTGCAGGAAGGGTACCTCATGAGGGAGGAGGATGTCTTCCCTGTAACACACAGCATTGAGATTGCCTGCAATGACAACAAGCTCAGTTCGATGATGCTGTGACACAATCGCCCCAGACCATGACGGACCCTCCACCTCCAAATCGATCCCGCTCCAGAGTACAGGCCACGGTGTAACGCTCATTCCATCGATGATAATTGCGAATCCGATCATCACCCCTGGTGAGACAAAACCGCGACTCGTCAGTGAAGAGCACTTTTTGCCAGTCCTGTCTGGTCCAGTGATGGTGGGTTTGTGCCCATAGGCAACGCTGTTGCCGGTGATGTCTGGTGAGGACCTGCCTTACAACAGGTCTACAAGCCCTCAGTCCAGCCTTTCTCAGCCTATTTCGGACAGTCTGACAATGTGTAAAAATTGTGCGTTCCTGGTTTAACTCGGCAGTTGTTGTTGCCATCCTGTACCTGTCCCACAGGTGTGATGTTCAGATGTACCGATCCTGTGCAGGTGTTGTTACACGTGGTCTGCCACTGCGAGGACGATCAGCTGTCCGTCCTGTTTCACTGTAGCGCTGTCTTAGGCGTCTCACAGTACGGACATTGAAATGTATTGCCCTGGCCACATCTGCAGTCCTCATGCCTCCTTGTAGCATGTCTAAGGCACGTTCACGCAGACGAGCAGGGACCCTGGGAATTTTCTGTTTTTCAGTCAGTAGAAAGGCCTCTTTAGTGTCCTAAGTTTTGCTAACTGTGACCTTAATTTCCTACCGTCTGTAAGCTGTTAGTGTCTTAACGACTGTTCCACAGGTGCATGTTCATTAATTGTTTATGGTTCAGTTAACAAGCATGGGAAACAGTGTTTAAACCCTTTACAATGAATATCTGTGAAGTTATTTTGATTTTTATGAATTATCTTTGAAAGACAGGGTCCTGAAAAAGGGACAATTCTTTTTTTGCTGAATTTGTGTGCGTGTGTGTGTGCACGCGTGTGTACGCGTGTGTGTGTGTGTGCGTACTAGTGTTCATCCAGTAAGTATTTTCATTGAGCTGGTTAAGATACCATACCACATGAATAATCTTACCGGGGTGTTCAAGAACAAACAAAAAAACCTGCATTCACTTGAGAGATCATCCAAAGGTCAGAAAGCAGGAGGGAGAACATTTGACTAAGACATACAAACACACACACAGGTCCTACACATACAGTTGAAGTCGGAAGTTTACATACACCTGAGCCAAATACATTTAAACTCAGTTTTTCATAATTCCTGACATTTAATCCTAGTAAAAATCCCCTCTCTTAGGTCAGTTAGGATCACCACTTACGTTTAAGAATGTGAAATGACAGAATAATAGTAGAGAGAATGATTTATTTCAGCTTTTATTTCTTTCATCACATTCCCAGTGGGTCAGAAGTTTATATACACTCAATTAGTATTTGGTAGCATTGCCCATAAATTGTTTAACCTGGGTCAATTGTTTTGGGTAGCCCTCCACAAGCTTCCCACAATAAGCTGGGTGAATTTTGGCCCATTCCTCCTGACAGAGCAGGTTTGTAGGCCTCCTTCCTCACACACGCTTTTTCAGTTCTGCTCACAAATTCTCTACAGGATTGAGGTCAGGGCTTTGTGATGGCCACTCCAATACCTTGACATTGTTGTCCTTAAGCCATTTTGCCACAACTTTGGAAGTATGCTTGGGGTCATTGTCCATTCGGAAGACCCATTTGCAACCAAGCTTTAACTTCCTGACTGATGTCTTGAGATGTTGCTTCAATATATCCACATAATTTTCCTGCCTCATGACACCATCTATTTTGTGAAGTGCACCAGTCCCTCCTGCAGCAAAGCACCCCCACAACATGATGCTGCCACCCCCGTGCTTCACAGTTGGGATGGTATCCTTCGGCTTGCAAGCCTCCCCCTTTTTCCTCCAAACATAACAATGGTCATTATGGCTAAAAGTTCTATTTTTGTTTCATCAGACCAGAGGACATTTCTCCAAAAAGTACGATATTTGTCCCCATGTGCAGTTGCAAATTGTAGTCTGGCTTTTTTTAAAATGGTGATTTCGGAGCAGTGGCTTCTTCCTTGCTGAGTGGCCTTTCAGGTTATGTCGATATAGGACTAGTTTTACTGTGGATATAGATCCTTTTGTACCCGTTTCCTCCAGAATCTTCACACGGTCCTTTGCTGTTGTTCTAGGATTGATTTGCACATTTCGCACCAAAGTACGTTCATCTCTAGGAGACAGAATGCCTCTCCTTCCTGAGCGGTATGATGGCTGCATGGTCCCATGGTATTTATACTTGCGTACTATTGTTTGTACAGATGAACCTGGTACCTTCAGGTGTTTGGAAATTGCTCCTAGGTATAAACCAGACTTGTAGAGGTCTACAAATTTTTTTCTGAGTTCTTGGCTGATTTCTTATGATTTACCCATGATGTCAAGCAAAGAGGAACTGAGTTTGAAGGTAGGCCTTAATATACATCCACAGGTACACCTCCAATTGACTCAAATTATGTCAATTAGCCTATCAGAAGCTTCTAAAGCCATGTTGAAAGGCATATTCAACTTAGTGTATGTAAACTTCTGACCCACTGGAATTGTGATACAGTTCATTATAAGTGAAATAATCTGTCTGTAAACAATGGTTGGGTTAAGTACTTGTGGCATGCACAAAGTAGATGTCCTAACCGACTTGCCAAAACTATAGTTTGATAACAAGAAATTCGTGGAGTGGTTGAAAAACTAGTTTTAGATGACTCCTAATTGTATGTAAACCTAATTGTTTGTAAACATCTGACTTCAACTGTACACACACACACACGAGAAGAGAGAGTTGATAATGGTCACAAACACCCAAAACCTCAAATGTAAAGAGAGAGAAGCGAGCTGACACACTTTTCTGGTACGCAATCCAACGTCCGTGGTTCCAAACCCCTTCATGCGAAATGAAATAGTAGCCCAAGTACAGTGCCTCATGATTCAGGATGAGAGAAGGAAGGCTTGTGAGGCTTGAGAACTAACACTTGTCTGGTTGAATGGCTGATTGGATGTTTCTTAACAGGTAACAGGCTCAGGACATGCCTTTGCTCACCGCTGTTCTGCCGTTGAGAACGGCAGTTTGACCCCCAACACAACTGCTCCCCGTTTAATGCAGCTGATTCAGAGGGGTTGGGTTAAATGCGGAAGATAGATTTTTGTTAAATGCCTAGGTATCCCCCTTCCCTTCTCTTTCCCCAACTGGTGTAGACTTTACAATGAAACACTTGCTTAAAAAAAAAAAATATATATATATATATATATATATATATATAGTAACAGTTAAAACATTTAAAATACGCAAGAATGTAGCTATATCCAGGGAGTACCAGTATTAGATCAATGTGCAGAGATATTAAGTATTTGAGGTAGATATGCACATGAAGGCAGGTTAAAGTGACTAGGCATCAGGATAGATAATAATAAAAGTAAAATAAAGTACAAAGTAGCAGCAACAAATGATGAGTGTAAAAGTGTATTATTGAGAGTGTGTGTGTTTGTAAAGTGTATGAATGCATGTTTGTGTTGTGTCGGTATGCGTGTGTGTTGTCTGTATGGGTTTTGTGTGAGAGTGTTAATGTAGTGTGTGAGTGTGCATATGGTGTGTATATATAGTCAGGTGAGTGTTTTTAAGGTCAGTGCATATAGTTTAGGTACCATTAATTGACTATTTAGCAATCTGGGTATTTAGCAGTATTATGGATTGGGGGTAGAAGCTGTCTCGGATCCTGGTTGTCCGAGAGTGGATGCTCCGGTACCATTTGCTGGACAGTAGCAGAGAGAACAGTCTTTGGCAATTTTCAAATCAAATCGTGCCTTCCTCTGACACTGGCTGATATAGAGGTCCTGGATGGCAGGGAGCTCAGCCCCAGTGATGCCTCCCAAAAGAACACACAGTGTAGTAGGCTACCTCATCCATTATGAGTGCATGGCAGGTGACAGGCAGCCACAAACTCTCCTGCATTGCCAGTGGGCAATAAGGGTCTAGAAAAATATATGGGCAAGATAAGGTCTCCAGCAACCTTATTCAATAAACGTGTGTGTTTATCACAGTGAGAATAATGATAGGAAAGGGAAGGTCCCTTCCAGTAGAGGCTGCTGAGGGAAGGAAGGCTCATAATAATGGCTTGACTGGCATTTATGCAATGGTATCAAACACGTAGTCATGTGTTTGATACCATTCCATTCCAGCCATAATACTCCGTTTCAGCCATTAGTATGAACCGATCTCTCCTCAGCAGCCTCCTCTGGTCCCTTCAGTATGCAGCATGGCTATACAGGATGGATAAGCATTAGCCAACAACAGTGTAAACCGTGATCATGAACTAGATTCAGCCCGCGGGACGATTATTCTTGAGCATCGGTCAGGGGGCCGGAACATAAAATAATTTGTAGACTGCAAATTGACCGCAAGAAGCCCAAACATGTGGTATTTGACAAAACCTCATCATTTTCCAACCTTGCTTACGTTTGAATACGATCACCGGTCTCTCTATTATGCGTGGGAATACTTGATTTGATACAGATATCCAAAATGTAAATCACTTGGATCGGCTTTCCTGGTGTTTAGTATTTTATGTCCAACAATAAAAATATAACAACAATTGTTCCTCAGACAATTTGGGGGGCTAAATAAAACCACGGGCCGCCAGTTGGGGAACCCTGGTGTAAATATACCAGGAACCCTGGTGTAAAAGGGACTATAGCAGGCTCTTCCATCTGTACAATACTACTACCACCACCAATAGTCAGTAGTGATGAACGGTAAATCTAACCCAATGAACCCGCATCCGATCGATCCACCCACGAGTTCAAATAAAATAGACGACTCTTTAGATATAATGACCACGGAAAGCTATAACACGGGCCGAATATCTGTTGCACCGGGTAGGCTACAGTTTCAGACAGGCACATGCACTGTCTCTGGTTTCGAGTGTTTCATAAATTACATGCCAGCCCCCATGTCACCGAGGAGTCGGCGAATTTCAAAGGTTACGCAGTCAGGCCTACATTGTGACAAATAACTGCATGCATGAATGTACGGCGTTACATTGTAGCATGTTACATGAAAAACAACCATTTATCATAGCAGTGAGAAATAACAACCGCGTCAATGTAAAGTGTACTCAACTCGCGGCAGCGGTACTGAACTTCCGTTGTTGAGCCCCCGAATACCGCTGAATTCCGTTGCAAAGCACAAATTAATTGGCAACATGACATCTACAATGCGCACATGCATCGCTAATAACTCACCTTTTTATGTTGGCGACATTCCTTCACTTGCGTTTTGGCGTGAAATACAAGCTGCTATGCTTACAGCTGGGCACACCTAGGCTGCAAATCCAACTGATCCAGAGGCGGTGTTGCTGCTTCTCCAGCAGATAGCTAGCAGATCCGACCCGCTTGCTTACAGCTACACTAGGGTCCAAAGGGCTTGCTTTCAGCTGCACTAAGGTCCAACAGGCTTCCTGTTTAGATTAAGGCGGAGCTGGAGCGAGTAACTGCTCGGAAAACGTACCTAAATGAGGTATGATAAATGTTTTTCCATTATCCAAACTGAAAAGTTGGAACTACTGCTAGTGTTTTAGTTAATTTTTTTTATTTTTTTTTATTTAACCTTTATTTAGCTCGGCAAGTCAATTAAGAACACATTTTTATTTACAATGATGGCCTACCAAAAGGCAAAACCTCCTGCGGGGACGGGGCTGGGATTTATTTGCAGGTTTTCCGACTTACAAAGCATGTAGAGGTCTGTAATTTTTTTATCATAGGTACACTTCAACTGTGAGAGACGGAATCTAAAAACAAAATCCAGAAAATCACATTGTATGATTTTTAAGAAATAAATGTGCAAGAACTACAGGAAACGTATAATCTCTGTAATTGCAAACAAAGGTTTCTGTACCAAATATTAAGTTCTGCTTTTCTGATGTATCAAATAATTTTGTCATGTAATAAAATGCAAATGAATTTCTTTAAAATCATACAATGTGATTTTCTGGATTTTTGTTGGCAAGAATGGTCCCACCTGATCTTGCCTTCCATATTTGAAGACATTTATTTTCATTGTTAGAGTGGCCACTAGAGTATCTAATCAATATATTGGACAATCTGTGTCCTTAAGCTAGGTAGCGTTTTAGAATGGCAGCATCAGCCAATCAGCTCCTTTGTTGTTCAACGCGACGTGGACGTGCCATTCCATAATGGCTGCTTTGGCTACTGCTAGCTAGCATGAGGACAAAAACAGCAGTTTACTTAAAAACTAGTGGTCGAGGGCACATCATCCCTGGATTGAGGTACGTTTTCAGAGCCATATCTCACGCCGGCTCCGTGGTGTCTTAATCTACACAGGAAGCCTGTCTGACCATAGTGAAATTGTAAGCAAGTGGGTTGGATCTGCTGGCTCAGTGGTGGACAGATAGGGAATGGATTCTGGGGGGAGATAGAGGAAATGAGAGATGTGTGTAATAGGGGGCATTAGTGTGTAGGCAGTTATCAGCATGCCCCATATTTAGAATCTAATTCATTCATTAATTAGCAATTGATGCAGTGATGAGATTTATTTTTACTATTCAAAATGATTGGTTGATTTTTTTCTGTAGAATTATAAATCAAATCGAGCTGTATTTATACAGCACATTTCAGACAGGATATGCAACACAATGTGCTTCACAGGAAAGAACTTGAAAAATAAAAACTGAAATATTTCCTACACAACAAACATAACAGGATAAAAAAAACTAAACAATAACAAAAACTGAATGACTAAAAAGCACCCTAAGGAAAAGCAAAGCTACTAAGGTGTGTTTTAAGATCTCTTTTAAATATGTCCACAGTTTTGACCTCCCTCCCTAATAATCACAGTGGTTGTAGATGGTGCAAAAGGTCAGCACCTCTGGAGTAAATGTCAGTTGGCATTTCATAGCCGATCATTCATAGTTAGAAACAGCAGGTGCTGTAGAGAGAGAGAGTCCAAAACAGCAGGTCCGGGACAAGGTAGCACATCCAGTGAACAGGTCAGGGTTCCATAGCCACAGGCAGAACAGTTGAAACTGGAGCAGCAGCATGACTAGGTGGACTGGGGACAGCAAGGAGTCATCAGTCCTGAGTCCTGAGGCATGGTACCAGGGCTCAGGTCCTCTGAGAGAAGAGAGAGATAGAGAGAGAGAATTCGAGGGAGCATACTTAAATTCACACAGGACACTGGATAAGACAGGAGGAATACTTCAGATATAACAGACTGACACTAGCCCCCCGACACATAAACTATTGCAGCATAAATACTGGAGGCTGAGACAGGACAGGTCGGGAGACACTGTGGCCCTGTGCCTGTGAACAGGGAGGGATTAACAATAGCTTGCACTTCGTCAGATCTGCAATTAAAAACTGTTTTGAAGGAGGTGGTGGGTATAGGATCGAGAAGGAAGGTAGAATGCTTAATTTGTGATATCACATTCCTGAGCATGGCTGTGTCAACCAGGGAAAATAAATCCATAGTGACTTTGCGTGTTAGGCTAGGGCACATATCATAAAACTTCTCATCGGGTCTTGCTTGACTGAGCCTAATGTTAATTATCTTATCTCTGAAATTTACTGCAAACTCGTCACATTTAGATGTGGAGGAAAATTCACATTTAGGATTTATCAGGCCATCAATGGCTGAGAAGAGCACTCTCGAATGATTCTGATTATTAGTGATTAAGTTAGAAAAATGAGCCCATCTGGCATTTCTAATTGCCTTATATATGCCAAGTTGCTCTCTCAGAATATCATAATGGACCTGCAACTTTGACTTTCTACACTCCCTTTCTGCAATTTCTCTTGAATTGATTAGTTTCCTCACTCATCCAAGGGGCTCTCTGTTTGGATGTGGCTTTTTTCAACCTTACTGGAGCTATGGTATCAATGGTTGTCCTTAATTTGCTATTAAAGTTGTCAACTAAATCATCACAAGAGGAAGGCAGAATAGGTGAATGAGTATTGTTCATACACTCAATACAATCTGTAGCAAGGTAAGATAACATTTCTTATTAACGTGTTCAGTATTACCATGTGCTGTGGGCTACAAGCTAGTAAAAAACACACAGTGGTGATCAGATAAAGCAACATCAACAATGGAGGATATGTCAATAGAAAGTCCCTTGGTAATAACCAGGTCCAGAGTATAGCTGCGGTTATGGGTGCACCCATTAACATGTTGGATAAAGTCCATAGAGCTCAACAGATTCATACATTCAATGACCTTGGAGTAAGTCTCTTTGTCAACATGAATATTAAACTCGCCCAACACAATGATTTTATCATAGTTCTCAAGGATAGTAGACAATAGTTCTGAGAAATCAGTAAAGAAAGTGGGACAGTGCCTTGGTGGCCTATACAAGGTTATGGCCAGCACTGATGGCTGACATTTAAACAGTATAGCATGATGCTCAAAAGACCCAAAGAGCAACACTACAGTCTGAAGACACCCATGTTTCAGTGAGAAACATGCAATCAACTTTGAGCTCAGTAATGAGGTCATTCACAAGAAAGGTTTTATTTGTGATCTAACATTTAAAAGTGCCATATTCAATGAGTGTGGGCCACTCTGCCCATGGAGCATCTGCCTCGTGGTAACCGATGGAATAACAACCAAATTATTAACGTTACAACCATGTTTTCTGACAGTCTCCAATCTATCAGAATGGTAGGAGATTGCAGTTTGTGTAAACTCACTAGAAGGCGGAGTAAAAGGAACGTACATACTCACAATAACCATAGTGCCACTTCTACAGGAGTTTAAATGGTTTCCAATTCCTCTGTTGCTTATTCTGACAGGGAGACCTGGAGCACTACCAGACCCTGTCCCTCAGTCTGACAGGGAGGGCTAGAGAACTACCAGACCCTGTCCCTCAGTCTGACAGGGAGGACTAGAGCACTACCAGACCCTGTCCCTCAGTCTGACAGGGAGGGCTAGAGAACTACCAGACCCTGTCCCTCAGTCTGACAGGGAGGACTAGAGCACTACCAGACCCTGTCCCTCAGTCTGACAGGGAGGACTAGAGCACTACCAGACCCTGTCCCTCAGTCTGACAGGGAGGACTAGAGCACTACCAGACCCTGTCCCTCAGTCTGACAGGGAGGACTAGAGCACTACCAGACCCTGTCCCTCAGTCTGACAGGGAGGACTAGAGCACTACCAGACCCTGTCCCTCAGTCTGACAGGGAGGGCTAGAGAACTACCAGACCCTGTCCCTCAGTCTGACAGGGAGGACTAGAGCACTACCAGACCCTGTCCCTCAGTCTGACAGGGAGGACTAGAGCACTACCAGACCCTGTCCCTCAGTCTGACAGGGAGGACTAGAGCACTACCAGACCCTGTCCCTCAGTCTGACAGGGAGGACTAGAGCACTACCAGACCCTGTCCCTCAGTCTGACAGGGAGGACTAGAGCACTACCAGACCCTGTCCCTCAGTCTGACAGGGAGGACTAGAGCACTACCAGACCCTGTACGTCAGTCTGACAGGGAGGACTAGAGCACTACCAGACTCTGTCCGTCAGTCTGACAGGGAGGACTAGAGCACTACCATACCCTGTCCCTCAGTCTGACAGGGAGGACTAGAGCACTACCAGACTCTGTCCCTCAGTCTGACAGGGAGGACTAGAGCACTACCAGACTCTGTCCGTCAGTCTGACAGGGAGGACTAGAGCACTACCAGACTCTGTCCGTCAGTCTGACAGGGAGACCTGGAGCACTACCAGACCCTGTCCCTCAGTCTGACAGGGAGGACGAGAGAACTACCAGACCCTGTACCTCAGTCTGACAGGGAGGACTAGAGCACTATCAGACTCTGTCCCTCAGTCTGACAGGGAGGACTAGAGCACTACCAGACCCTGTCCCTCAGTCTGACAGGGAGGACTAGAGCACTACCTGACTCTGTCCGTCAGTCTGACAGGGAGGACTAGAGCACTACCAGACTCTGTCTGTCAGTCTGACAGGGAGGACTAGAGCACTACCAGACTCTGTCCGTCAGTCTCTTAAACAGTTTGCAATGTTGCTGGAAATAATCCTGGAACCCCTGCAGTTGTGTTTGCCTGCACACACACACACACACAAGTCAAATTCAGTCAGCTGTGTAGCCCATGACACTGTAGTCTGGGCTACACTCTGCTGTATAATAGATAAGAACCCCCAGAAGCGTTGTGTCATTACTGTCCCTAGCCACTCGTCTTATTAAACTAAATCCTTACTGTGTTTGCAGTAAGTGTGAAAGGATAGCCTGTTTTTACCTGTCCAATTCTTTCAGATCTGTGAATATTAAATGGGTAGTAGTGGCTAAATATCTACATTGAGAATGGCCAGGCTCTCCTTCCTCAGTTTGTTTGTGTGTGTTCCCATCTTTTTAATGCACTCACATTTGAAGGGCTGCTGATCATTGACATGCTTATTTCTTCAATAGTCTATAGTATTATAGACCAACAGAGGGCAGCCTTGCACCACATAATTATTTCACACCCATTGGCATTGATTCTGTGTGTGTGTGTGTGTGTGTGTGTGTTTCTATATTTTTTAGGTTGGTACTGTTGTCCTATTTCACACATGTACACATTTTTATTATATGCATGTGAATTGGAAATGTGTTTTTTTCATATGCCAACTCCCCCGAGAAACCCTTGGAGAGTGGGGTCACAACCAGGGATCAGCCATTATTGACCCTGGAGCAATTACACCCTTAACCACTCGGCCACCTATTTATGTGTGTTTTTGTATCCTATACCAGAGTCAAAAATAATTTTTTCTCCACTCTCTGTCCCCCCACCTCGAAGCTTGTGGGATGCTTACGGCCCATCTGTGTGTGGAGACAAAGGGCCTATAGGCCAGCTCAGGCCCAGCTCTCGCCCAAGCCCCTGCTGCTGGAGTGGCCACAGACAATACCCCCCCCCCCCTAGGGCTGAGTGGCCACAGACAATACCCCCCCCCCCCCCTAGGGCTGAGTGGCCACAGACAATACCCCCCCCCCCCCCCTAGGGCTGAGTGGCCACAGACAATACCCCTCCCCCCTAGGGCTGAGTGGCCACAGACAATACCCCCCCCCCCTAGGGCTGAGTGGCCACAGACAATACCCCCCCCCCCCCCCTAGGGCTGAGTGGCCACAGACAATACCCCCCCCCTAGGGCTGAGTGGCCACAGACAATACCCCCCCCCCCTAGGGCTGAGTGGCCACAGACAATACCCCCCCCCCCCTAGGGCTGAGTGGCCACAGACAATACCCCCCCCTAGGGCTGAGTGGCCACAGACAATACCCCCCCCCTAGGGCTGAGTGGCCACAGACAATACCCCCCCCCCCCCTAGGGCTGAGTGGCCACAGACAATACCCCACCCCCCTAGGGCTGAGTGGCCACAGACAATACCCCCCCCCCCCCTAGGGCTGAGTGGCCACAGACAATACCCCCCCCCCTAGGGCTGAGTGGCCACAGACAATACCCCCCCCCCCCCCCCTAGGGCTGAGTGGCCACAGACAATACCCCCCCCCCCCCCAGGGCTGAGTGGCCACAGACAATACCCCCCCCTAGGGCTGAGTGGCCACAGACAATACCACCCCCCCCTAGGGCTGAGTGGCCACAGACAATACCCCCCCCCTAGGGCTGAGTGGCCACAGACAATACCCCCCCCCTAGGGCTGAGTGGCCACAGACAATACCCCCCCCCCTAGGGCTGAGTGGCCACAGACAATACCCCCCCCTAGGGCTGAGTGGCCACAGACAATACCCCCCCCCTAGGGCTGAGTGGCCACAGACAATACCCCCCCCCCTAGGGCTGAGTGGCCACAGACAATACCCCCCCCCCCCCCTAGGGCTGAGTGGCCACAGACAATACCCCCCCCCCCTAGGGCTGAGTGGCCACAGACAATACCCCCCCCCTAGGGCTGAGTGGCCACAGACAATACCCCCCCCCCCCTAGGGCTGAGTGGCCACAGACAATACCCCCCCCTAGGGCTGAGTGGCCACAGACAATACCCCCCCCCCCCCTAGGGCTGAGTGGCCACAGACAATACCCCCCCCCCCCCTAGGGCTGAGTGGCCACAGACAATACCCCCCCCCTAGGGCTGAGTGGCCACAGACTATACCCCCCCCCCCCTAGGGCTGAGTGGCCACAGACAATACCCCCCCCCCCCCCCTAGGGCTGAGTGGCCACAGACAATACCCCCCCCCCTAGGGCTGAGTGGCCACAGACAATACCCCCCCCCCTAGGGCTGAGTGGCCACAGACAATACCCCCCCCTAGGGCTGAGTGGCCACAGACGATACCCCCCCCCCCCCCCCTAGGGCTGAGTGGCCACAGACAATACCCCCCCCCCCCTAGGGCTGAGTGGCCTACACACAATACCCCCCCCCCCCTAGGGCTGAGTGGCCACAGACAATACCCCCCCCCCCCCTAGGGCTGAGTGGCCTACACACAATACCCCCCCCCCCCCTAGGGCTGAGTGGCCACACACAATACCCCCCCCCCCCCTAGGGCTGAGTGGCCTACACACAATACCCCCCCCCCCTAGGGCTGAGTGGCCACACACAATACCCCCCCCCCTAGGGCTGAGTGGCCTACACACAATACCCCCCCCCCCCCTAGGGCTGAGTGGCCTACACACAATACCCCCCCCCTAGGGCTGAGTGGCCACACACAATACCCCCCCCCCCCTAGGGCTGAGTGGCCACAGACAATACCCCCCCCCCCCTAGGGCTGAGTGGCCTACACACAATACCCCCCCCCCTAGGGCTGAGTGGCCACACACAATACCCCCCCCCCCCTAGGGCTGAGTGGCCTACACACAAACCCCCCCCCTAGGGCTGAGTGGCCACACACAAACCCCCCCCCTTAGGGCTGAGTGGCCACACACAATACCCCCCCCCCCCTAGGGCTGAGTGGCCACACACAATACCCCCCCCTAGGGCTGAGTGGCCACACACAATACCCCCCCCCTAGGGCTGAGTGGCCTACACACAATACCCCCCCCCCCTAGGGCTGAGTGGCCTACACACAATACCCCCCCCCCTAGGGCTGAGTTGCCACAGACAATACCCCCCCCCCCTAGGGCTGAGTGGCCACAGACAATACCCCCCCCCTAGGGCTGAGTGGCCACAGACAATACCCCCCCCTAGGGCTGAGTGGCCACACACAATACTAATAATGTCAAAGTGGAATAATGTTCTTAATTTATTTATTTAAAAAAAAAAATATTACAAATGTATTAAAAATGAAAACCTGAAATGTCTTAAGTCAATAAGTATTCAACCTCTTTGTTAGTTCAGGGGTAAAAATGTGCTTAACAAGTAATATAATAAGTTGCATGGACTCACTCTGTGTGCGATAATAGTGTTAGACATTATTTTTGAATGACTACCTCATCTCTGTACCTCACACATACAATTATCTGTAAGGTCCCTCAGTCGAGCAGGGAACTTCAAATACAGGAAGGGTTTCCAATGCCTCGCAAAGTAGGGCACCTGTTGGTCGATGGATTTTTAAAAAAGCAGACATTGAATATCCCTTTTAACATGGTGAAGTTATTAATTGCACTTTGGTTGGTATATCAATACACCCAGTAACTACAGAGATACAGGTGTCCTTCCTAACCCAGTTGACGGAGAGGAAGGAAACCGCTCAGGGATTTTACCATGAGGCCAATGGTGACTTTAAAACAGTTACAGAGGTTAATGGCTGTGATAGGAGAAAACTGAAGAAGGATAACAACATTGTAGTTACTCCACAATACTAACCTAATTGACAGAGTGAAAAGAAGGAAGCATGTACAGAATAAAAATATTCCAAAACATGTATCCTGTTCGCAACAAGTCACAAAAGTAATTCTGCAAACTATTTGGCAAATCAATTAACTTTTTGTCCTGAATACAAAATGTTATGTTTGGGCAAATGTAATGAAATACATTACTGAGTACAACTCTCCATATTACCAAGAATGGTGGTGGCTGCATCATGTTATGGGTATGCTTGTAGTCGTTAAAGACTGGGGAGTTTTTCAGGATAAAAAACAAATGGAAGGGAGATAAGCACAGGCAAAATCCAAGAAGAAAATCTGGTTCAGTCTGCTTTCCACTAGACACTTGGAGATTCATTTGCCTTTCAGCAGAACAATAACCTAAAACACAAGGCCAAATCTTCACTGGAGTTTCTTACCAAGAAGACAGTAAATGTTCCTGAGTGGCTGAGTTATATGTATATAATCTATGGCAAGACCTGAAAATGGTTGTCTAGCAATGATCAACAACTAATTTGACAAAGCTTGAAGAATTTTGAAAAGAGTAATGGACAAATATTGTACAATCCAGGTGTGCAAAACTCTTAGACTTACACAGAAAACTCACAGCTGTAATCTCTGCCAAAGGTGATTCTAACATGTATTGACTCAGTGTAAATTTGTAAATTTGCAAAAATGTATAAAAACATGTTTCTCTTGATCATTATAGGGTATTGTGTGTAGATGGGTGAGAAATAAATATGTTTAATCCATTTTGAATTCAGGCTGTAGCACAACAAAATGTTGGGTTATGGGGTATGAATACTTTCTGAAGGCACTGTACATATATTTCAGGATGTTGTGTATCCCTGGAAATATTCTGAATTCATGCAAACATAACAGTTTGAAAACTTAGCTTATCCAAAAGAAAGTGGTCTCTTGGCACAATTTACCCCAGGTTTAGGGTAGATGAACATAGGGACAGGGTAGGCATATAGGGACACATTTTTAACACATTCAATTCTGTCCTAGAGGGAGGCAAACCCAACTGCCAGTCCCGCCACGATGACCCAAGTAAAGCCCCCCAACCAAACCCTCCCCTAACCTGGACAATGCTGGGCCAATTGTGTGCCGGCCTATGGGACTCCAGATCACAGTCGGTTGGATTACAGCCCGGGGTCGAACCTGGGTCTGTAGTGAAACCTCTAGCACTGCGCTGGAGTGCCTTAGACCGTTGTGCCACTCGGGAGACCCAGGGAGGCATTTGTCATCATTTGAACTTGACTAAGCACACAAATGTGTGGTGTCTTCAAAGTACTGTGCATAAAACTGACAAAGTGTAGTCATTATGGGGTACATTGATTAACCATTTCCTCAACTTGCACCTGGACAAATTTCACAATTTACACCAAAGCCGCCATTTTGACTATATTAGCCCACACAGCTACAAGGCTGCACTTTCTGATAGGTTTAGGACCTCATATTGTAGCTTATAGAGACTCAAACTGATGTATAACCTTTGTAACGGCTCAACCAACCCTTTGGCACAACTTACTCCACTTTCCCCTATGTGACATTTCCTTCATTTTCTTCTTCTTATAATTTTGCTTTGTGGCTTTAGTTGATGCAAGCTTTTTAGCTCTCCAAATTTACTTGAGGTATAATTTTTTATAGATTATTTCATTGTAAATAATTAGCTTGAACAAAGTATTAGCCTAGTTTGTTTCAATAGGTTTTGTTTTGTTTTACGAATTAGACCCACAACATGCTTCTTCTGTATTCACAAAACTGACATGAATTTCCATGTAGAAAATCTTGTTTGTTTCTAAATATTTAATGTTTTTCATGTAGCATTTGCTGTGCTGCTTTATGTTGCATTATTTATCAATGGGCTATCCAAATAATATTAGGCATACAGCCTACAATTATTGTCCGTATTATTTATCCATCGAATAAGCTCTCTTTGTCCAGACAATATGATGCTTTTTTCGTTTGTCCATTATTCCCATGTCACCTCTCCCTAAATGTATGTGTTTGTGTGTGTGTGTGTGTGCGCCCGCGCCCGCTCCCGTCCCGGGGGATTTGTCAGACGGATGGGCTGTAATGCGGTTGTCTCTGCTCGTCTGCAGGAACACCTGCCCCTTCCGTGGGGAGAGCGTCTGTCCTCCCGCTGCAGAGCGAATCCCCAGCTCAGATACTGGCACAGACCTCGCCTCTCCAATCAGGGGAAATGATGAAATAGCCTGGCGTCACAGATATCTTTAGTTAGGAAATGTTTTAGTCGAATTTCCACCTGAACGTTTGCCAGAATGTCCATACAACAACAAACATTTAAGATAAAAAATGTATTAACAATTTATTAATTTATTAACAAAAGCTGTTTAGGTGTGTTATATATATGGCATACTACAAAAGGACACCCTGAAATGTTAAGCAATCTTTGGAAAGCAGGTATTGGCTAAAGTAAACTATGGAGTTTGTCACAGAAAAAAAATGTTATTGTCCTTAAATGCTGAACATGAAACCAACAAACTTCTGGACAATCGAAAAAGCTAATAATGAAATTGTAGGCGTAAAGCTGAAACTGTGTCTCACCCTACCAAACGAAACACTGCAATCTCACTTGCAACCTCTGGATTTAACAGGGATTTCAAAAACATTTTGGGAATTTTTTTATAGATAAAATCCGATTAAAAAGTGCAATAAAGAGCAACAGTATTCGTTCTGTTGTCAGAGTATAAATAATTGTTATATATATTACAAATAAATATGTATGTGCAAACACCAGACATAAGACATTACAATGTAAACATTAATTGATAAATACATAACTTACTAAGCCTAATACAAAAACAAATAACGAATATAATATACAACATATCATATCTGTAAATAAGTGGCACTTATATTCTACTTTGAACTTCATCACTGATTTCAGCGAATCTCTACAGCTACAGATCCTTTAAATCAGCCCTGTCCGGAGAGAAGTTGCGCCATGGCAAGTATTGGCTAACAGGACAGCTTTTCAATACTAGGCTAATAAACCTATACGATGTAGGATCACCCGACATTATTGCGTTTTCTGACACTGCAAATTTGGATTCGATTGGGTAAGTCTGTGGGTAAGTCCAGTGGGGCAGCAGTTTCTTTCCTTCACAACACTGAGAAAGAGAAAGACATTAGGTCCTGTTTTACTGTGTGACTCTGGCCTAGAGTGGCAGCACACAGGGCACTTGGGCACACACTACAGGCACAGCAGTGCTCTCAGGCCAGATATGTGTCAACAATGTCTATCAAGCATTCGTATGCAGTCCACCCTACCCAGTCTCCATCTTCAGTCTTCTTCTCTCCTTCACTGACGGTGTCCATCCTTGACTGATGACCTACACATCCAGCACATGGTTGAGGTAGGTGATGTAGCAGATTGCGAGCCGGAGGATCTCAATCTTGGACAGCTTCTTGTCTGGCGGAAGTGTCGGGAGAAGCTTCCTCAGCTCGGCGAACCCAACGTTGAAAGCCTCGACGCGAATGCGCTCTCTTGTTGCGTGCGCGGACCGGTACTTGGCTGTAGCGCGCCTCCGCCTCCTCTTCTCCTCCCTGCTGAGGGAAGGAATGGACAGAGAGCGCGCCTTGCCTTCGCCCTCTGCGGGCTCCGCGGGCAGGGGGGCGCACTCCATCTTGATGCTGTTCAGCAGGGTCTCTGTGTCGGGCTGCCCCCAGGGCAGGTCAACGTCTGGCTGGTCAGGACTCAGCATCATCTTCAGGCCGTCTGTTTTGTGGTCTGTTTTCAGATCAAAGGTTCAACCCCTGTGGGAAAAATAGGATTTAGTCTTATAACAAAGTATATGTGAGAGAATATGTTAAGTTTCTATGGACAATTCGATTTTCGATTTTTAAAAACGGAGAGAATATTTTTGCAAGATGCGCATGTTCGCAAACCTGTTGTGCGCTGTCCTTTGTGCTGATTCTAACAAATCACTTTCATCTATGCTTGTTATGGTCTGATGTAAGTGCTTATTTCCCTGTTGATACAATGTGGAGTATCTGTATTATTAAAAAGCCCTTAAAAAGATCTTTCGAAAATAGCTTATTCATAAAGTTTTGCAATTCTGTCTAGTCTTGACCCTTTTAAAACGGTCTCATCTGCCCATTTTATCGAATCAAATTTCCACAGGCTGCATTTAATTTAATCCTATAGCTGCGAACAGAGACCACCGAACACAGCAGACATTAAATCATCATCTGACTTAATTGAAATTAATTATTGGGAGAGCTCTGGATTCACGTGAGCAGCTGGCCATCTGTCTTGCAGACGATTCACCCGCTGTATGGTTGAATGACGCGCGTTTGAAATACTCAGAGACACAAACGGGATATCCTTTATATGTTGGGTCATATAAAGGAACCATGATTCATTAAAATAAGTTTACCTTTATTTAACTAGGCAATTCAGTTAAAAACAAATTCTTATTTACAATGACTGCCTTGAACTGCCTTGTTCAGGGGCAGAAGGACAGATTTTTGTTTTAAAATATCGGTTCGGGGATTTGATCCGGCAACCTTTTGTGCACTGGCCCAATGCTCTAACCACTAGACTACCTGCCGCCTCATCATGTAACGTTTAGAGGGGATAACGTAAATGATCATAAACCACTGTAACTATTTCTATAATAAAATAAATGCCACTTATAAAAAGGAAAAAGATATGCTTTAAAACCAGCCAGCATAAATCCGTTATTAGTTTCACTTTGAGGAATGTTTCGACTCACCAATTTTAATTTGCTCAACTTATTTCCACTGTAAAAACTCTCGTTGGTGTCACCCACGGTCACACATCTCCAACCCTTCTCATCAACATTTATTTGATTATAGGTGATACCAACTTCAAATTAGATGTTAGTCTATTCAAAACTATTTTACGTGTCCATTAACTAATTATAAGCGGACGACAGGTGTTTCTGTTGTCGTTCTTTCGTTCTTTTCATTTGAGCATCACTTGATTGTTTGAGGACAGATTTTCTTAAGTGTTGTCTCTTGACCTCCGCTGAAGAAAACAAATGAGGTTGTTGTGAGGAGAGGGTGCGCTCGTGGAGAGAGTGACTCCTGTAGTCCGCCTTGTTTTTCCGTGATATTATGATGCGCTTTAGTAAACTGCATGCCAGGGACCATTCTTCTGTGAGGGGAACGATTACAGGGAATCCTTCCGCCTGCTCGTGTCTCACCTTCGCGCGTGCTGACTCTCTTGTGCGTGCCAGATTGTGTGAGAGATAAGAAGAGCCGAACCCATAATAAAGCCTCGCGGGGAGTGACTGCAGCATGAGGAATACATGAGGAATGGTATTGTCTGCCTCGTTGTTCTTTCACCCTCCCTCCTCCTCCTCCTCCTCCTCTCCCCTGCGATAATGTATAGACACTAATGGTGACATATCGTATTGGGTAAAGGTGCTAGTGAGATGATCACGATGTTCATCAGTGACACCACACATAACATATATCTTAATCAATTGATTGATGCAATGATTACCAATTGTTCCAGTAATGGTTTTTGTATGGATATGTCATCTCCAAAACACAAATAACCTCCATCACTGAATCTAACTGAAACACATGCTATCTTGTTCCACCATCCAGTCACACACAAAGATGAGCAGCACAGCAGCAGCAGCAGCAGCAGCAGCCTGCTTCACAAGCACCTTTATTATTGAGTAAATAACAAGGTATACTGTTCCCAGGCAACCCAGCACCTTGGTGGACCTGGTCATGGTGATGAGAAATTGATGTTTAACAGTTCAATAAGCTTATAGACGATCTGGGAGCAGTAAAAGGGGAGAGAATATAGGGCTTTATCACTGTAAAACTACAGCATAACACCTGCTTAGCTATCCCTGTCACTGTAATTGGCCTGGGGAGCTAATAAAGCCACTCTACAAGGTTGGGAGGGTGAGGCAGAGAAGCGATGGAGGGTATATTGGAAGTCACATGTTATACTGTATAACCAATGAGAGACATAAACAGATCAATAGCAAGCTCAATAGAGGATACTCTTTTACTTGGACCAATTACCCAAATATCATGATATTAAGCTAATGCTACCATATTACATGTAAAATATGCCCCTTCTTACACAGAGAAACGAACAGACTAATAAATGAAGGAAACAGCATAGCTGAAAAAGGGACATATGGACCCATGTTGTGGCCCCATCCCAATCAGATTGTGTAGAGGTGTCATGGGAATAGGGTGGCCATAGGGCCAGCCGCCATACTGTCAGACCTAACACACACTGTTACGCTGTCACAGGGGAAGGGTATGTGTGTGCATGGGTGTAGGTAAGAAAAAATATAGACAGTGTGTGTGTGTTGAGTGTGTGTTCCACAATAAAGCACCTGTCTACAGTAATTGGTCCATAGACTGCTGTACCCCTCACCTTGGGTCACACACACACACACACACACACACACACACACACACACACACACACACACACACACACACACACACACACACACACACACACACACACACACATACACACACACACACACACACACACACACACACACACACACACACACACACACACACACACACACACACACACACACACACACACACACACACACACACACACACACACACACACACACACACACACACACACACACACACACACACTTTCCCTGTTACTCTACATGATAAGGCAGCAGCACCACATGAAAGTTCATTTGTAATATACTTTTGTTAATGATTCTACTTTTGTAGTATTTTATAAATACTATGCAGATTAAGAAAAATGCCTGCATTACAAAGCCCACTAGATTTGTGTGGGAAGTAATTTTGAGTACTATGAAAAGGAAGTGTCTCAGTTCCATGTTGTCCTCATGGTGTGGTGCTGTAATTGTGCAACAGTATATTCAGTTGCCAATCACCCAGACGGGAAGGATAGATCACACCTATTGATTTTCTGTGGTTCCTTTTGACAGGATGACAAATTGGGAAGAGCTTAATTCACCTTAAACACTGAATCAATGGAGATCAATTGTACAAAACTGTGCTCAGTCCAGAATAACCGTACCCACTGGGCAAAAGCTGGTTGAATCAACATTGTTTTCATGTAATTTCAACCTCAAAAATCTTTTGGATGGCGTTGAATCAACATGGAAAACTAGTTGGATTTAAAGCCATCAACGTCAGGTCGTATTTTTCTTACCCAACTTTTAACCTAAATCCAATGACATGGTGATCATTTCACGTTGAATTCACGTTAATTGACAACTCAACCAAATGTAAATCAAAACTAGACGTTGAACTGACATCTGTGCCCAGTGGGTAGCCTATACCAACCAGCTAGCCACCCAAACAACTGGCCCTTATGGGAAGCACCCATGCTAATTGTATAGTACAAGATAAATAATATGTCAACTTTGTTGTCAAGATCATTTCTGTGTGGCTGAATCAAAGTAAGATTCTCCTCCTTCTCTTCTTCCTTCTCTCCTCGCACTCTCATTCTCCCCCTCTCTCTCCTGGGTGTACCCCTGGTCTGCTCTAGCCTGGACACCATCGGTTCCATCATGTAAACGGAATGAGGGAGCCTCAAACCTCTAACCATCACCTCCTCTCTCATTCTCCCCCTCTCTCTCCTGGGTGTACCCCTGGTCTGCTCTAGCCTGGACACCATCTGTTCCATCATGTAAACGGAATGAGGGAGCCTCAAACCTCTAACCATCACCTCCTCTCTCATTCTCCCCCTCTCTCTCCTGGGTGTACCCCTGGTCTGCTCTAGCCTGGACACCATCTGTTCCATCATGTAAATGGAATGAGGGAGCCTCAAACCTCTAACCATCACCACCTCTCTCATCTGTCTCTGTGTGTGTGAAACCAAGTCAATCTGGGCCCCTTAAAATATGGATCCTTCCTTTGTAGGCTCAATGTTCCATTGTGGATTCCAATAAAATGTATGTGTAATTCTGTGTGTTTGTGCCTGTCAGTGCGTGTGCGCACTCCCTGTCTCCCTTGAGTCCAGGATGCATTTGAGGAACGTCTGCTTCTCTATATTAAGCTTTCTTTTTCCTTCCTTTCACAATTCCCTCTCTCTCATTCGTCTCTTCCTCCCTACAGTGTTTTCTATCCAAGGTTTATATCACACATGTTTGAATTGCCAAGGTTTTGAAGCTGTCCCATTTCTCTCACTCACCCATGTTCTGACTGTTTGCTTGTCTCTGTATCTTCAATTGTTTTAATGGTGAATCTTCTCCACAGTAGATTGTGAAGCACAGTAATTGACCAACATGCAGAGTGAAACTCAGTTCATTTATTTGTTCTCTCTTTCCGTCTGGTTGCCATCTGTTGTCATCTTTTGTTTTTGCTGGTCTGGAATCAGATGGCATCTAATCGATAGGCTTTGTAACCATGGCTACTGGACCAACAGGAGATGAGGAGTAAGGGAGGGAATAAAGGAACTAAAAGGAGGGATGGAGTGAGTGAGAACTCAATTGCAGGACCACTCACATTCCCCATAATGTAAAAAAATTCCCCTGTGCTGCATTTGCGCTGAAAATAATTGGGGTAATAATTAATTAGTCTGAGCTCAGGAAAAGTGTCTGCAGAAGTCAAGAAAAATTATTCCAAGAAATCATTAACAATTATTCCAAGGTTGTCCATGCCAACAGATCCACAGATGATGCAATCTCTATTGACCTCCACACTGCCCTTTCAAACCTGGACAAAAGGAAGAATGCTATTCATTGACTACAGTTCAGCGTTCAACACCATAGTACCCTCAAAGCTCATCACTAAGCTACCCTGGGACTAAACACCTCCCTCTGCAACTGGATCCTGGACTTCCTGACGGGCCGCCCCCAGGTGGTAAGGGTAGGAAACAACACATCCGCCACACTGATCCTCAACACGGGGGCCCCTCAGGGGTGCGTGCTCAGTCCCCTCCTGTACTCCCTGTTCACTCATGACTGCATGGCCAGGCACAATTCCAACACCATTGCTGATGACACAACAGTGGTAGGCCTGATCACAACGATGAGACTGCCTATAGGGAGGAGGTCAGACACCTGACAGTGTGGTGCAAGGACAACAACCTCTCCCTCAGAGTGATCAAGACAAAGGAAATGATTGTGGACTACAGGAAAAGGAGGACCGAGAATGCCCCCATTCTCATTGATGGGGCTGTAGTGGAGCAGGCTGAGAGCTTCAAGTTCCTTGGTGTCCACATCACCAACAAACGAACATGGTCCAAGCACACCAAGACAGTCGTGAAGAGGGTACGACAAAACCTATTCCCCTCCAGGAGACAAAAATTGGCATAGGTCCTCAGATCCTCAAAATGTTTTACAGCTGCACCATCGAGGGCATCCTGATGGGTTGCATCACTGCCTGGTATGGCAACTGCTCGGTGTCTGACCGCAAGGCACTACAGAGGGTAGTGCGTACAGCCCAGTACATCACCGAGGTCAAGCTTCCATGACCCCAGTGAAGACTCCAGCCACCCTAGTCATAGACTGTTCTCTCTGCTACCGCACGGCAAGCGGTACCGGAGCGGCAAGTCTAGGTCCAAGAGGCTTCTAAACAGCTTCTACCTCCAAGCCATAAGACTCCTGAACACCTAATAAAATGGGTACCCAGAATATTTTCACCCCCCCATGCTGCTGATACTCTCTGTTATTATCTATGCATAGCTACTTTAATAACCTTACCTGCATGTACATAATTACCTCAATTACCGGTGCACATTGACACATTGACTCTGTACCGGTACCCCTGTATATAGCCCCACTATTGTCATTTACTGCTGCTCTTTAATTATTTGTTTTTGTTATATCTAACTTTTGGGGGGGGGGGGGCATTTCACTGCAAGGTCTACATCAGTTGTATTCGGGGCATGTGACAAATAAAATTTGATTTGATATGATATTGATCTGAATATTATTTTACAGGCAGAGGTATTTTAATAATAATACTAGCCCACCTGTCTGTCTGCTAGATCAAAGAGACATACAGATATTGTGTGTGTGTGTGTGTGTGTGCGTGCGTGTGCGTGTCCACACACTTCCCTTCATTCATCTCCTCTCCCCTGGAACAACATTTCCCACCCTCTCTAATGAGACTGTCAGGAATATAATATAATATAGAAAATAGAAGAATACAATACAATAGTCTATTCATTCCAAGTTAGCTTTTAATCCACTCCAATTTTTCACCCAAGCTTCCACATACTGTCACGACTTTCACCGAAAGTGGCTCCTCTCCCTGTTCGGGCGGCGCTCAGGGGTCGTCGTCGCCGGTCTACTAGCTGCCACCGATCCCTTTTCTTTTTCTTTTGGTTATGTCTGTTTTGTGTTTCACCTGGTTTCATTTTGGTTAATTAGGGAGGTATTTATCTCGACATTTCCTTTGGGTTTTTGTGCGGGATTGTTTTCGTTTGACTGTCAGTTTGGGTTGCGTTTTCGTTAGTTCATGTTTTACAGGTGGTTTTTCCCTGGACTGTGTCTGAGTAGGGTTTCATGGCTACTGCTGTAGTCCGGTGTCCTGTCATTTCTGAACGCCCTTTTCATTCGGAACTTGTTTCTCCTGCGCCTGGAATACATTTAAACTCAGTTTTTCACAATTCCTGACATTTAATCCTAGTAAAAATTCTCTGTCTTAGGTCAATTAGGATCACCACTTTATTTTAAGAATGTGAAATCTCTGAAAAATAGTAGAGAGAGTGATTTATTTCAGCTTTTATTTATTTAATTACATTCCCAGTGGGTCAGAAGTTCACATGCACTCAATTAGTATTTGGTAGCACTGCCCATAAATTGTTTAACTTGGGTCAAATGTTTCAGGTAGCCCTCCACAAGCTTCCCACAATAAGTTGGGAGAATTTTGGCCCATTCCTCCTGACAGAGCTGGTGTAAGTGAGTCAGGTTTGTAGGCCACCTTGCTCGCACACACTTTTTCAGTTCTGCCCACAAATGTTCTATAGGATTGAGGTCAGGGCTTTGTGATGGCCACTCTTGACCACCTTGACTTTGTTGTCCTTAAGCCATTTTGCCACAACTTTGGAAGTATGCTTGGGGTCATTGTCCATTTGGAAGACCCATTTGCGACCAAGCTTTAACTTCCTGACTGATGTCTTGAGATGCTGCTTCAATATATCCACATAATTTTCCGTCCTCATGATGCCATCTATTCTGTGAAGTGCACCAGTCCCTCCTGCAGCAAAGCACCCCCACAACATGATGCTGCCATCCCGGTGCTTCACAGTTGGGATGGTGTTCCTCGGCTTGCAAGCCTCCCCCTTTTCCCCCTTGTCATTATGGCCAAACAGTTCTATTTTTGTTTCATCAGACCAGAGGACATTTCTCCAAAGAGTACGATCTTTGTCCCCATGTGCAGTTGCAAACCGTAGTCTGGCTTTTTTATGGTGGTTTTGGAGCAGTGGCTTCTTCCTTGCTGAGCGGCCTTTCAGGTTATGTCGACATAGGACTTGTTTTACTGTGGATACTTTTGTACCTGTTTCCTCCAGCATCTTCACAAGGTCCTTTGCTGTTGTTCTGGGATTGATTTGCACTTTTCGCACCAAAGTACGTTCATCTCTAGGAGACAGAACGCGTCTCCTTCCTGAGCGGTATGACGGCTGCCTGGTCCCATGGTGTTTATACTTACGTAATATTGTTTGTACAGATGGATGTTGTACCTTTAGCTGTTTGGAAATTGCTCCCAAGGACGAACCAGACTTGTGGAGGTCTACAATTTTTTTTCTGAGGTCTTAGTGGATTTCTTTTGATTTTCCGAAGATGTCAAGCAAAGAGGCACTGAGTTTGAAGGTAGGCCTTGATATATATCCACAGGTACACCTCCAATTGACTCAAATTATGTCAATTTTCCTATCAGAAGCTCCTAAAGCCATGATATAATTTTCTGGAATTTTCCAAGCTGCTTAAAGGCACAATCAACTTAATGTATGTAAACCTCTGACCCACTGGAATTGTGAATTATAAGTGAAATTGTTTGGAAAAATGACTTGTGTCATGCACAAAGCAGATGCACAAAACCGACTTGCCAAAACTATAGTTTGTTAACCAGAAATTTGAGGAGTGGTTGAAAAACGAGTTTAAATGACTCCAACCTAAGTGTATGTAAACTTCCAACTTCAACTGTAATTCCCACACTGAACAGCAATTAAAATACAAGCAAGAGGGGAAAAAAACTAATCAGCAGAAAAACAAACTCTTAGCAAATGTGTAATTGGTTCAGAGAAGCGTGAATGGAAAATCAGAGGAGATGCATTCGCTGTGGGCAGAGCACACACCTGAGACTGAGAGCATCACTGCTGGGAATCCCCATGTGTGTATGACTGTTGGTGAAACACTAAAGTTAGCTTCCACATAAAAAAACATCCACTTCAATTAGTGACACACGCTAAGCAGCTAAATGCCATGAGAATCTTAGTGATGTACTGAAATTAGCATCAGACAGGACACCTGTTTCTGCTTTACAGTGACCGAGAGGGCACTGGATGGGTATGTCAGTGTGACAGGGGTCCCTATGAAAAATTCACAAAAAACAAGTAATACCTGTACAGAATTGGGGAGAGAGAAAGACAGACAGAGTGAGAAAGGCAGACAGAGAGAAAGAAAGAGAGATTACCACTTACCTCTACCCTACCATAGACCCATGGTGTCCCAAGGAGTGATTCTGAACAATATCTGTCAGGCTCAATGAACTAGTGTATGATTGATCTGTAACATGCTGCAGTAATGTACAGACCCATGCAAGAGACTTCCAACAGAACGTCTATTATACAGTACACGCCCTCTACATGTGTCGGGCTCTCTCTGTTATGGATGAGTGAACATCACTTCAGCCCGCTTGCCCTGAGGGAGTAGAGGTAAAGAAAACAAAAATATCCCAAAATGGGTGCCCAATGACCCTGATGAGAGGAGGAGGAGAGAAAATGGGAGAGGAGAAGACAGAAGGAGAGGAGGGGAAGAGAGAGAGGAGAGGAGAGAAAAGGAGAGGAGAAGAAAAAGATAACACACACCCTTGGAGAATGTGACCTTTCCACTATATAACCGTGCAGTATACTCAGGGTCTAATATATATATATATATATATATATATATATATATATATATATATATATATATATATATATATATTCAGGCCTGACTGTGAAACACTGTGCTCTGAAGGTCTTCACCCAGCACAGTACAATCTATACAGGCTGGATATCACTTATGTTGGCTTCTCCAGGACATGCAGAATGTGTGTGTGTGTGTGTGTGTATGCATCTGTGTGCGTGATAAGACAACCTCATCTTGCTTGTTTGCTCACTTCCACAGATGTGTGTTTGCCTGTAGGCCCAGAGTCAGTCTAATAACAGTCTGTTATGTCTCTCCCTCTCTAAGGGATCTATCCAATTTCGCATACACATATTAAGCCTAGTTCAGGACTAAAAGCATTCTCTATGGAGATTCCCCATTAATGGAGCTTTTTAGTCCAGAACTATCTTCATACACTGCATGACAAAAGTATGTGTACACCTGCTTATCGAACATTTCATTCCAAAATCATGAGCATTAACATGGAGTTGGTCCCCCCTTGGATGCTATAACAGCCTCCACTTTTCTGGAAAGGCTTTCACAAGATGTTGGAACATTGCTGCGGGGACTTTCTTCCATTCAGCGACAAGAGCATTAGTGAGGGCTGGCACTGATGTTGGGTGATTAGGCCTGGCTCACAGTCAATGTTCCAATTCATCCCAAAGGAGTTCAATGAGGTGGAGGTCAGGGCTCTGTGCAGGCCGGGTCAAGTTCTTCCACACCGATCTCGACAAAGCATTTCTGCATGAACTTCTTTGTGCACAGGGGCATTGTCATGCTGAAACAGGAAAGGGCATTCCCAAAAATGTTGCCACAAAGTTGGAAGCACAGAATTGTCTAGAATGTCATTGTATGCTGTAGCGTTAAGATTTCCCTTCACTGGAACTAAGGAGCATGAACCATAAAATCAACCCCACAGCATTTTTCCTCCTCCACCAAACTTTACAGTTTACATTATGCATTAGGGAAGGTAACTTTCTCCTGGCATCCGCCAAACCCAGATTTGTCCGTTGGACTGCCAGATGGTGAGGAGTGATTCATCACTCCAGAGAACGCATTTCCACTGCTCTAGAGTCCAATGGCGGCAAGCTTTACACTGCTCCAGCCGACGCTTGGCATTGGCATGCTGATCGTAGGCTTGTGTGTGGCTTCTCGGCCATGGAAACCCATTTCATGAAGCTCCGGACGAACAGTTATTGTGCTGATGTTGCTTCCAGAGGCAGTTTGGAACTCGGTACTGAGTGTTGCAACCGATGTTTTCACACGCTATGCGCGGTCCCGTTCAGTGTACTTGTGTGGCCTACCGCTTCACGGCTGAGCGGTTGTTGCTCCAAGACCTTTCTACTTCACAATAACAGCACTTACAGTTGACTGGGGCATCTCTAGCAGGGCAGAAATTTGACGAACTGACTTGTTGGAAATGTGGCATCCTATGACGGTGCCATGTTGAAAGCTACTGAGCTTTTCAGAAAGGCCATTCTACTGTCAATGTTTGTCTATGTAGATTTCATGACTGTTTCATAGTTTATGTGTCGGGGGGCTGGGGTCAGTTTGTTATATCTGGAGTACTTCTCCTGTCCTATTCGGTGTCCTGTGTGAATCTAAGTGTGCGTTCTCTAATTCTCTCCTTCTCTCTTTCTTTCTCTCTCTCGGAGGACCTGAGCCCTAGGACCATGCCCCAGGACTACCTGACATGATGACTCCTTGCTGTCCCCAGTCCACCTGGCCATGCTGCTGTTCCAGTTTCAACTGACCTGAGCCCTAGGACCATGCCCCAGGACTACCTGACATGATGACTCCTTGCTGTCCCCAGTCTACCTGGCCATGCTGCTGCTCCAGTTTCAACTTCCACCTGACTGTGCTGCTGCTCTAGTTTCAACTGTTCTGCCTTATTATTATTCGACCATGCTGGTCATTTATGAACATTGAACATCTTGACCATGTTCTGTTATAATCTCCACCCGGCACAGCCAGAAGAGGACTGGCCACCCCACATAGCCTGGTTCCTCTCTAGGTTTCTTCCTAGGTATTGGCCTTTCTAGGGAGTTTTTCCTAGCCACCGTGCTTCTCCACCTGCATTGCTTGCTGTTTGGGGTTTTAGGCTGGGTTTCTGTACAGCACTTTGAGATATCAGCTGATGTACGAAGGGCTATATAAATAAATTTGATTTGATTTGATTTGATTTGTGTGCTCGATTTTATACACCTGTCAGCAACAGGTGTGGCTGAAAAAGCAGAATCCACTAATTTGAAGGGGTGTCCACATACGTTTGTATATATAGTGTATGTGTCTGGGAACCCGACCCTTACACATAACTACTCAGACATAATCTGTCCTCTGTATGTGTGTCTCGCTCGCTCTTCTGTCTCCATCTCTCTCAGACATGCATGAGGTATCTCTCTACCTACCCTATGCACTATTTTCTGGGCCCAACCTGTTGCTAGGTAACCCTGGGCCACAGCTGTTGGTTAAGTCAGACTCTTATTCTCCTGTTATGGCGGAGCTGGGACTAATTTATTAGTCTGATACAGGCAGGATGAGGGGCTCGTATAGGAGTAGGGCCTTGCAAAATTCTACCGCACAACTCAGTGCCATATGCAATTTCCGCTGCATTTCTCTATTTCATACAGACTATTTCTGTAGGTAAATTGGACCAGCTACCATACTGATGAGGTATATCTGCATATTACATTTGGACTTTTTTTCACTAACTGGTCTTTTGAGCAATCAGATTAGCTCTGAAAAAGATCTAATGTGAAAACATCTGATGTAATTGGTAGAAAGACCAATTTGTCAAAATGCTTTAGCCTAGCGCCCATGGTAATGTTGTTAGCATGGTTAGGTGTTTGTACCATGAGGACACACCCCATGTGTGTAGTAAGTTTGTCTTTTAGAGGGATGATGAAACAATGATTTAATTAAGCTTAGGAGTGCATTGGGGGTAATATGGAAGTCAACCTCCAGTGACATCCCCCACATAGGAAGTCAGGGACAGTTCAGGGCTTCGTGCCCTCTTTCATCCCTTTTCTCAGTGTATTTACACACACAGACCTACCACAAGCTGATTTAGTAGGGGAGAGGCCGCAAGTAAGATTATTATGTCTCAATAACCCACAGGAGCCCCAAATAATTCAGCACCGTGGACAGCACACTGTAATTGGTGCTAGTGAAAGAGTGGCGAAAATTGAGTGCAGAGTCAGCACCACGGCTGTGGAATCCACAAAGCTGTCCATGGTGCTGAATATCAGACAGCTCCTAAAAGTGTCATTCTGTGACATCCATCTATTTTTGGAGATTTGGAAATGTGTATGGCCTACTAAAGATTCATTTAGGCCTACACTATAGAGTACCATATTATGAGTCATAATACCTAAATCCCAGCGGTCAAACAGTGAAATGGTTTCAATAGTTTTTCCACCATTCATTTTCCCCGTTTAAAAATAATAAGGGCTGTGTTCCATGTAGGCTTACCATGGCATGATGTTTTGATAACCATGTAAATCTCTCTAGGACAAGGTGACTTTTATCAATGTGTTCACCTGTATTTACCCCCCCAAAATGAAATGCTAATTAGCTGCTAATGTGGCTATCATAAAGAACTCCAAATGTTACCTATTTCAAGACTTGCATGTTGCAAGTCTCTACTTAGTTTTTTAAATCTGAATGCGTTTTTTTGCCAGAAATGCCTTCTGGAACTTGTGAACTTTCATGTGCCTTAATAACAAACTTGTATGCCATCTGTAAATACGAATAAAATTGTTACATTATGAACCTAGTTGGTTTAGCCACAGAAAAAGGGAGGAACCTTCCCGGGAGCCATGATTGGCTGAGATAATGGCCTACATTCATGAACATGTGTATGTCTAGACAAAAGTGACCCATCCACTTCGCTAGATGTGGCTGGGGGGTGTTTATAGCATTTAATTCACATGACCCATGAATTTAGGCAAGTGTGTCTGGGTAAGCATCATCTAATAATTATAAAATATTTACACAATATCTGGACACTTTCTTATTTTTGATATTGCTACTATTAAAATATTCAAGTAGCTATTTCACTGTACCGTTTACACCTGTATCCTGAGCATGTGACAAATAAACATTGATTTTATTTGATTTAGTGTGTGTTTACCAGAGACGGTAATGTCCTGCACCAAAGTCAGATTAGGGTATAGGCCAAGGACGAGATAAAGTGTATTTTTTACCTTTCCTTAATGATATGATTGTGGACTATAGGAAAAGGAGGACTGAGCACGCCCCCATTCTCATCGACGGGGCTGTAGTGGAGCAGTTTGAGAGCTTCACCAACAAACTATCGCCCCGTAGCACTCAATTCTGTCATCTTAAAGTGCTTTGAGAGACTAGTCAATGATCATATCACCTCCACCTTACCTGTCATCCTAGACCCACTTCAATTTGCTTACTGGCCCAATAGGTCAACAGACGATGCAATCGACATCACACTGCACACTGCCCTATCCCATCTGGACAAGAGGAATACCTATGTAAGAATGTCGTTCATTGACTATAGCTCAGCATTCAACACCATAGTACGTGGCCATGCACACCTCCAACTCAATCATCAAGTTTGCAGATAACACAACAGTAGTAGGCTTGATTACCAACAACAACAAGACAGCCTACAGGGAGGAGGTGAGGGCCCTGGGAGTGTGGTGTCAGGAAAATAACCTCTCACCTTGTCAACAAAACAAAAGAGATGATCGTGGACTTCAGGAAACAGCAGAGAGACAACCCCCCTATCCACATAGACGAGACAGCAGTGGAGAAGGTGAAAAGTTTTCAGTTCCTCGGCGTACATATCACTGACAAACTGAAATGGTCCACCGGCACAGACAGTGTGGCTTGTCACCTAAAACCTTCACAAACTTTTACAGATGCACAATTGAGAGCATCCTGTCGGGCTGTATCACCGCCTGGTACGGTAACTGCACCGCCCACAACCGCAGGGCTCTCCAGAGGGTGGTGCGGTCTGCACAACGCATCACCGGGGGCAAACTACCTGCCCTCCAGGACACCTACAGCACCCAATGTCACAGGAAGGCCAAAAAGATCAAATACAACAACCACCCGAGCCACTGCCTGTTCACCCCGCTACCATCTAGAAGGCAAGGTCAGCACAGGTGAATCAAAGCAGGGACCGAGAGACTGAAGAACAGCTTCTAGCTCAAGACCATCAGACTGTTAAACAGCCATCACTAGCACAGAGAGGCTGATGCCTACATACAGACTGGAAATCATTGGTCACTTTAATAAATGGAACACTCGTCACTTGAATAATGTTTACATATCTTGCATTACTCATCTCATATGTATATACTGTATTCAATACTATCTATTGCATCTTAGCCTATTCTGCTCTAACATTGCTCCTCCATATACTTATATATTATTATTCCATTCCGTACTTAAATTTGTGTGTATTAGGTATTTGTTGTGGAATTGTTAGATATTACTTGTTAGATATTTCTGCACTGTCGGAACTCACTACTCGCAATAACATCTGCTAACCATGTGTATGTGACCAATGCTACTCTCTGTTTATTATCCATGCATAGTCACTTTACCTCTACCTACATGTACATATTACCTCAATTACCTCGACTAACCAGCACATTGACTCTGTACTGGTACCCCCTGTATATAGCCCTTTATTGTTGCTCCTTAATTATTTGTTATTTTTCTTTTTCTTTATTTACTTTTTACTTTAGTTTATTTTAGTTTAATTTTTTGTAAACTTTTTTTCTTAAAACTGCATTGTTGGTTAAGGGCTTGTAAGTAAGTATTTCTCTGTTGTATTCGACGCCTGTGATATTTTTTTTTGATTTGACATAATTTAATGTAGGCTACTACTTTCACCACTTTTAGTCTTGATGTCTTTGGTTGTTTACTACACTACCTTACTCACCCTGTTTAGCACATGGCCTCACATGTGAATCTTTAAAGAGATGGGTGGGGCTAAGGCTTAAGAGGGTGTGAATGATGCTGAATAGATGTAGACAAAGAAGAGCTCTGTAGTTGGTGTACCAAAACATTCAAGGGACATTTTCTCAAAAGTGGGGTAGAAGTTGATCAACTTTCAAAGCTTAATTTCGAGGTAAAGGTAAGAATTTCTGGATTAACTATCAAATGTTAGCTAAATGTAGTTATGAATAAATTAGACATAAAAATGCAATGGACCATTCTATGAACTGTCCTGTGCCAGTTTTAAATTGACACAATACCTGTTAGCAAAGGTGTCAGCTAGAGATGACATGCAGGAGCCTGCAGGGATCTGTAGTCTTTTCAAATCCGAGAGTAAATAGAGCCGAATATATTGATAAAAGTCACCTTGTCCGAGAGACACTTACGTAGTTATCAAAAAGTCATGCCAGGGTAAGCCTAAATGAAACACAGCCCTTATTTGAAGTGTTTCCCTATGAGAAAAATGAATGGTGGAAAAACGATTGGAACCATTTCCCTGTTTGACTGCTAGGCTTTATGGTATTATGACAACCCCACTGTGGGGCTCTATAAAGCAGTGGAACCAACCAATCCCCCTGTTGTTTCGACTCCATGGATGTAATTGGAGAGTCCAGGTGCACCCTGCCTTCTCTAATTTAGTAAAAGTGCTTTTGAGAAGTTTCTCCTCAGAAGAGGATCGTTTTGATGTTTTAAATCTCGGACACTTCCTCGGGCCATTTTTTAAAATCAACACCCAATGCACCTGCACTTTTTGAAACGTTCTCTCCCTCGAGACCCGCAAGCGTAGACTCCCCTGGCTTGCGCCGCGAGCCAATTTACGCGCCATCTGCCCAACTCCTCTCCATCCCTAGCCGTGGCTGATTGTTGTTATAATATTATACGGTGCTAATGGATGCAACCGGGGGTCAGGGAATGAAGAGTGACAGAACGGGAATTAATAGATTCTAGCGTCAGAACTGAAGCATTCCATTCGAGGGTGGACGGACCCGAACCTGCCCCAAAACCAGTCATGCCATTTATAAACCCACAGCTATAGACAAAGATGGAAAAGTAAGATTGTTTAGGACGTTTTTATTGCGAAGTCCCACACACTGTGGTGAAACAATTTGTTCAGTGCGATCAAGTCTTTGACCAGATTGAATGATTTAACTTTTATTTTTGTAAAAGTTAAAGTTCAGTTTAGGACAGGAAAAACTAAAACGATGGTTCCTTACAATGCCTTACTCAGATATAGGCCTCATATTGCATTGATTAGTTTTTCAATAATATTTCCCTCATCAATGTTTCCTTCAGGACGGCGTGTTGTCTGCAAGCAGGTCGATATTATTGGACAGTTTTGCGAAACGAGAAGGATTTATATGTGGAGCCTGAAAGCCGCGCAAATAATGTTGGAATCTGTCTCGAATAAAACCGATAATTTAACACTGTTTGACAGCATTGCAAGGGAACGAGATATAACATTTAGCGTCTCTATTGGAAGTCCCATCTGTTTCATCGAACATATCTCATAATGTAGCTTGTGTATGTTCCCAATACACAGGCCTATATTGTGTACAGTATTATCCCTTAGTGCCATATTGCCAGCATCAGAATAATTACAAATGATCAATGGATGATGGCTCAGAACAGCATACATGCTTATAAAATACAAATTAACAATTTGGCTAACATTAATCTACGCTGCACCTGCTACCATCACAAGCCATGTTAATAAAGCATTTGGGATCAGATAGACCTACTATGATCTATCTTGGGTCCCAGATGCTCCCGTAATATTAGTTTTTGGGGGTGGGTGGTCTGAGCATGGGCTCTGAGTGCATGCAGAATTCTTTCTCCTGGTGGTGAAATGGTGAAATGACACCTCAGTGCAGCTGAGAATTGTAGCACAGGAGTCAGTTCAACAGGGGTGTAATCATTAGTGCAGAATGCACACCTTGGCAACAGCTTCAAACAGTTACAAACTGAAAACTTTTTGTAACGAAGACAAGAGATCCTATTGGACGAATTCAGGTAGGTCCCTCCTCGTTATGTTCCGTTTTATTCTGCTTGGTTCCTAGTGAATACACCGCTGTGTGAGAGAGCTGATTGACAGTAAGGCAACCTAAATAACTTTCTCTTTAAGTTGTGGACTCAAAAGCAAGGCCTCTACATCTGAAGGTAGCCTATGGTTCAGTCTTGGGTCATCAATGAATGATATAAAGAAACATGGTGAAAAACATACCCATCACACCTATAGACATGCATTTACCAGTAGGTCGTTTTAATCTGTCTGCCACACAATTAGCAATGTTGTGCCAGTGCCAAAGACTTAACAGTAAATCCTGACAGTGTTTACTTGTGGTCGTTACTGTGATTAGAACAGTGACAATCTGTTTATGGTTGGAGTTTGCGTCCCTGGCTTAGAGGCACTGTGTCCTTCCAAAATACAGCCACAATTCATGTTCCACCATTTGGGATGCTCATTATTCACTTTGGATTTAACCTCAATGAGATATGGCAGACAATCTGAAACCCAATGATTAAACCATAAACTCTAAGATGAAAGTCCCAAATCACTCATGACTGGCATAGGAGGCTGTGGTATGAGAGGCTAACATTGGTCTCCATCTAGTGGTGAAATAGAGAGACTGGCTATGACATGCATCATGCTGGCAATCTGAAAATGTATTCAGTGACTCAATATTAACTTTACGCCTTTTTCAAACACAAAAGAAGAAGAAAATGTACTACTTTCAATGGCACCTTCCGTGCTGTCTGAGACAGCATAATGGCACAGATACAAATATGAGTCCTCTACCTCTATGGGTCAACCACCGGAGCAGGTAGTGGGCTAATGTTTCCTGTATAGGACTGTTACCAGGATGACCACACAGATCATGCCCAATACCATCACACACATACATACACAGTACCAGTCAAAACTTCGGACACACCCAATCATTCAAGGGGTTTTCTTTATTTGTACTATTTTCTACATTGTGTAATAATAGTGAACACATTACAATTATGAAATAACACATATGGAATCATGTAGTAGCCAAAAAAGTGTTAAACAAAATATATTTTAGATTCTTCAAAGTAGCAACCTCTGGGCTCCTGAATGGCACAGCGGTCTAAGGCACTGCATCTCAGTGCTAGAGGTGTCACTACAGACCCTGGTTTGAGTCCAGGCTGTATCACAACCAACTGTGATTGGGAGTCCCATAAGGTGGCGCACAATTGGCCCAGTGTTGTTAGGGTTTGGCCCGGGGTAGGGTGTTATTGCAAATAAGAATTTGTTCTTAACTAACTTGTCTAGTAAAATGTTTTTTTTTTTTGCCTTGATACAGCTTTGCACACGCTTGGCATTCTCTCAACAAGCTTCATGAGGTAGTCACCTGGAATGCATTTCAATAAACAGGTATGCCTTGTTAAAAGTTTATTTGTGGAATTTCTTTCCTTAATGTGTTTGAGCCAATCATTTATGTTGTGACAAGGTAGGGGTGGTACAGAGAAGATAGCCCTATTTGATAAAAGACCAAGTCCATGTTATGGCAAGCAGCTCAAATAAGCAAAGAGAAACAACAGACCAATTAGTGGAAAAAAGTGCTGCCTGTGTAAACGCAGCCAAAGATCCTGTCCATGACTCCTCCCTGTTTCTCATTTAGTGAATTGCCTACCAGCTTGGATTATTACACACACCTGTCAGCACTGTTTGAACACACTGATTCGCCCTGTTCCAACACATTGAAAGATAATTACTCCTTCTATTCCTTGAAGTTATCACTGAAATAACACACTATACAAGTACGATGGCTGAAAACAAGGGTTCCACTACTAGCTTTTACCAATTCAGTCCTGTCAGATCAGTGATTACAACAAATACTCCAATATGTTTACACAGGCAGCCCAATTATGTTATTTGTTTCATTAACTGGCCTCTTTTGACCTATCAGATCAAAACCTGGCCATGCTGCTGCTCCAGTTTCAACTTCCACCTGACTGTGCTGCTGCTCTAGTTTCAACTGTTCTGCCTTATTATTATTCGACCATGCTGGTCATTTATGAACATTGAACATCTTGACCATGTTCTGTTATAATCTCCACCCGGCACAGCCAGAAGAGGACTGGCCACCCCACATAGCCTGGTTCCTCTCTAGGTTTCTTCCTAGGTATTGGCCTTTCTAGGGAGTTTTTCCTAGCCACCGTGCTTCTCCACCTGCATTGCTTGCTGTTTGGGGTTTTAGGCTGGGTTTCTGTACAGCACTTTGAGATATCAGCTGATGTACGAAGGGCTATATAAATAAATTTGATTTGATTTGATTTGATCAGATCAGCTCTTTTGCCAATATGTGGGCAAAAGATCAGAATTTGTTTGTTTGTTTAAATGCAGCCGTTTATCTGCATTTTTGTTTCTGCAAATGGATTTTAAATTAAAAGAGTGAACCTTGAAATACTCATCAATCTAGATGTCTTTATCTTGTTTTAAATTTGTTCCACTTATTTGCACTTCATCAAACATAAACCCATTTATTTAATTTTCATAAAGTGCACTGTAACACTATACAATGACCACAAGATGGCGATAATACCTCCCTATTACCATTCTTGAGCATTATTGGTGTCATCAGAATGAATATGTGTATACTTTAAAGTTTTTTCATGTGAGTTCGTGTGGTCTGTTCACTCTGTAAACTGCATGGTCTTAATTATACAAGGAGACCTCTTAATTAAGGATCTGCCCGTTTTTCAATTTTCACCTAAAATGACACACCCAAATCTAACTACCTGTAGGCATTAAATCAAGGATATGCATATTCTTGATACCATTTGAAAGGAAACACTTTCAAGTTTGTGGAAATGTTATATGAATGTAGGAGAATATAACACATTAGAAGAAGAAAAAATACAAAGTAAAAAACAATCTTTGAAATGCAAGAGAAAAGCCATAATGTATTATTCTAGCCCAGGCGCGATTTAGATTTTGTCCGCTAGATGGCAGCAGTGTATGTGCAAAGTTTTAGACTAATCCAATGAACCATTGCATTTCTGTTCAAAATGTTGTATCAAGACTGCCCAAATATGCCTAATTGGTTTATTAATAACTTTAAAGTTTATATCTGTGCACTCCCCTCAAACAATAGCATGGTATTCTTTCACTGTAATAGCTACTGTAAATTGGACAGTGCAGTTAGATTAACAAGAATTTAAGCTTTCTGCCAATATCAGATTTGTCTATGTCCTGGGAAATGTTCTATTTACTTACAACCTTGTGCTAATCACATTAGCCTACGTTAGCTCAACCGTCCCATGGGGGACCCACCAATCCTGAAGATGTTTAAAGGTGGGCTGCAGATGTTTCCTTTGTGTGCCCCAGTCTGACACCTAACCGTACCCAACAGGATACACCCTCACAACAGAGTGAGACAAATACCACTCCAGTACAACACATGATATAAGCAAGACTCACAAGAAACATATCCCCAAGCAAAATATATGTCATCCCTTACCTTCAGAACATATTGAGCATAACACATACATTGAGTGTACAAAACATTAGGAACACCTGCTCTTTCCATGACATAGACTGACCAGGTGAATCCAGGTAAAAGCTATGATCCCTTATGGATGCCACTTGTTAAATCTATGTTAATAATCAGTGCAGATGAGGTGGATGAGACAGGTTATAAAGAAGGATTTTTAAGCCATGAGACAATTGAGACATGGATTGTGTATCTGTGCCATTCAGAGGGTGAATGGGCAAGACAAATTGAACTGCCTTTGAACTGGGTATGGTAGTACCAGGTGCACCGGTTTGAGTGTGTCAAGAACTGAAATGCTGCTGGGTTTTTGAGGCTCAACAGTTTCCTATGTGTATCAAGAATGGTCCACTACCCAAAGGACATCCAGCCAACTTGACACAACTGTGGGAAACATTGGGCCAGCATCCCTGTGGAATGCTTTCAACACCTTGTAGAGCCCATGTCCTGATGAATTGAGGCTGTTCTGAGGGCAAAAGGGGGTGCAACCTCAATATTAGGAAGGTGTTCCTAATGTTTTGTACACTCAGTGTATGCCTTTACAGTGGTCTGTGAAACATTCCAGTGTGAGCAACACATGATACACCATCACGCAACAGCCTGAAAACATACCAGTATTGGTAAAAAATATACAGTACATCTTCACACTGGACTGCTAACATCTTGTAATGTCCTGTACAAGTCCATACACATTCCATACGTACCAAATACCAAAAGATTGACAAGACTCCCCAAAAAGCAGGCCTGTGTTGATGTACAGTGATTTCTCACTGTATATATTTGCCACGGCAGCATCCCTCCTTCTGCTTATATACAGTGCATTCAGAAAGTGTTCAAACCCTTTGACTTTTTCCACATTTTGTTATGTTACAGCCTTATTATAAAATGGATTAAATAAAATGATTTCCTCATCAATCTACACACAATACCCCATAATGACAGAGTGAAAACATTTAGAAATGTTTTGCACATCTATAAAAAATTTAAAATAGAAAAACCTTATTTAAATAAGTATTCAGACCCTTTGCTATGAAACTCAAAATTGAGCTCAGGTGCATCCTGTTTCCATTGATCACCTGTGAGACGTTTCTACAACTTGATTGGAGATCACCTGTGGTAAATTCAATAGATTGGACATGATTTGGAAAGGCACCCACCTGTCTATATAAGGTCCCACAGTTCAGAGTGCATGTCAGAACAAAAACCAAGACATGAGGTCGAAGGAATTGGAACTGTGTCGAGGCACAGATCTGGTTAAGGGTACCAACATTTTTTCACAAAATATTAGCATATAAGCATTTATTTTATGTAATGCTAATTTCTCACTAATCACATTAGGCTACAGCCCTATGACACTAGGCCTATGTGACAGTCTCATTGTATAGTTATGTTTTCTTATCACTCTTTTTTATTAAATTTGAAAACATTTGAAATAAATATTATCTATACACAGCAAGTCACCTGGCAATAATGGGCCACTCTTCCCTTTTATTTACCTGTCATTCTCCTGTAATGTCTCTGATATGAATCCCTAGGACTTTGCTTATTTTCTTTAGAGCTGCATAACCAAGTCCAAGTTCGTGGGCTAGAAGAACCATCCTCACGTTTATATCAAATGCCACATCTCCCCTGGAGCACTCATGCAGCCTGGATGAAGTGTAAACACTCCTCCTAAATGCATGACGATCACCTTTACAGTCTGCACATTTTATCTGGTTGGTGAAGTCTATGGTGATTTTCAGTCCAGTGTTTAGTAGACACTGCCACTGCCTCGGTCGGCGGATCAGGCAAATAGTTTATTTTATTCACTGCTTTCCTCGCATTGGCTAACTGAGATTGCCTATTTGATTCACATACTGTAGGTATATTCTTCGAGATTTTCTCATTTTGTCTCTCTTTACGTTGATTCTTCGCGGGAGATATTTTCAAACAAGGAAGTGCTGCGCGGCACTTTTAGCCAATCAGGTTGCCGGAAAGGGTCTTTAATTGTCAGTAACCAATCGAATGTCAGGAAATTACTAATCTTTCAGCAGGAAGCACTACGTCTACAAAGGATATAGCCATGTATGGACAAGGTAACGATATCCAGAATAGAGTTTTGGCTTATATCCAAATGTATTGATAGCGAGTGTGTTACTACAAATATTTGTACTACTCTCCTCACAGACCATAGGGCAATTTACATTGATATCAAAATATTTACCCCTGATACTAACCTTGGTAGAGTATCCTACTGGAAGCTAAATAGCTTGATATTAAATAATGATATAGTTCCATTTGAGATAGAAGCTCTGCTCTCACACTTTTGGGAAAGGGCTTGTGAAGAAAAATCTTATTGCAAGAACTGGGAGCTCTTTGAATTTGAGGTGTCCAAATACCTTAGAAAATATGCTAGTAATCTTGCTAAGACCAGAAGAGAGGAGGAAAAGGTGATCATTAAGATAACTTGCCTTTCTCAGAGGTTCCCAGCCGGTCTCTCGGGGGAGGAGAAGATGGAACTGATTGAGTTACAAAATAAACTGGATAATATATATAGATTAAAAGCAGAAGGAGCCTTTATCAGATCTAGGAAAACTATCTTGAGGGAGAAGAGAATTCATCGTATTTCTTTAGACTTGAGAAATTTTACTCTACAAATAACACTATCCATAAGTTAAACATGGATGGTGTTAATACAGATGACCAGAAATGTATCGCCAAATACTGTAGCAATTTTTACAGGAAATTGTATAGCTCTCTGTTAAGACTTCCGCCGAAGTCGGTCCCTCTCCTTGTTCGGGCGGTGTTCGGAGGTCGAAGTAAACTATGGAGCAGGAGAGGGTACCCCGACCATTGAGGTGGAGGAGCGCATCCAGAAGCATGCAGTTATGCTCAACCAGTGGACCGCTGGGAGAGACAGGGAGTTCTTCCAGCGCCTCCACCAGCACAACAGGGATCCTGCTCCTGAGCGCCCCTTTCCCGTCTGAACCCATCCGTCTCTCCTTGCCCCGGGAGTACGACCGGAGGGCTGCGAACAGCCAGGTTTTTTTTTTGCAGTTAGACCTCTATCTGGCCACCGTCCACCCGGCTCCATCAGACCGTGAGAGGGTGTAGCCTTCATCTCGTGCCTCACTGGCCAACGCCGTGTGGAGAGAGGGAGATGCGGCGTTGGACCAGTTTGAGGTGTTCACCCGCCATTTCCAGGCAGTCTTCGACCACCCGCCCAAGGGAAGAGCGGAGGATGAGTGCCTCTACCATCTGAGGCAGGAGACAAGGAGCACCCAGGAGTTCGCCCTGGAGTTTAGGACCCTGGCTGCCGGCGCGGGATGGAACAACAGGCCCCTGATCAACCATTACCGCTGCAGTCTGCGTGAGGATGTCCGTCGGGAGCTGGCCTGCAGAGACACCACCCTCATGTTTGACCAGCTGGTGGACAACCTGCTGGCTATTCTCGAATCGGGGTTTGGTGGTTCCATCCACCCGCACTCCCTCTCCGATACCCATGGAGCTGGGAGGGGCGGTGCGCAGAGAGACCGGAGGGGGTTCACGCTCGTGTACCATCTTTGGCCGCAGAGGTCACACTGCCGGTTGGTTCCGGGTTTGTTCCTCTGGGAAGCGAGGCAGCAGGCAGGGCGCTCTGGCGTCACCCCAGGTGAGCCGGCACCACTCTCACCCAGAGCTTTCTGTTGTTCATATCTTTGTGTCTGTCACGTACCCTGAGTTTTCACCGCATTCTCAGCACAAGGCGCTCGTCGATTCAGGCGCGGCTGGGAATTTTATTGATAGAGCTTTAGCCTATAGTTTAGGGATCCCCATCATTCCTGTGGATTTGCCTTTCGTGTTCACGCCTTAGATAGTCGACCATTAGGGTCACGGTTGATTAGGGAGGATTAGGGTCAGGGTTGAGTAGGGAGGTCACCGCTCCTTTGGGCATGGTGACACAGGGGGGTCATACGGAGAGAATGAGTCTTTTCCTGAATGACTCTCCTGCGTTTCCCGTGGTGCTGGGCCTACCCTGGTTAGCTTGTCATCACCCCACTGTTTCTTAGCCACAGACGGCTCTCACGGGGTGGTTGCGAGAGTGCTCAGGTAGGTGTTTAGGGGTTCCGTTGGTGCTACAACAGTGGAGAGTCCAGACCAGGTCTCCACTGTGCGCTTCCCCCCTAAATATGCCGATTTGGCTCTCGCCTTCTCCAAAAAGAAGGCGACTCAATTACCACCTCGATAGACCTCCTGGTAGACGCTGTGTATTCCCTCTCACAGGCGGAGACGGAGGCAATGGAAACACGTGGCGCGCTTATACCAAACTGAATCTCAGGAGCGCTTACAACCTGGTACGTATCCGAATGGAAGACAGCTTTCAGTACCACCTCTGGGCACTATGAGTACCTCGTCATGCCATACAGGTTGATGAATGCGCCATCAGTCTTCCATACCTTTGTAGACAAGATTTTCAGGGACCTGCACGGGCAGGGTGTAGTGGTGTATATTGATGACATTTTGATATACTCCGCTACACGCGCTGAGCATGTGTTCCAGGTGCGCAGAGTGCTTGGTCGCCTGTTGGAGCATGACCTGTACGTCAAGGCTGAGAAATGCCTGTTCTTCCAGCAGTCCGTCTCCTTCCTAGGGTATCGCATTTCCACTTCAGAGGTGGAGATGGAGAGTGACCGCATTGCAGCCGTGTGTAATTGGCTGACTCACACCACGGTAAAGGAGGTGCAGCGGTTCTTAGGGTTTGCCAACTACTACCGGGGGTTTATCCAGGGTTTTGGTCAGGTGGCGGCTCCCATTACCTCACTGCTGAACGGGGGCCTGGTGCGCTTGCAGGGGTCAGCTGAGGCAGACAGGGCATTTAGTCACCTGAGGGCTCTGTTTACCTCCCGTGTTGGCCCATTGGGATCCCTATTTGGCGTTCATAGTGGAGGTGGATGCGTCCAAGGCTGGGATAGGAGCGGTGCTCTCTCAGTGCTCCGGTACGCCACTGAAGCTCCGCCCCTGTGCCTTCTTCTCGAAGAAGCTCAGCCCAGTGGAGCGAAACTGTGATGTGGGGGACCGGGAGCTGTTGGCTGTCGTCAAGGCCTTGAAGTCGTGGAGACATTGGCTTGAGGGGGCTAAACACCCTTTTCTCATCTGGACTGACCACCGGAATCTGGAGTACATCTGGGCGGCGAGGAGACTGAACCCTCGCCTGGCAAGGTGGGCCATGTTTTTAACCCGTTTTGTATTTACCCTTTCCTATAGACCAGGCTTAGTGGGAAGTACTGGTGGCCCACTTGAACTAAGGATGTGAGGGTTTATGTTTCCTCCTGCTCGGTGTGCGCTCAGTGTAAGGCTCCTAGGCACCTGCCCAGAGGTAAGTTACAACCCTTACCAGTTCAACAACAGCCATGGTCGCACCTGTCGGTGGATTTCCTGACTGATCTTCCTCCTTCACAGGGTAACACCACGATCCTGGTCATTGTGGATCATTTTTGTAAGTCCTGTCGTTTCCTCCCTTTGCCCAGTCTCCCTACGACCCTACAGACTGCGGAGACTCTATTTACACACGTCTTCCGGCACTACTGGGTGCCTGAGGATATAGTGTCTGATCGGGGTCCCCAGTTCACGTCGAGGGTTTGGAGGGCGTTCATGGAATGTCTGGGGGTCTCGGTCAGCCTTACCTCAGGTATTCACCCCGAGAGTAACGGGCAGGTGGAGAGAGTTAACCAGGATATGGGTAGGTTTCTGAGGTCTTATTGTCAGGACCGGCCGGGGGAGTGGGCAGCGTTCGTGCCCTGGGCAGAGATGGCCTAGAACTCGCTCCACCACTCCTCCACTAACCTTTCTCCCTTCCAGTGTGCATTGGGGTATCAGTCGGTTCTGGCACCTTGGCATCAGTCAGACTGAGGCTCCTGTGGTGGACGACTGGTTCCAGCGCATGGAGGAAACATGGGACGCCGCCCATGTCCATCTTCAGCGCACCGTACTGCGCCACAAAGTTGGCACAGACCGTCGCCGCAGTGAGGCCCCGGTGTTCGCTCTCGACCCGAAACCTGCCCCTTCGCCTGCCCTGTCGGTAGCTGGGAACAAGGTATGTTACAGGTTACAGCTTCCCCCCAATTACCGCATTAACCCCTCGTTCCATGTGTCTCTCCTCAGGCCGGTGGTGGCTGGCTCTCCTCAGGCCGGGGGGGTACTGTCACGACTTCTGGTCCCTCTCCTTGATCGGGCGGTGTTCGGCGGTCAACGTCACCCACCTTCTAGCCATCACTGATCCATTTTTCATTTTCCATTGGTTTTGTCTTGTCTTTTTTCACACCTGGTTCCAATCCCATCAATTACATGTTGTGTATTTAACCCTCTGTTTCACCTCATGTCTTTGTCGGAGATTGTTTTATTGTATGTTATGTGCAAGTCATGTGTCGGTGTGCGACGGGTTTTGTACCCACTTATATTATTTTTTGTATATAGTTTTATGAGCACTTATTAAACGACTCCGTTTATATCAAGTTCGTTTTCCTGCACCTGACTTCCCTGCCACCGACACGCACCCATTACATCTACGTTCCATCAGGAATCCACAGATATGTTTTTTGACTCACTGAATAATGTTCACTCTATCAGTGATACAGAATCTAAACAGTGTGATGAACCCATCAAAGTTGAAGAGATTATAGAGTCTATCAAACACCTAAAGAACAAAACTTCCCCAGGTTTTGATGGAATTACGTCAGAATTGTACAAATTATTTTCTGAACAAGTTGCTCCCTTCCTACTTGAACTATTTTTTTAGAGAGTATTAAAAACAATGTTCTTCCTCTTATAATGAGTCAGGGGTTAATAACACTGACACCTATGCCTAAAAGAGAAGTGCTGCTCATCGATAACTGGCATCCAATTTGTCTTCTTAATAATGACTATAAGATATTAGCCTTCCTACTTGCAAAAATCATTTTAAAAGTCCTGGATGCAATCATTGATGAAACTCAGTCTGGCTTTATGAGGAACACATATGAGATTATGAGGAACAGTCTTTTTCTGAAAGACGCTAACCACATTCCCATATCGATCAATGTGATACAATCCTTTTCAAAGCATCTGGTCTATATCTTAACATGAATAAATGTGAACTCATGGCTGTCAAAGATCATGGGCTATGCAGACGCCCATGAGCAGTTTTGGATTAAATTATTGAATGACATGTACAGTACCAGTCAAAAGTAGATTAACTATGAAATAACACATATGGAATCATGTAGTAACCAAAAAAGTGTCAAACAAATCAAAACACATTTTATATTTGAGATTCTTCAAAGTAGCCACCCTTTGCCTTGATGACAGCTTTGCACACTCTTGGCTTTCTCTCAACCAGCTTCATGATGTAGTCACCTGGAATGCATTTCAATTAACAGGCGTGCCTTGTTCCTTCTTAAGAGAAGGGGAAAAAATGTGTTTGAGCCAATCAGTTGTATTGTGACAAGGTAGGGGGGTATACAGAATATAGCCCTATTTGGTAAAAGACCAAGTCCATATTATGTCAAGAAAAGCTCAAATAAGTTAAGAGAAATTACAGTCCATCATTACTTTAAGACATGAAGGTCAGTTAATACGGAAAATTTCAAGAACTTTGAACATTTCTTCAAGTACAGTTGCAAAAACCTTCAAGTGCAATGATAAAACTGTCTCTCACGAGGACCGCCATAGGAAAGGAAGACCCAGAGTTACCTCTGCCTCAGAAATTGCAGCCCAAATAAATGCTTCACAGAGTTCAAGCAACAGACCCATCTCAACATCAACTGTTCAGAGGAGACTGCGTGAATCAGGCCTTCATGGTCGAATTGAGGCCAAGAAGCCACTACTAAAGGACACCAATAATAAGACGAGACTTGCTTGGGCCAAGAAACACGAGCAATGGACATTAGACCGGTGGAAATCTGTCCTTTGGTCTGATGAGTCCAAATTGGAGATTTTGGAGAGCCAGTTTCGTCATAGTGCTTGATGGTTTGTATATCTATTGCTGGCAGCACCTTCTCACTAAGGCAACTTCCAGGTATGTGTAAATGTACTTTGCGAATCAAGGTGATTCTGATTCTGATGTCATGCAAACAAGAGATAGGGAGAGAAGGAGAGAACGGGGTGACAAACTGAACACGTGTCTCACTCATGTTCTGGTGCATGCTATGTTTGCATGCATGCATACCCATGTGATAATGTGTAGCAGTTGTTACTTAGTACCCCTGTGGGGACCGGGTTGGTGTGTGTGTGTACTTGTACATGTGTGTTTCCGAGGCTGGCTTTGATGCCTGTTTGGACAGGGTTCCTTTTCATGAGACCGCAACCCGTGAGTCAGTTCAACAACAGAGACACCACTGCCTGGCGAGGGGAAGTCTAACAGAACTACAGCACAGAGCTACTCAACCGCATCTGCATAGTGTCTATAGCCATGTTATACGCAACCACACATTGATGCCAGCATGCAAGTAATGTAAGCTCACACACACCTGTACACGTACACATGCACATACACACGCTGGGTTGGGCTCGGACAGGGGTCCCACATTGGCCTGCACCACAGGATACAAATATTGTCCAGAATAGCTTCAACACTACTTGGCATGTTTCACTGGCAATAAGAAACACTGTCCAAAACTGGGATTAGTTTAACTTGTATTCATCACAATAGTACATTGGCTAAGCAGTTGGCAGGTTGACTATATAATAGTGTGTGAACGTGTGAGACGGGGAGAAGGAGAGAGAGAGACGACAGACTGATTGACTGACTGACAAATGATTAGCTTGATTTCTGATTGACAGGCAGCTATGTGAGATTAATATGTTTGGTGCAGGAGAGCAGTACAAAAGCAGCCATCTCAGCCCTCTGTCAGTATGTGATAGTTTCCATCCAAACCAGCTTTACCCTTAGCGCAGCAGACAGCATTAACACTCGGTGAGAGTTTGCTAACAGTCTTAAATGTTTTTGTGTGTTCCAGACTGGGTCCCATTTTGACATTGTCTTTATGCTAGAGAAAGTACTGTAGTTTTCTATTTTGAGTAAGAAAAGCATTGTTTAACTACAATACTTTGCTTGTTGAAGTGTTTGTGTGGCTTATCTGTGGTCTTGTGCTGCAGCTGAGAAGATACTGATTGTGTACGCCCACGAGTGCTGGGTCGTTTAATACTGCAGCCAAAGACGCGGCTGTGAAAGTTCTGACATCTCAGGGCTGTAAGGTGGAGGTGTCAGACCTCTATGCCATGAAGTTCAAAGCCTCTGCTACTGCTGAAGATGTCACTGGTAAGTCTGACTCAAGGTTCTTAATTACAGTTGTGAATGATCATGTGTTTTTTAAATATTTTTTTTAACCTTGACTGGTTCTGTCACGCTTTCCCAAGGGAGGTGAAGGATGCTGAACACTTCTAGTATGGAGAGGAGACCATGCTGAAATGGAAGGAGGGCTGACTCTCTGCTGACATCACTGAGGAACACCGCAAACCCTCTGATGTGGCGGTTGTCATATTCCAGGTAAGCTCTCCAGCAGTACTGTTAAATGTATTAAGAAAATTTGGCTTTGGCCTATTAATAGTGTAGAACCTTCAGCTCTTACAATGACTGCTTTACTTTTTGGCTGGTGGTTGAAATGCACCCATTCCAGGTTAACTAGTGTCTGCCATTTTCTGTCCCAGTTCCCCATGTACTGGTTCACTGTTCCTGCCATCATGAAGGGCTGGATGGGTCCTCACATTGGGGTTTGCATACACCTCAGAAGCGGTACAGCCAGGGCATCTTCAAGGTAAGGGAGACGATCGCACATAGTCACTGTTAAACTTCAAATAGTTGCTCCTATTCTTTGGTCCCTCCAGATCATTCACCTGGTTGTCTTCCTCCAGGACAAGAAAGCCATGCTGTCTTTTACCACTGGATCCCATGAGTCCATGTTCAGTGCCAATGGAGACCACTGCAGGTATGTTAGACTTGGCTGACACTACCAGCATGTTGCCTGCTGTAGCATAATGTTATCCCCACTTGACGTCTGCTTTTATTACAAGCATTTCAATTCCAGATTGGCTAGTGATCATTTCAATGATGGGAGGATTGCTTCATTGGACAATTCATGTTTATTCACCTTGAGCATGTTTACTAAATCAGTTAATTATCTTTCCCTCTAGAATGGCAACCTGCACTACTGTGGCTTCCAGGTTCTGGCTCCTCAGATCTTCTGGGCTCCAACCCACATCCCCTCTGAGGCTTGCTGCAGTATGCTGGAGGCATGGCGCACACGGCTGGAAGGGCTTCTGGGAGAAACTCCGCTCTCCTTCACCCCCGTCAGACAGCTTTGATGGTGGGTGGGGCTTTCAGCTTAAAGAGGATATCCAGGAGAAGCATGCAGACAGAGTTCGGCCTTACTGTTGGAACCTACAGCCAGATCAAAGCTGGGGTGTGAAGGCTTCTGGGATAATGTCCTGCTCTTCTGCACCTGGGTCGTTGAAGGAACAACCTTTTTCATGATGGCAAATTAATAACTTAAATTGGGTAGCTTGTGATATTACTAATTACTATTGTCTTAATGTTGAACCTGATATGACAACTGTCCACTGGCGTGACCGTTCTCATTAAGGTTGTGAAGGCACCTAATTAATAAAATTCCCTTCACCTGCTCTTGTAGTTCTTACAGTTTATGTCAAGGAACAATAGTCCCACGTCTACTCATATTTCCAAATAGTTGATTTTGTTCACTAAAGTAATGTCCACTTGGTGTGACACACTTCTGTTTGAATTACTCAAGCATTTGGGCACTATTGCGCAGGGGAGGGTTCTCTTGCAATGACGTACAGAAGATATTGCTGGTGCACAGCCTGGGACGCTTTATTAGAAAGATATTTATCAAAGTATTGCACTCTCATTGTGATAAAAGGGGTCAGTTTCTTAGTCCTTTGGGGTAACTATTACTTTTTAAATTCCCATGTAGCCCGAAATTTCCAACAGGGACAATGAGATATCTAAATACTTATTGGTATGATGTACCAAAGCAAATGGCTGTCACTCCAGGGGACAGAAGCCAGAAGCCATTAACCTATGAGGAACCTTTTAGACTTCAAATTGTGTGGGTTGCATACACATTTACCAGGTGTAGCGAAATGCTTGTTCCTAGTGCCAGCAGTACAGTATCTCTCAATGCACACCTTAACTTTTTCTACAATACAAAAACCCTTGAATGTGTAGGTAACTTTTGACTGGTACTGTGTGTACATTTATTTTATGCATGCAATGTAGTCAGCTTGTAAAACACCTGCAATTTCCACTCCCTACTCGGAGGTAGTGACAAAACACTGGTCCCTTTAATGTGAACTTTAAATCCTTATGAGGATCCATTACTGATATTTTGTAACAATTGGAAGCATTTTTTTTGTTCCATTTGTCAGAATGTTCTGAAAGCATGATTGCAAGTGTTTTGTCCATCGGGGTGATAATGTCATGTGTGATGCCGATAAGAAAAACATGCGTTGTCTTGGACAAAATGCAAAAATTGTTACGCAGGTGACATAGTATACAAGTAAGTGCATTGCTTTTTTTCTAGGTTTACAAAAACAACATTCTTACCCAAAACTTAGTGGCAAGACACTTGGTTCACATTAAAGGAAATGTTTTCAATTTAAATGCAAGATTTATTTCCTGGAATATTAGTTACAGAAGTGACGAATAAAATGTCTATTCAAGAATCATGTCACACTAGAGGACAAGTTCAAGGGACTAAGCATTACATGGTTCATTAAATTCGTTCTCTTAAGATTTAAGGTGGCCATATAACATTGAGTTAAGTTTATTGCAACTTTCTTGAATTTTTGAATAAACTTTTTTAGCCATATGGCAACTATCCACATGCTGTTTATGCTCTTAATCACATATAACTTATTGGTTTCCTCAAAAATGGTGTTATCTTCAAGTCAGTGGTTTATTCACTTTATCAACAATTATGGTAGTATATGGCTTTAACTGTAGAGGGTGCTGACTCTCTACAACCTTTGTGATTATTATTTGAATCTGCTGGTCATCTATGAACATCTTGAAGAACCATCTGGCCTTAATGGCCATGTACTCTTATCTCCACCCCTTAGAGCCTGGTTCCTCTAGGTTCCTGCCTTTCTAGGGAGTTTTTCCTAGCCACTGTGCTTCTACATCTGCATTGCTTGCTGTTTTAGGTGACATGTTTTGATGTAAAAAGGGCATTATAAATACATTTGATTGAACTTAAGTTGCTTAATTGGTTAACTTTCTATAAAGGAACAGGGCGAGACCCAGATGCAGACACGGAAGGCAGATGGTTCAAGTCTCTGATATTTATTAGTATCCAACTAGGAGGCAAGAGAATGGTCATGGACAGGCAAAAGATCATAACAAGGTCAGAGTCCAGGAGGTACAGAGTGACAGGCAGGCTTGAGGCCAAGCAGTATGGTCAGGCAGGCGGGTTCAGAATCAAGTGTCAAAACCAGGAGGACTAGCCCAAAAAAACAGCAAACCGGGATCAAGCAGGAGCCCAGCATACCATGCTGGTTGACTTGACCAAACTGGCACAGACAGACAGAAAACACAGGTATAAATACCCAGGGGATAATGGGGAAGATGGGTGACACCTGGAGGGGGGTGGAGACAAGCACAAGGACATGTGAAACAGATCAGGATGTGACACTTTGAGTAATTTCAACTTTCACGATAATAGTTTCTGACTCATTCAGGTCTGTAGTGGAGGGGAGGGATGGGTAAGTTGGGCCACCCTTATTTCTAGGATAGAGTGTTCTATACATCAGTTGGTGTCTATGTAAGCTTCAAACAGAAGTCCTAAACCTAGTATGCAAGTGCATCCTTGTAGCTGTGTGGGCTAATATAGTGACCATGTTTGGGCCAATGGCCATGGGGTAAGTTGAGTCAATGGTTGAGCCAATAAAGATGAGCAAATGGGCAGGGCCTTTCCTATGTTAAGTTTTTCAAAAATATAAACTTTTAGCCTGTGTTAAAAGATGCTTTCAATTATTAACATACAAAGTGATTGTGCTGAATTGTGTTTGGGAAATAAAGATGGACATGGTTTTAAAAAGGTAGTGGTAATATTTAATTCAGTACAGAAATGTGTAGGTCGGCTTAACTTACCCTGTCCTGCGGCTCAACTTACCCCATACCCCCAGAGTAAGTTGTTGTGCCAAAATAGCAAGCTGTGTTTTCAAAACTGCAATGTTTACATGAATTCTGATTTATTTCCAGGGACACACAACAATACATGTAGATATCTTTGCTAGAATACTATTTTCCTCCTGAGGTCTATTTAAAATGTTAGAACCAATTAGGTCAATTACTTTGACAATTAACACCGCCATTCACAAAGGTTTATTTGGAAGGGATGTAAATACAGCACAAATGTAGCTTTAATTTAAGAAAGCTAAGGACACCACCCAGTGCTGTCACTATCACCCCCTATTTTGATAAACACAGATATTAAATTACTTTCAGAAATTCTGTTGTCTCGTTTGAAACTTACTTACCTAAATTGATACATCTGGACAAAAGCGGGTTTGTTCATAAACTATTATCCTCAGATAACCTCTGTCGTGTATTACTTATATGTTTAATCAGAAACCAAAGCTTCTTAGACAGTTCTATTTCTCAATGCAAAAAAAGCTTTTGATAGATTAGAATGGTCATAGCTTTGGTCAGTTTTTGAACATACGGGACCTTTGCTCCAATTTCATATGGTTAAAATACCATATGCCCCTCAGCCATAGGAATAACAGGCAATACCTGCTCTGTTCCGTTCATTATAACAAGAGAGTAGCCAGAAAGGTGCTATTTTTGTCTTTGGGGCCCCTGCCCCAGGCAATTCGACAATCGAAAGAAATGACACCAATATCTCAATTCTACGGCTCATGTCATCTCATTATATGCCGACGATGTCTTACTTTATCTAGACAACGTATCTCAAGCCCTCCCAAAAGATTGTAAACAAATTCAGCTCCATCTCAAGTTATAAAATATATCAAACCAAATCATCTTGACTGCCTCTCAAGACCCCGATGGAGGACTCCATCTCTACTCTCTACAATCATTTCCAATTGAAATATTTGGGAATATATATCTGTTTCCTGAGATAAAACCATTGCCAGAAACTTTAACAGCCCAAATCAATTCAATCCGACCTCAGTGGATGGACTAATTTCCCAGTTACTTTGACCGACAGAATATCTATCGTAAAAAATAATATATTGCCACGGCTGAATTTGTGTAGTTCAATGCTTCCCTTGTCTCCCCCTTCTGGCTGTTGGGATACAATCCATAGTGTGGTCTGAAAATGTTATCAATTACCAAACTTGCAAAGGGGGAAGGACATAGGAGGACTATCCGTGCCAAACTTGCAAAGGGGGAAGGACATAGGAGGACTATCCGTGCCAAACTTGCAAAGGGGGAAGGACATAGGAGGACTATCCGTGCCAAACTTGCAAAGGGGGAAGGACATAGGAGGACTATCCGTGCCAAACTTGCAAAGGGGGAAGGACATAGGAGGACTATCCGTGCCAAACTTGCAAAGGGGGAAGGACATAGGAGGACTATCCGTGCCAAACTTGCAAAGGGGGAAGGACATAGGAGGACTATCCGTGCCAAACTTGCAAAGGGGGAAGGACATAGGAGGACTATCCGTGCCAAACTTGCAAAGGGGGAAGGACATAGGAGGACTATCCGTGCCAAACTTGCAAAGGGGGAAGGACATAGGAGGACTATCCGTGCCAAACTTGCAAAGGGGGAAGGACATAGGAGGACTATCCGTGCCAAACTTGCAAAGGGGGAAGGACATAGGAGGACTATCCGTGCCAAACTTGCAAAGGGGGAAGGACATAGGAGGACTATCCGTGCCAAACTTGCAAAGGGGGAAGGACATAGGAGGACTATCCGTGCCAAACTTGCAAAGGGGGAAGGACATAGGAGGACTATCCGTGCCAAACTTGCAAAGGGGGAAGGACATAGGAGGACTATCCGTGCCAAACTAGCAAAGGGGGAAGGACATAGGAGGACTATCCGTGCCAAACTTGCAAAGGGGGAAGGACATAGGAGGACTATCCGTGCCAAACTTGCAAAGGGGGAAGGACATAGGAGGACTATCCGTGCCAAACTTGCAAAGGGGGAAGGACATAGGAGGACTATCCGTGCCAAACTTGCAAAGGGGGAAGGACATAGGAGGACTATCCGTGCCAAACTTGCAAAGGGGGAAGGACATAGGAGGACTATCCGTGCCAAACTTGCAAAGGGGGAAGGACATAGGAGGACTATCCGTGCCAAACTTGCAAAGGGGGAAGGACATAGGAGGACTATCCGTGCCAAACTTGCAAAGGGGGAAGGACATAGGAGGACTATCCGTGCCAAACTTGCAAAGGGGGAAGGACATAGGAGGACTATCCGTGCCAAACTTGCAAAGGGGGAAGGACATAGGAGGACTATCCGTGCCAAACTTGCAAAGGGGGAAGGACATAGGAGGACTATCCGTGCCAAACTTTCAAAGGGGGAAGGACATAGGAGGACTATCCGTGCCAAACTTGCAAAGGGGGAAGGACATAGGAGGACTATCCGTGCCAAACTTGCAAAGGGGGAAGGACATAGGAGGACTATCCGTGCCAAACTTGCAAAGGGGGAAGGACATAGGAGGACTATCCGTGCCAAACTTTCAAAGGGGGAAGGACATAGGAGGACTATCCGTGCCAAACTTGCAAAGGGGGAAGGACATAGGAGGACTATCCGTGCCAAACTTGCAAAGGGGGAAGGACATAGGAGGACTATCCGTGCCAAACTTGCAAAGGGGGAAGGACATAGGAGGACTATCCGTGCCAAACTTTCAATTGTATTTCCAGGCAAAAGCATTTTGTCCCATCCTAAATTGGTTTACAAATTATTCTTCCACCCCCTGGCTGAGTATGGAAAGAAATATGGTGTCTCCTATTGCCCTGGAAGAGGTGGTCTTTACTGATATATTCCTTAAACAATATAAATGACACTTTGGTCCTATTATTGCTCACACAATTTCTGTTTGGGCACAAACTTGAAAAACAATGCATGCCCATACTCCAAAATTTCACAATAACGCCTTGCGATCTGGAGGGCAGCCTTCTGCATACCCCAATGGTCCAAATGTGGAATCCGTACCCTTAGCGATATTATGGACAGTAATGGTTTGAGAACATTCCAAGATTTAAAAGACACATACTCATTACCAGGCAACTGCTTTTTTCTATATTTACAACTTAGGTCAGCTATGTTGGCCTATGGAATCCCTTGAGAAACCCAACTACCAAACCATCCAATGATGGAATTTATAAATAAATGATTTGGGCTCCCAAAATTACTGATCTCTATGTATAGCAACTTTGGGAAAGCTGCTATTCTGAGCTTGCAATTAAAAAAGTATGGTCCACTGATCTAAGTGAATCTGAACAACACTTTAACTGGAACAGAATATGAAAGAATTTGACCTTGGAATCTCATAATTTGAACCATCAATTTATACATTTTAAGTTTGTTCACAGACTGTGTTTAACACCAAGGAAAAGTTTTATGACAAAATTGTCCCCAACTCCCAACTGTTCACTATTTTTATTCTTTCAGGCCCACAGGGAAGGGGTGGGTTTTTCTCTGGTTGCTGGGAGGGAAAGGGTGGATTTATGTACTTTTTGAAGATAAAAAAAATGCTAAACTTACCCCACTCTCCCCTAGTTTACTCATCTTGAATGGTAACTCCTGGGTTTAGGCTCACTAATTTGCTATGGACACAAAAGCAGCCGCATTACATTCAGTTCTGTTGAATCTACATCATCCCATCTGGCCTTTAGGAGTTCAAGTCTGTCAGTTCATACCCTCCCCACAAAGACATGCTGGTGAACTTTATGCAGTTTCCCACTGTGCAGCAGTTTGAGGCCTCAGACCTTTCTCCCTCTCTCCTAGAGAATAGGCTTTTGTTTGGGTCGACAGGAAAAGGGGCCTGTACCCTGCCACTCCAAGCCTTCAGCCTCTAGACTGAGAGAGGAAATGGATCCATGCAGTCAGATGTAGACTGAAGTCTGACATATAGGAGCTAAGAGAAGGCTTTCTACAGGCAAGATCTCACCAGGTTGCATGGTGCTTTGTTTACATCAGCACTAAAAGCTATTGCATTGTGTTATGAAACTTCTCTGCTTCTGTTCATTCCAGTTCAGGCTTTTTGCAGCTATCAAAACCATTTGAAACTGTTCAGTGATCCTGAACGAACCTTAGTGACCTAGTATCTGTGGCTGCTTGTTGTGTGAGAAGACTCTCTTCGATGGTTCCCATGTGGTGTTTGGAGCCAGTGGGAGCACTCTTGTTTTGGCTGAACGCACCCCTTGCCACACGCCCCTCTGTGGTTCACCACACGACAGAGGCACACTGGGAACATGGTTAGAATGCTTGGAGTTCACTGGGACGGCTGTTACAGAACACAGGAAGCAAAACCGCACAGCTAAAGGGTCAAGGGGTACAGTGTTTATGTGAGGGAGAGTATAGTTATGACGTAGGGCCAAGAGTTTTTCCTGAACCACTAATTGAGGTTTCTGACATCTAACATTCGCCAAGTCAAGAGCAGAAATAGTTGAAGGGTCAGTGTATGTTTGTGTAGAGAAATCCTGGTCTCCAGTCCTGTGCCCACCCTGCTCTGGGTTGTGACTAGATGGAGTGGAGCTATGACTGGAAGTGACTTCCGTAGCAGGTTAGGAGAGCATTTTAGCTAACCTTAACTATTTTCCTAACCTTAACCTAATGCTCCTAACCTACTATGTTAGTTCTCCTAACCTGCTATGAAAAAGTTCCCGTATACTACCTAGTCAAAACCCCTGCTCTGCTATTGTCCTCCTTGGTTCTCCCACACTTTAAGGAAGGCCATTCTCCACACAATCAATGGGAGGAAGTGGGCACTCTCTTCCCAGGCCCAGAGCCCGGCTGTCCGGAAGAGCAGATCTGGATCTCCCAGGGAGCCAAAATACGCACATCCATTGAGAAAAACCTTTCTGGCACAGTTTGAAGCTGGACAGACAGGTGTGAAACACACACGCAAACCAACATATGTTTTTAAAGGCACTGGTTAAAAATATCCGATATAAGCCAAGAGTAACTAAGACTTGCATAATGTAAGGGGAAAAGTAGGCACCTTAACTGACTCAAAAATGACATTAGACCACTTACAATAAGCCAATTCACTGAATTAAATGGATATGACACTTCTAAGATCAGTTACTATATTATATTACCAGTTCGAAAGACTTAATATGACATTGAATTTTTACATCCCAAAGGCTGCCTAGGTATCAGGGGAGAGGTTTGAATGTCTGTTTATTAGATAATGCAGCGGTGAGCCATTGAAGTGTGCTGTGATTGATCAAATCAAATCAAATTTATTTATATAGCCCTTCGTACATCAGCTGATATCTCAAAGTGCTGTACAGAAACCCAGCCTAAAACCCCAAACAGCAAGCAATGCAGGTGTAGAAGCACGGTGGCTAGGAAAAACTCCCTAGAAAGGCCAATACCTAGGAAGAAACCTAGAGAGGAACCAGGCTATGTGGGGTGGCCAGTCCTCTTCTGGCTGTGCCGGGTGGAGATTATAACAGAACATGGTCAAGATGTTCAATGTTCATAAATGACCAGCATGGTCGAATAATAATAAGGCAGAACAGTTGAAACTAGAGCAGCAGCACAGTCAGGTGGAAGTTGAAACTGGAGCAGCAGCATGGCCAGGTAGACTGGGGACAGCAAGGAGTCATCATGTCAGGTAGTCCTGGGGCATGGTCCTAGGGCTCAGGTCAGTTGAAACTGGAACAGCAGCATGGCCAGGTGGACTGGGGACAGCAAGGAGTCATCATGTCAGGTAGTCCTGGGGCATGGTCCTAGGGCTCAGGTCCTCCGAGAGAGAGAAAGAAAGAGAGAAGGAGAGAATTAGAGAACGCACACTTAGATTCACACAGGACACCGAATAGGACAGGAGAAGTACTCCAGATATAACAAACTGACCCCAGCCCCCCGACACATAAACTACTGCAGCATAAATACTGGAGGCTGATCTGTTTTCCTCTTGCCACGGGGTGTCTTGACGGGGCAGTAAATGAGTCTCTGTTTGAGCCAGACGTGACAGGGTTAACGATGGGTCAGTCACTAAAAATGATGACCCACAGCAGGGTACGAGGAGAGAGACAGAGGGTGATAGAAATGGAGAAAAATAGAGTGAGGGAGAAAGATCCCACTGGGCACAGATGTCAATTCAACGTCTATTCCACGTTGATTCAAGGTAATTTGATTGAAATGACGTGGAAACAGCGTTGACTCAACCAGCGTGTGCCCAGTGGGATGGGGTGGAAAGGGAGAGAGGGGGAGAGTTTGGGAAAAGGAGAACGTTTAGGAGGAGGGGTATAGAGAAAGCGAGGGAGAGAAAGTGAGAGATAGTGAGGGTGAGAAATGGAGAAGAGGTGTAGACTGAAGGAGATTTATATGATCCATGTGTTATCCTTTCACGCTGTCAGAACACACATTAAAAAACAATCAATTACCTCCTGAGAAAGAAAACGGGGGTCCAACGTGTGTGCCTGCAATGTGTGTACAGTGTGTTAGGGGAGAGTGAGACAGGGTTCAGAACAGAGCAGCTGGATTGAGATTGACAGGCAGGAAAAGTGTGTAATCAACCACCAATGACTACCTGCCCTCCTGCCACAACCCCCCCCCCCCCCCCCCCCCCCCACTTCCCCCTCCACACAGGAGAGAGGTACAGCATGAATATCCCCTCCCCCTCCACACACCTCAAAACTAACAGTGTGTCCTTTGTATGGTGCCTTGTCATTACTGAACCAAGGAATTCAGTCAGTCTGATGTCGGAGTCCAATCCCCCTCCTTATGGACCAATCATAGCTCCCAACTTCACTTCCTCCATTAGTCTACATAGCAGTGTACTCCCTCCTAAAGCACTTATAGACTTAACCAAGTTTTGACTTCCACCCTTAGTCTTTTTTATTTAGAGCAATTCTAACACAGCACCTTTTGATCAAAGCGCAGCATGTGGAGAGCTAAACCTACATACAGACAGAGAGGACACACAGTATGCCTCTCATCAGTTGTGGAAGTGACTGTAATCATTAGCTATGTCCCACCTCTGACCCACACTCTACTGTGGTGAATGCAGACACACGCCTCCCGCCAGCCATAGACACATTTTAGCCTGCCAGATTTACTGGCATCTGCTCTAAGAGAGACGGTCCTATCGACTTATTTTCCTCCTGTCGCACATTGAGTGTGTGTGTGTGTGTGTGTGTGTGTGTGTGTGTGTGTGTGTGTGTGTGTGTGTGTTAGCCCCAGAGAACAGTCAGAAATATCCTGTAAGGCGGTGGGCAAATACACACATTGTGACCTCAGCTCTTAAGGTTAATGTTGCATTTAACTCAGCCATCAGGAATTCTCAACCACCAGCTGGAGAGGAACACTGCAACAAATAACCTGTGTCGAATCACTAAAGTGCTCTATTTGAAATGGTTTGAATTGAGGAAGCATAACCCTAAGGGAGAAAATATCACAGCAAACAAACACCAGCTCCTTCCTTCCTCTCTTTCCTCCACTTACTGAACTCCACGTCTTTCATCCTTTTATTTTTCCTCTACTTCTGCTTCCACTATCCTCTCTCTGTAGTAGGAGCGTACAGGAAGCCATTTTCACTGAAAACAGTGGGACTTCCTACACACCTTCTGGTCATTACAGTGTGTTTAAGGTTAAATGGCCCAGGATTCCTTAGGGAATGAACTATATTTGATCCTCTAAGGACTCAAACATTCTCAGGACAGACCCCAGACCGATCCTTTATACCATGGATTAAGATCGATACAGATCAGAGCACACTCACATGGTGAGGCCTCCATTCCGGCTCTAATACATGCCTCCACATCAGCCTGCGTGGTCCTCCATTCCGGCTCTGATGAATAGAGTGCCAGGCACTAACAGGCTGACATGAGACAGTGACGGGCTGTTTCATATTTAATGGTAGAGTGTGAGTGCGACTGGGAGGCTCAGTGCAGACTTGGTGGTTGAGTGACAGGGTTAAGACTGGAGTCAGCCATTAGAATCCTCTCTAAACCCCCTCTATGCTGTAATGAGAAGCAGATCTCGTTAGCCCCCTACCACACTATCTACAGCAGAGTCTGGGGACTGATGGGAGAAACAGGCAGAACTGTACACTCTCTCTCTCCCTCTATGTCTCTGTCACTCTCTCTCCCGCCCTCTCTCCCTCTATGTCCCTGTCACTCTCGCTTTCTCTGTCTCTGTGCCTGTCTCTCTCTCCCTCTATGTCTCTGTCACTCTCTCTCCCGCCCTCTCTCCCACTATGTCCCTGTCACTCTCTCGCTTTCTCTGTCTCTGTGCCTGTCTTTCTCTCTCTCTCTCTCTCTCTTACACATGTAGCTTTGCTGATGTATATCACCACAGTATAAAACTACAAAACACTACATCATCCGTCATATCCCTTGTCTGTGAGTAATGGGTGCACACAGTGATATTACTGTATTTACAATGTAACATAAGTTAAGCACTTGGTCATAAACAAGCCCTGAGGGAGGAATGGAGAGAACAGAGAGTAGAGAGAGGGAGGATGGATGAATGGGAGTGTTAGCACTCCTATCCCTCACTAGGAGCTCTAGGCGCACAGGGCTCAACTCCAGATGGCGGTTGGGTTGCCACATCCTGTCCGTAATCGCCCCGTAGCGCTGTGTTCACCCTTGTGGACCATCGGAGGGTAAAACCATGAATGGGAACCACCTGGGATGGAGAGAAATAGCCAGAGGTAACTTTCCATCACGTGATTTTACCCTGGCAACTCAAAACCTTTGTACTCTATCATTGGAGTAAGGGCCCAGCTAGCACATACCAATATGAAACCAAAAACATACGTTCCCACAACTTCCAAGGAACTAAATGTGTTAGCTAGGGGACTAGATACTTCTGAGTATTATAGTGCAGGTTTTATGTCCCAGCTGTGTGATCCGTCCGCATAGCTGGGTGTATACATTTCTTTATGTCATTTATTCTATCAAGCTGTTTGAGTCATTCTTTGTATCCTATTAAGCTGAGTGTTGACTCCCCCATGTATGTTTATGTCTGCTGTTGCTAAACTCTGTTTTTTCACTTTGAATAAGGAATGTAGTTGATTCAGATCGCAGAGATTGGATGGTCTTTTTGTTGACAGTATAGACAGTCTGTTAAGATGCCTGTTTAGATGTTCATAACTCACCAGTGGCTGGTTAGTTTAACCAGGCAATGTAACACAACGTTGAGCCCTCTAGGCTGTGGTGACAAGGTACCTGTGGCTGTGAGCAAGGCTTTTTTTGTTTCCCTCATCTCTGTCAAGAGGTGTTTAAAAAGACTGCACATTCCAGCAGAGTCCTGAGGTGGTTCATTTTTCATTCGCTGTTTGACAGCACAAAAGAGCCAAAAGTCAGCCACCTTATCTGTGAACTCTCTCTGTCTGCAGCGTATAAAACTGGCATTCTCCGGGGCAGACGTCAGGAATGCCGGGATAGGATTACGGGATTAGCGCTGTTAGCATATAGGGAACGGTTTTGAAGTGTACACCCTGTCTTGTCCTCTGTTGAGAGAGTCTGCCTGTCAGAGCTCACTCACTGATCCGTAGTGGACACACTCTGAGCCCTCAGGGAACACCTGTTCAGAGTTATTACCTATCATCTACATGGACCTAATGGGCTATATATCATATGGAGTTACAGAGCATAAAGGTGTGTGTGCGTGGATGAGTGCGTGCGTGTGTGTGGTAGGCACAGCCTGGGGTGTATTCATTACTCCGGTTCTGTTGGAAAACGTTTAATCTGTTTCAAAACGTTTTACAACAGACAACGTTTTTTTGCGACAGAATCGGTGTAATGAATACACCCTGGGTGAACCCTCAATCATAGAGGTCATATTCAGATGAATGAAACCGCTTTCTCCAGTTATTTCACTGGGATGGTAGACTGATAGATATCCCTAGAGTGGTCCCTAGGCTGGATGAGATGTTTTTAGGACAGCAGTACATAGGGGCTGTGAGTGACTGAACAAGTAAACATAGTCGACAGACTGATGGAGAAGGTGAAAGAAGGAGAGAGAGAAAGAGAGACAGCAACTACTTAGACATTTTGAGCGATAGGTAAACTGAGAAGAGGTAAGTATTAAGCATTTCACACCTGTATACATCTACAACAAAGCATCTGGGTAAACGCTGGGTTTTCCGGCATGTTTGACATTTAGTCAGTTATCAGGTTTCAGCTGCGGTCCATTCAAGGTTGCTGTGAGGGACACTCAGTGTGGAATGTCTTTATGACTGTGCTACCTGATAGGAACACTCTCTGCCAAACACACACACCTGCATGAGCCTGACCCAGAACACAGAATCAAATGAATATCCTCTTACACACGCTAAACAACAACATTAACACAGTGTTACATTTTCTTATGAAACACAAACAACAACATCACACCTACAGATATCGAATTTCTAGGATAGCACCTCCCATCTCTTCAACACACAAAAACATGGAATTATGTTGTCTCTCATCTCAGGGACGAAAGAGAATGAGTGAAGTTGGAGAGGGAGAGAAGATGTGGAGAATGGGGAGGTAGAGAGGGGGTGAGGCTTTTTGTGGTGAGGTAGTTGCATAATGAGGGTGGAGACAGGGTGAAGAGTGTGAGGAGTGGGGTTTAGGAAGGGGAAAGAGAGGGTCAGTGTGAATAATGTACTTGGGGTTGGAGAGAGGGACCTCTCTCTCAACCCTTCTATTGGGTACAGGGTAAGAGGACAATGACACAGTGAAGAGGACTTAATATGAAGGGTTCTTCACTTTTTCTCTCTCTTTCTGTCTCTTTTTCTGGTTTCTGGGTCTTGCGTTCTATCCTCCATCTCTCCCTATCTCTAAATCTTTGTTTTCATTTTGTGTGAGGCCAGTCCATGCTGACCCTGAGCAGTGCAACATGAGTACTGTTTACAGTGACCACCCTGTCCACGGTTGAACATAACTAAACTACGAGACCACAGATCAGAACAGCTCCTATTTAATCTGTGTATAAGTAAACTCAAACAGAAAGAATGTCTTATAAATCAGTCTCAGACTGAGACACCACACTCTATTTCTCTTTGTCTCTGTCTCCTATTCTGTCTCTGATTGTCTCTCTCTCTCTCTCTCACTCTCTCTCACACACACACACACACACACACACACACACACACACACACACACACACACACACACACACACACACACACACACACACAGTTATTATTACAGAAAGAGCAGCTTTGGTTTCCCAGGATACATAATTAAATACGTATTACAGTAATCTAGCCCCCCCACAGGACTCATAACAGTCACCTCCTGTACTAGATTAAAGACTGGTAAAGAAACCTTACAGGAACAGGTCTACAACTGTATATGCTGTGTTTAACCTTTAACCAATAATCAGTGACAAATTAGTATGGCTTTTGTCTTCTAAAGGAGAAAAGGAACTCTCTGTGTCCCTGATTGCTGTTTGTGTATGGTAGGCCTCCCCTTCTAATATCAGAGGTCGGTTTAGTCCATTAGACTTTAGGTATTAATACACCTGTTGCTTGGAATGTTTTGAATACACAGTACTGTGGGAATTGTTATTTTAGCTCTGCAGCTGCACGCACAGACACGGATGCGCACACACACACACAAACGCACACACACACAGACGTGTGCAGATACACACACACACAAACACAAACACATCCAGCCTGGCAGCCGCTGGTCGCTCTCTCTGTCTCTCTCTCTCTCTCTCTCTCGCTCCCTCTCTCTCTCTCCCTCTCTCTCTCTCTCTCTCTCTCCCTCTCTCACACTCTGTATGAGGGTTGCTGTAGAACAGAACAGAGGTTGGCAGCGGTTTAAGGACCACGGATGCTTATCTAATACACTTCCTATATCCCCCCTGATGCTCCTGATACCGAGGACAATGGATATGCGTGAGCACTGGGGACTCCCTTTCAACCCGCACAGAAACAATACTACTGCATCCACTCTATTGGTCCTTTATGAGGTCAGAGTACTCCCTGATTAGAGATCAGTGGCCATGTGACCTAATAGTCATATTTCAGAGGAGAGATCATTGAATAGAGGGCGTATTATCATAGTGAATGTTGTTGTTGTAGCTTTGACTATTTATTGGTATCATTAGTCTAGTCATGTACTGAGAGTAACTGAAATCTGTGACTAATTGTATCGTAATGAGAGCATGTGTTAAATATCTAGGTCTGCTTGGTTTATGGATGGTTTATTGATGATGTGGTCAATGTGGATGATAGTATTCCTTTGTACTTTGTTTCATAGACTTATACTGCATAATAAGCTTTGTTTACAGACATCTATCTTCTCAGCCTGTTTGTAAGATTCATGACAGAAGTTCATATTTGATCAGATGGTCAATATATATATATATATATCCGACAGTCTTATTTGTCTAATGAACGATGACATCCTTTCAAGACACAGTTCCCTTCACAGTCAATGTCTCAAACTGGGCTATTACAATGGACTGGGGCCTAAATGCTTTGTGATTGGTTGTTTAGACAGATAGCGCTGCTCTATGGGGGACAGAGGAGCAGGTGAGCACACATTCGGCTCCCACAATGCTTTGTGCCGGTTCCAAGAGGATACGCTGGTGCTCAGAATGAGACTGAATGCTGGTGAACAACAATATAAATTCCAACAAAAAAAGAACACGGCACCTGACTTTATAAATACTGTATTATTTATACTGAACAAAAATATAAATGCAACATGCAACAATTTCAGTTGAGTTAAGGTTCAATTAAGGAAATCAGTTCATTTAAATACATTTATTAGGCCCTAATCTATGGATTTCACATGACTGGGAATGCAGATATGCATCTGTTGGTCATCGATACTTTAAAAGAAAAGGTATGGGCGTGGATCAGAAAACCAGTCAGTATCTAGTTTGACCACCAATTGCCTCATGCAGCGCGACACATCTCCTTCGCACAGACTTGATCAGGCTGTTGATTGTGGCCTGTGGAATGTTGTCCCACTCCTCTTCAATGGCTGTGCGAAGTTGCTGGATATAGGCCATGGAAGAACTGGGACATTTTCATCTTCCAGGAATTGTGTACAGATCCTTGCGACATGGTGTCGGGCATTATCATGCTGAAACATGAGGTGATGGCGGTGGATGAATGGCACGATAATGGACCTCAGGATCTCGTCACGTTATGTCTGCGCTTTCAAATTGCCATCAATAAAAGGCAATTGTGTTCATTGTCTGTAGCTTATAGTTTTGGTTAGGACATCTACTTTGTGCATGACACAAGTAATTTTTCCAACAATTGTTTACAGACAGATTATTTCACTTATTCCAGTGGGTCAGAAGTTTACATACACTAAATTGACTGTGCCTTTAAACAGCTTGGAAAAATCCAGAAAATGATGTAATGGCTTTAGAAGCTTTTGATAGGCTAATTGACATAATTGATAGGCTAATTTACATAATTTGAGTCAATTGGAGGTGTACCTGTGGACCGTAGACTGCCGCTGGAGGCTCCGGACAGCAGACCGTCGCTGGAGGCTCTGTACAGCAGACCGTCGCTGGAGGCTCTGTACAGCAGACTGTCGCTGGAGGCTCCGGACCGTAGATCGTCGCCGGAGGCTCCGGACTGGGAACCCTCGCAGGAGGTTCTGGACTGGGAACCCTCGCAGGAGGCTCTGGACTGGGAACCCTCGCTGGAGGCTCTAGGCTGCAGACTGACGCTGAAGGCTCTGGACCGCAGACCGTTGCTGGAGGCTCTGGACCGCAGACTCTCGCTGGAGGCTCTGGACCACAGACCGTCGCTGGAGGCTCTGGACCGCAGACCGTCGCTGGAGGCTCTGGACAACAGACCGTCGCTGGAGGCTCTGGACCGCAGACCGTCGCTGGAGGCTCTGGACCGCAGACCGTCGCTGGAGGCTCTGGACAGCAGACTGTCGCTGGAGGCTCTGGACAGCAGACCGTCGCTGGAGGCTCTGGACAGCAGACAGTCGCTGGAGGCTCTGGACAGCAGACAGTCGCTGGAGGCTCTGGACCGCAGACCGTCACTAGAGGCTTTGGACCGCAGACCGTCGCTGGAGGCTCTGGACCGCAGACCGTCGCTGGAGGCTCTGGACTGCCGACCGTCGCTGGAGGCTCTGGACCGCAGACCGTCGCTGGAGGCTCTGGACTGCCGACCGTCGCTGGAGACTCTGTACTGAAGACCGTCGGTGGAGGCTCTGGAATGCCATGGATCAATCCACCTGGCGTGTCAGATTTCAAAAAGGCTTTACGGTGAAAGCAAACCATGCGATTATGTGAGGATTATGTCAGCAGACAAAACATTACAAACAGCTAGCAGCAAAGTAGATTGGTCACGAAAGTCAGAAAAGCAATAAAATGAATCACTTACCTTTGATGATCTTCGTATGTTTGCACTCATGAGACTCCCAGTTACATGCGATTATGTGAGGACAGCTCCTCAGCAGACAAAACATTACAAACAGGTAGCAGCAAAGTAGATTGGTCACAAAAGTCAGAAAAGCAATTAAATTAATCACTTACCTTTGATGATCTTCGTATGTTTGCACTCACGAGACTCCCAGTTACACAATGTTTGTTTTGTTCGATAAAGATTCTCTTTATATCCAAAAACCTCCATTTGGTTGGCGCAATTTGTTCAGAAATCCACAGGCTCGTGCGGTCACGACGGGCAGGCGAAAATTCTAAATAGTGTCCGTAAAGTTCGTAGAAATGTATAATCAATCCTTGTTGTTTATTTTTACAATAAATAATCATTCATATTTTAACCGGACGGTAGCCTTTTCAATAGAAGAGAGAAAGAAAAGGTCTCGCTCCAGGCACGCGCGCATGCACAAATCTGAGGACATCTGGCTATCCACTAACGCGATGTGATCATTCTCGCTTATTTTTCAGAATAAAAGCCTGAAACTATGTCTAAAGAATGTTCACACCTTGTGGAAGCCATAGGGAAAGGAATCTGGTTGATATCCCCTTTAAATGGAGGATAGGCTTGCAATGGAAAAGAGTAGTTTCAGAAAAACAGCACTTCCTGGATGGATTATTATATCAGATATGTTATACTCGCAGACAATATTTTGACCGTTTTGGATACTTTAGAGTGTTTTCTATCCTAATCTGCCAATTATATGCATATTCTAGCTTCTGGGTCTGAGAAATAGGCAGTTTACTTTGGTCACGTTTTTCATCCAAACATCAAAATACTACCCCCTAGCCTAAAGAGGTTTTAAAGCGAGTGTGGTAGTTGGCTGTGGTCTGAAACCTGGCTCCGCCAAAACATTTTTGGGGGCTGGCTCTCGTGCTTCCTTCGTGGTCGCGAACCCCTGTGTCGTCATTGTTCCTCCCTCGCTGCCTCCGTCTGCTCCCATGGAAGGCGTTCCCTTTCGGCCTGGATCTCCTCCCGCGTCCAGGATCCCTTACCATCCAAGATATCCTCCCATGTTCAGGATGTCTGCTCCTCCGGGCCACACTGCTTGGTCCGTTTGTGGTGGGATCTTCTGTCACGATCGTTGTTGGAAGGATGGTCGGACCGAGATGCAGCATGGGGTAGGTTAATAATTTTATATTTATGATAACCGGCACAAAAAAAGAAAGAGTAACAAAACTAAACGTACAGCTTTGTTGGGCTAACAAGCAACAATACAAAATCAAGATCCCACAAACTAAAGGTTGAAAAAAGTCTGCCTAACTATGATCCCCAATCAGAGACCACGATAGACAGCTGCCTCTGATTGGGAACCATACCCGGCCAACAAAGGAATAGAAAAACTAGAATGCCCACACAAATCACACCCTGACCTAACCTAATAGAGAAATAAAAAGGCTCTAAGGTCAGGGCGTGACACATGGGGACAAAGATCGTACTTTTTGGCAAAATGTCCTCTGGTCTGATGAAACAAAAATAGAACTGTTTGGCCATAATGACCATTGTTATGTTTGGAGGAAAGGGGAAGGCTTGCAAGCTGAAGACCACCATCCTACCGTGAAGCACGGGGGTGGCAGCATCATGTTGTGGGAGTGCTTTGCTGCAGGAGGGACTGGTGCACTTCACAAAATAGATGGCATTGTGAGGAAGGACAATTATGTGGATATATTGAAGCAACATCTCAAGACATCAGTCAGGAAGTTAAAGCTTTGTCGCAAATGGGTCTTCCAAATGGACAATGACCCCAAGCATACTTCCAAAGTTGTGTCAAAATGGCTTAACAAAGTCAAGGTATTTGAGTGTCCATCACAAAGTCCTGACCTCAATCCTATAGAAAATTTGTGGTCAGAACTGAAAAAGGGTGTGCGAGCAAGGAGGCCTACAAACCTGACTCAGTTACACCAGCTCTGTCAGGAGGAATGGGCCAAAACTCACCCAACCTATTATGGGAAGCTTGTGGAAGGCTACCTGAAACGTTTGACCCAAGTTAAACAATTTAAAGGCAATGCTACCAAATACTAATTGAGTGTATGTAAACTTCTGACCCACTGGGAATGTGATGAAAGAAATAAAAGCTGAAATAAATTTTTACTGGGATTAAATGTCAGAAATGGTAAAAAAAACTGAGTTTAAATGTATTTGGCTAAGGTGTATGTAAACTTCCGACTTCAACTGTATGTGCAAAATAGTAGTTTATTGATTAGACCTATCGCAGATAATGACTGTCTACTAAGTAAATATGTATTATCATCTGTTTTTGGCAGTCTGCACACAATAGATCCACCTGTTTGTATGAAGCACAAACGTGTTTCGACTATTGGGCAATTGTTTGTGGGACAAAGTGAAAATCAGACGCTTTTGTTTCGCTCTTGGCAGAAACTTCAATGAATGTGTTTTGGGACCTGCCTTGGGAGGCGTATCACTACGCAATAGGTTAGGCCTATTTAACAAGTGCAGTGGGAGGCACGAGGCCAGGTTCACTATAGCAGGGAGGAGAGAGACACTGGGTACTCACCCACTCATTCGAATCACATAGCGGAGAGCTCACAACCACCACCTCTCCCTATCTTGGACAAAGCATAACAGGACATCCCTTCGCCCAGGAGAAGCGGTGCAATTTCATCGAAGAGCTCACGCATAAAGCATTTTCTTCTCAATTACAAGTAAGACATTGTATTTTACATTAATTTTAGTTTCTAAGTAAACCAGTTGACAGGAGCATCTCCATAACAAGAGGTTGCGGGCCAAACAGCTGCACTCCTAACATTTCGGTTTCGTGGACAGGCGACAGTCAATTTTACGTTTCAGCTAATGGTGCATTGTTGCGTGTTGAGTTGTGGCTAAAACATTATCCTAATGTGACTACTTGCCTCTGATGTCCTCAAGTCGTTCTATCCATAGAAAGGGCCATCGGCTTTCGCAGCGTGGCGCGCGGATTAGTAGTGCCTGTTCAATAAACGTCGCCAGGTTACACACGGAGTCCCCTGGCATTTGATAAGGAATGTGGTTTGTTTTCAGGGAAGATTTAAACATGGTTTACGGAATTGAATGTGTTCTCAGATAGGCTACAAGAGCTTCACGTCAGATTATTTCAGTGCTCTCTCGCGCGTAATGGCAATGTACGGATATAAAGAACAACTCGGTTTTGTAACTCTACATAAGTGTCTGTTTTTCACTTATGTAAATTCATCCGTTCCCTATCATATACATATTTTCTTATATTTCAATTGTATATTTTAAATATAAGCATTGTGACGCATGGATAATGTAATACCATATAAAAGTGCAAATGCGCTAGAAAAGTGCAAATAAATGCCCTTGGGTACGAAGGTTCCCCATATTCAAATATATAACCAAAACGAAAACGTTTATCTTCCTCATCTCATATAGGGTTCTGGCAGCTATAGGGACGTTTGTGGGCCTTCCCTTGACCCCTCTCCATTGAGTCCTTTTCTTTTGCAAGACAAAAGCCTAAACCAACAGGAGAGAGCGCTTCCAGCAAGAGAGAGCTCCGATCTTTTATTGTCACACCTGCAGCATTCTCTGGTTTTGGATTAACACATGAAAACATTGCTCCCTATTTGTCCAGTATTGGAATGCATGCATCATCTGCCCTGCATGCTGCTTGGCTAATGTTTAACCAGATAGGGAATCACCAGGGATCATAAAATACAGAATTGGATAACTATTTTGTTGCCGAGAATTTTCCTGCTCAGCAGGAAATGCACATTTGTAGTGTAATTGAGGTCTGAAAAGGCTTCTAATGTTTGTAATTTCCACATTGAAATTTCAGATGTGATTTTCCCTTACGAAAAATGTATCAACCGCTTCAAAAATGAATTATAATCCACATAATAATTCACATTTCCTGTTGCTGCAGGATTATTTTTCTGCACCGATTTACAGTTAGTGCATTCATCTTAAGCTAGGTGGGACAACCACATTCACAGTCATAGAATACGTTTTCCCTCAGTAAATCAGCACAATCAGAGCTAGTAAGGGGGAACATATAATGCTCATGTTCTATGTTGCAACCAGCTCGGCCTTATTGGGTATTTGGAGTATGGTGAAACTATAGGTTTGTGATCTGAGTATTCCGCAGTTACTTGTAATGAGAGTTTGAGGGGCAGATAATGAGAGTGAGGGAGATGAGGAGAGAGAGAGACAGACAGAAAGGGGGAGAGGGACTGCTTATCAGTGCAGTGTTCTGCTGCTGTGCGTGTGTGCATGTGTGTTTCTTTGTGTGTGTGTGTGTGTGTTATCAGATGGGCTGAGTGTGAAGGGGATAATGGATCAGAGAGATGTGACGTGAGCTGGCACCTCAGGTGTTTCTGTTTACCATATAATAGAGGTGAATTACAGGGACACTTATGTATGAGGGCCTGAGTTAGACTACACCATCCCTCTAAAACAGAAGCCAGAGGTGAAGGTATGAAGGGCCAAATAAAAATGAAAAGAGCAATCAATTGAATAGCTTCTTGATCACTGATAGAATCTGCTGAAACTAGAGGCAGTCATAACACACACACGCCTATGGGCCACTGCTACAGACATGTGCAACAACACATTCAGCCACGGATAGGCCCTCCCTTCTCCACTGTCAACATGGTCTCCTGTGGAATCACAGACAGTTTGGCGTGGGCCATGCGGTCACACACTCACTGAGCTCACACGTACAGCTGCTTAAGCGGGTCACGTTTCAATGCGCTTTAACCTGCTGTATTGCCCAGTGGTCGCCGACCTGTCTTTGACTGTGGCTGGACCGTTCCTAAAGTAGTTAAACCCCTTGGTAACCCCGCTCTGATGTCTCACAGTCTGTGGACATGCATGTCAATCTTAAGGAACAGGAGGATTAAATCACTGATAGCTCATGTCTGACCTCTCACCTTTAACCCCTCACCTCTCAATCGTCATGTTGTGTCTGTCATGGGAAGAGAGACATCAAGCTAGAGCGTAAAATGACCAATCAGACATACTGTACAGAGAGGTCAGAGGTTGTGTTGTGACCCTGGTATACATAAAACAGAGAGCAGTGTGTGTCCATATGTGTCCATGATGTGCATGCATGAGTGTGCAGGATCCCTTTGCGTGTGTTTGTATACTGTATATGATTAGCCTCAGATGTTTTCAGATGATGTTGTGGTTATAACAAATCTGTCTTCTCTCTCCTTCCCTCACTTTATTTCTGGAGGAGCAGTGGAACACGGGAAAATGTTTTCTTGCATGCACATCAATGGAAAACATTATTTAAAGCGACATCAGGTTTACCATTCCGACTGACGCTGGATCTCTGAACATTTTGGAATTACACAATGTTTGTGTCCCAGATCCTATTGCCTCACATTTAATCTGTTTTGGGACAAATGTAAACATACTGTAGCTGGTGCTGCCCTCTGACTGGACGTAAAAAGATACAGAGTTTTTAGTCATTCCTCAATCATCCCAAAACAACAGTCTTTATGAACTCATAAAGCAGTTTTTAAAGAGTTAACTACATTTAGATGATTTGGGATCAGGTGGCATATCATAAAAAGCTTTCTTTGTACATTTTATTTGGATGCTTATTGGATCTCATAACATACCATAGAATACAGTGCTCTCTGTAGAATTAAATACCATAGAATGCAGTGCTCTGTGTAGAAGTCAATTGATTTTCTGATCTTACTCTGCCCCAGAAATAGACTGATTGGTTGAGGTCTCATTAATGAAAAGCCAAGGGAACCCGGGGCAGCACTCACTAAATATAATTCAAACATTTACTGTGATGTTGTATGTATGTTGATGCCTGGTTCCAAACAGACAGATTCAGAGACATTCCAGCTAGCACATTTTGTTTCCTTTGAAGTTGTGGGAACGCACGTTTTTGGTTTCCCATTGGTTCTGGGAACGAAGCCGTACGTTTCCTGGTAAAACATAACGTTTTTTTAAACGGAAGAGAAAATATAGCCTTTTCTGGGAACATGCATTTAACGTTGCAGTGAGGTTCTGAGAACATTTTACTATGGCTCCCTGAAGGTTTTTCTGGGAGGTTTTATTAACTTTCTTTTAAAGGAAATTACAAGTTATTTGAAGGTTATTAAATAAGGTTTTTGAATAACTAACTTAACTTTCACTAAATATTTCAATCATACTGATAGCTTAGGTTAACTGTTTTGAACTCCAAGCACATATAGTACACATGGAAATTCATTTGTTTAGGCATTAATCATGCACACAATTTATTTATTTATTGTGGAACGTCATCAGCGAGATTCAAACCTATGATCTCAAATCAAATTTTATTGGTCACATACACATATTTAGCAGATGTTATTGCGGGTGTAGCAAAATGCTTGTGCTCCTAACTCCAGCAGTGCAGTAGTATCTAACAATTCACAACAATACAGACAAATCTAAAAGTAAAATAATGGAATTAAGAAATACAGAAATATTAGGATGAGCAATGTCGGAGTGGCATTGACTAAAATACAGTAGAATCAAATACAGTATACACATATGAGATGAGTAAAGCAGTATGTAAACATTATTAAAGTGATTAATGTTCCATTATTAAAGTGACCCGTGATGACAACTTCTGTTATATATATATATATATATGTTTTTAAATAATATTCTTTGAATGTTACTAATGGTTTCTTGTGGCTTTTTTGGAAAGTTTTCTTAATATTCTGAGAACATGACTTGACCGTGAGGAAACCTGCGGGAAACCTTTTGCTGAAGTGCTGAAATTCCCACAGAAGAACGTTGTTTCTTAATGTTCTCTGAATGTTCTGAGAACTTGACATTAATTTGAACCATGAGGAAACTTGTAGAAAACATTCCCACAGAGAATGTTGTTTTTTGTCATTATTGGAACCACTTGAGAGCATTAATTTAAATAGAACCACGAGGAAGCCTGTAGGAAACGTTATGCTGAAGTACGAAAATTCCAACCTAAGAAACGCATAGTTCTCAGAATGTTATGTTCTCCCTGGGTATCAATCCTGCACCGTTCCCAGAATGTTGTGGGAAGGTCGTATGCAAAAGAAATAAAGGCAAACCACGCTCTAAGAAACCTACGGTTCCCAGAACATTATGTGCTAACTGGGATGTACAGTGCCTTCAGAAAGTATTCACACCCCAATTCACACAACATTTTGGAGTGTTACAACTTTAATTTGAAATGGATTAAATTAAGATTTCGTGGCACAGGCCTACACACAATACCCCATAATATCAAAGTTATTTTTGACAAATTAATGAAAAATGAAAAGCCTTAATGTCTTGAGTCAATAAGTATTCAACCCCTATGTTGTGGCAAGCCTAATTAAGTTCAGGAGTAAAACATTATCTTTAACAAGTCACGTAATAAGTTGCATGGACTCACTCTGTTTTTAATAATAGTATTGCACAAGATTTTTGAATGACTGCTCTGTATCCCACACATACAATTATCTGTAAGGTCCCTCAATTGAGGGGTTTATTTAAAGCACAGATTCAACCACAAAGACCAGGGAGGTTTTCCAATGCCTCGCAAAGAAGGACACCTATGGGTAAAAAACATAAAGCAGACATTCAATATCACTTTGAACATGGTGAAGTTATTAATTACACTTTGGATGGTGTATCAATACTTCCAGTCACTACAAAGATACAGGTGTCCTTCCTAACTCAGTTGCGGGAGAGGAAGGAAACCACTCAGGGATTTCACCATGAGGTCAATGGTGACATTTTAAAACAGTTAGAGTCTAATGGCTGTGATAGGTGAAAACTGAGAATGGATCAACAACATTGCAGTTACTCAACAATACTAACCTAAATAACAGAATGGAAACATTTTTGTTGTTTGCAAGAATGCTCTATAGTAAAACTGCAAAACACGTGGCAAATAAATGTACCTTATGTCCTGATAACAAAGTGTTATGTTTGAGGCAAATCCAACACAACACATCACTGAGTATCACTTTTCATATTTTCAAGCATGCTGGTGTCTGCATCACGTTATGGGTATGCTTGTCATCGGCAAAGACAAGGTTTCTTTTGGGGTGGACGGGATAAAAAGAAACGGAATAGAGCTAAGCACAGGCAAGATCCGAGAGGGAAACCTTGTTCAGTCGGCTTTTCAACAGAGACCCAGACAAATTCACCTTTCAGCAGGACAATAACCTGAAACACAAGGAAAAATATACTGTATACTGGAGTGCTTACCAAGACGTCATTGAATGTTCCTGAGTGGCCTAGTTACAGTTTTGTCTTAAATCGGCTTGCAAATCTATGGTAAGACTTGCAAATGGCTGTCTAGCAATAATCAACAGCCAACTTGACAGAGCTTGAAGAATTTTTTAAAGAATAATGTGCAAATATTCTACAATCCAGGTGTTCAAAGCTCTTAGAGACTTACACAGAAAGACTCACAGCTGTAATAGCTGCCAAAGGTGATTCTAACATGTATTGCCTCTGGGGTGTGAATACTTACAGTACGAGTAAAAAGTTTGGACACACCTACACATTCAAGGGTTTTCTTTATCTTTACTATTTTCTACATGGTAGAATAATAGTGAAGACATCAAAACTGTGAAATGACACATATGGAATCATGTAGTAACAGAAAAAGTGTTAAACAAATCAAAATATATTTTATATTTGAGATTCTTCAAAGTAGCCACCCTTTACCTTGATGACAGCTTTGCACATTCTTTGGATTCTCTCAAGCAGCTTCACCTGGAATGCTTTCCAACAGTCTTGAATTAGTTCCCACATATGCTGAGCACTTGTTGGCTGCTTTTCCTTCACTCTGCAGTACGACTCATCCCAGACCATCTCAATTTGGTTAAGGTCAGGTGATTGTGGAGGCCAGGTCATCTGATCCAGCACTCCATCACTCTCCTTCTTGGTCAAATAGCCCTTACACAGCCTGGAGGTGTGTTGGGTCATTGTCCTGTTGAAAAACAAATGATAGTCCCACTAATGGCAAACCAGATGGGATTGTGTATTGCTACAGAATGCTGTAGTAGCCATGCTGGTTAAGTGTTAACCAGCAAAGCACCTCCACACCATCACACCTCCTCGTTCATGCTTCATGGTGGGAACCACACATGCGGAGATCATCTGTCAACTTACTCTGCGTCGCACAAAAACACGGCGGTTAGAACCACTACACTTAACCAGCATGGCTACCACAGCATTCTGCAACGATACGCCATCCCATTTGGTTGGCGCTTAGTGGGACTATAATTTGCTTTTCAACAGGACAATGACCCAACACACCTCCAGGATGTATAAGGGCTATTTGACCAAGAAGGAGAATGATGGAGTGCTTCATCAGATGACCTGGCCTCCACAATCACTCAAACTCAACCCAATTGAGATGGTTTGGGATGAGTTGGACTGCAGAGTGAAGGAAAAGCAGTCAAAAGGTGCTCAGCATATGTGGGAACTCCTTCAAGACTGTTGGAAAAGCATTCCAGGTGAATCTGGTTGAGAGAATGCCAAGAGTGTGCAAAGCTGTCATCGGGGCAAAGGGTGGCTACTTTGAAGAATTTCAAATATAAAATATATTTTGATTTGTTTAACACTTCTTTGGTTACTACATGATTCTATATGTGTTATTTCATAGTTTTGATGTCTTCACTATTATTCTACAATGTAGAAAAATAACTTAAATGAGTAGGTGTGTCAACATTTGACTGGTCTCTATGTAAATTAGATATTTCTGTATTTTATTTTCAATGCATTTGCAAATATTTCTAAAAACATGTTTTTGCTTTTTCATTTTGGGGTTTTGTGTGTGTGTGTGTGTGTGTGTGTGTGTGTGTATGGTTGAAAACAATTTAATCTATTTAATCCATTTTGAATTCAGGCTGTAACACAACAAAATGTGGAACAATTCAAGGGGTATGAATACATTCTGAAGGCACTTTATGTTGATGTTTAGTTCCAAACAGACAAACTGATCTCAGGAATGATGGGCTGCTGCCTTCTTGTCTCTACAGATCCCAGGTCCGTGAGGTGTGTGCGATCGTTCCCAGCAGAAGGATGAGCAGCTTTGATTTGGTTGAGCTGCTGGACACTTGGGAGGACCTGAACCTCACGGGCCTCCTGGAGAACGGGACGCGTGTGGAGATGGTTGGGTGTCCAACAGCATTCGACCGCAGCGCCTTGCTCCACTCCATGTGCATCCTTTACATCTTCATCTTCGTGGTCGGTTTGGCCGCCAACGGCCTCGTCCTCTGGGTCAATGTCCGCTCCCAGCGCACCACCTCCAGCTCCTCCCCTCGCCATGAGACCCACCTCTACATCGCCCACCTGGCGGCGGCTGACCTGTGTGTGTGCGTCACGCTGCCCGTGTGGGTGAGTTCCCTGGCGCAGCATGGCCACTGGCCCTTCGGCGAGGTGGCGTGTAAGCTCACCCACCTGCTCTTCTCTGTTAACCTCTTCAGCTCCATCTTCTTCCTGGCCTGTATGAGTGTCGACCGCTACCTGAGCGTGACACGGCCCGCCGACAGTGAGGATGGGGGACGACGCCGGAAGCTGATTCGCCGCAGCGTGTGCGTAGGGGTGTGGCTCCTGGCTCTGGTGGCCTCCCTGCCCGATACCTACTTCCTGCAGGCGGTGAGGTCATCACACGGGGAGGTAGTGCTGTGCAGGCCGGTGTACCCTGAGGAACACTCCAGGGAGTGGATGGTGGGAGTTCAGCTGAGCTTCATCCTGCTTGGTTTCGTCCTACCCTTCCCTGTCATCGCTCTGGCCTATGCCCTCCTGGCCCAAGCCCTCTCCTCCACCTCCTGTTCCTCCTCGGCGATGGAGCAGGAGCGTCGTGTGAGCCGCAGGGTGATCCTGGCCTATACCGTGGTATTCCTGGGCTGTTGGGGGCCCTACCACGGAGTGCTCCTGGCCGATGCCCTCTCCCTGCTGGGCCTGGTTCCTCTGAGCTGTGGGCTGGAGAACGCCCTCTACGTGGCGCTGCACCTCACCCAGTGTCTGTCCCTGCTCCACTGCTGCTTCAACCCCATCCTCTACAACTTCCTCAACAGGAACTACCGCTATGACCTGATGAAGGCCTTTATCTTTAAGTACTCCACACGTACAGGCCTGACCAGGCTCATAGAGCAGCCCCACATCTCTGAGACAGAGTACTCTGCCGTTGCCGTGGAGAACCCACCACAGATCTGAGACTGAACTCTAGAGCACACCCTGGAACTTCAGAACCCACCATATAACTCTAGAACATAGTCTGTCCACCTGACCCCAAATTATTGAAATGACCTAAAATGCAGTAACCCATGATAACCTATATAGGCTAAATTTGGGCCATCACAAAGAACAACATTACATATGTGTCTTAACAACTGGAGCATAACAAATAACCTTTCCCAAAGCCTAAGCTGTACACAAACTTCATCACTGCCACAAGTTTGTGTGACCTCATCTGAAGCAAACCAAACATTATTTATAATCCAACATTCCCCTCACAGAAACTACCTGTGTATTTGTCCTGCTACCATGCGTTCCTAATAAGGATGGTGTGAGGGACTGCAGTTGCAGGCCATTATCAACTCAAACTAATGATGTCTGGAGAAAAGCACTTACATTGAGTGGAAGAGTAGATTCTCTGTCTGACAAACAGACTGTTTTAAAGTGCTTCTGAAGTGGTGCCATTGTAGTCATGGCGACACAGACAAACTCTCTCTCAATCTCTCTCTCCACTTCAAGACATACCAATCCCAGTTTGTCTGTCTGAAGAGTCCTATATAACTGCTAGAGGTGTGTGTATGTGCGTGAGTGCGTGTGTGTGTGTGCTTGTGTGACACCTCAAATCCACTTTGTAAATAGTTAGAAGGGCATTGAAATACATATATTATAATTGTTAGATTGTTATTATTCAACTTTCTATATACTGTATTTTTGTACATATTATAAAATACTTTCAAATTTGGCATTGTTTATGTACAGATGTAGGATCTTAATGACCACATATTAATTTACATAGTTACTGAAAACCACTAACACATGGTTATATGAGACCCCCGCCTCGATTCTTATGTAACAACATTTTTAAAAACTTTTTTTTTACATTGGATAAAATGGTATATCATACAATGCAGTTGAGGAACAATGGGGAAGTAATTCTGCTTTGAAAGTTGATAAACTTGTAACCCCACTTTTGAGAAAATGGCCCTTGAATATTTTGGTACACCAACCACAGAGCTCTTCTTTGTCTACACCTATTCAGCATCATTCACACCCTCTTAAGCATTAGCCCCACCCATCTCTTTAAGGATTCACATGTGAGGCCATGTGCTAAACAGGGTGAGTAAGGTAGTGTAGTAAACAACCAAAGACGTCAATACTAAAAGTGGTTTAAGTAGTAGCCTAAAAGGACAAACTCCAGGTAAAAATACACTTGATCTAGTCCTTGGTCTATATCCTAACCTAACTTTGAAAGTGTCCAGATAATGATATTTTATAATTATAAGAGATTGCCCAGACATTTGTCTAAATTGAAGGGTCATGTGAAATAAATGCTATAACCACCCCCCAGACACGCCTAACTAAGTGGATGGGTCACTATTATTTGTTCATGAAATACAATAGTTGTCCGAAATCACCCCCAGACACACCTGGCTAACTTGATCGGTCATGATATAATTCTCTTGCGAAGTGAGAATGCTAGCTAATTAGCTAAACAATACACCATAATCCCACCCATAGCTATAGTACAAACGGATTGTCATAGCAAGCCACCATAGATTAAATGAATGGATGAACGCTTCACGGCAGCGTGTCTTTTCCGTTTGGTTTGTAGTTAACTACAGCTTATTTTGCCCGTTGTTGTGTCAAGTCACTCCAGTTCACACTGACCGTGTGCAGAAAGTAGTCCATCACAACTTTTTTCCAAAGATCTTAGTCGATAGCCCCTGATAAATTTGGGGCAGCAATGTTGTTGAGAGCAGTAGCAACACTTTTATGCTATAGACAGAAGCATGCTACATGGTAGCATGCTACATGCTACTAATTTCTCTGCATGTCTAGCCCATCCATTATCTCAGCCAATCATCGCTAGCGGGAAGGTTCCTGCCTTCTTCTGTGGCTAAAACAACTAGGCTCATAATTTAACCATTGTATTTGTATTTACAGATGGCATACACATTTGTTATTAAGGCACATGAAAGTTCACACAAACGCATTTTGCTAAAAATAAAAATTCAAATGCCTATTATGTGAAGTACTGATGTATGACATACGCCTAGCTTCTTGAAATGGGTCATATTCTGTATGAACAGTATTGCACTCTACATGTCCAGCTAATAGCCTAACCACCGACCAAGCACTATGGACTAAACATTCAAATCCTGTTGCTGCGGGATAATTTTGCGATGACAAACGGGTCAATTTAAGATCCTACATCTGTAGTTTTGTTAATCGTAATTCATATGTTGTGGATTCAGAAGTTCACATCAGTAATTTCTATGTGTTCATGAAGCTGCCTCATTGTAAATGAAAGTCACTGACTTTGTGACACGAGTCCTGCTATTATAGTGAAAACAGTGTGACTCACACAAAGTTCCATACCAAATGATGATGGATAAAAACATTGAGTTATACAATGCTATGTCTGTCTGTCTGTGGTAACAAACATATTTTGTTTGATCCATTGCCATGGAGTTATAGTGTCATCTGATTGGATGCATATGTATCCTGTTACATTGTGAGAATTCCAATCCTAGCAGTCATTATTGAAAGAGAAAGCAAAGGACCATTGATGTTTTGTGTTTACTGTATGTTATGGATTTTGTTACTTACCAAAAATGAATCTCGTGTCTGAAGTTATTTTGGTTTGTGTTATTACTTTAATCAGAGCCTTTTAATTAAAGTAACAAGAGGACACATTTTAGTATGGCAGCTCTGACTGGAGTGCATTAGCATGAACACATTCAACCAGACACATTTTAGTATGGCAGCTCTGACTGGAGTGCATTAGCATGAACACATTCAACCAGACACATTTTAGTATGGCAGCTCTGACTGGAGTGCATTAGCATGAACACATTCAACCAGACACATTTTAGTATGGCAGCTCTGACTGGAGTGCATTAGCATGAACACATTCAACCAGACACATTTTAGTATGGCAGCTCTGACTGGAGTGCATTAGCATGAACACATTCAACCAGACACCTTTTAGTATGGCAGCTCTGACTGGAGTGCATTAGCATGAACACATTCAACCAGACACATTTTAGTATGGCAGCTTTGACTGGAGTGCATTAGCATGAACACATTCAACCAGACACATTTTAGTATGGCAGCTCTGACTGAAGTGCATTAGCATGAACACATTCAACCAGACACATTTTAGTATGGCAGCTCTGACTGGAGTGCATTAGCATGAACACATTCAACCAGACACATTTTAGTATGGCAGCTCTGACTGGAGTGCATTAGCATGAACACATTCAACCAGACACATTTTAGTATGGCAGCTCTGACTGGAGTGCATTAGCATGAACACATTCAACCAGACACATTTTAGTATGGCAGCTCTGACTGGAGTGCATTAGCATGAACACATTCAACCAGACACATTTTCAACTGTAAACTTTATGTGGCCAATAAATGGACTATGTCATTCATAACGTTTAATTAGATCCTGTATCCTAGCCGTAACCGTTCAGTTATGAAGCACGGCTGCAATATACACAGTGCTTTTACAATGCTTATCATGACACGTAGGACACATGTCTTACAATTAAAGTCACAATGCAGAACAATGCATGTTTTATACAGACATGAAATGAGAAAGAATTCAGGAAGAGAGATGTAGACACAGTTGATTGGCAGACAAACCAGGTTAATATATCCAGATATGTGCTCACTCAGTCAGGGGGACAGGTAGACACATACTCATATATAAACACGGGCTTCACACAGTGTTTAACATGGGTTCTCTGCACCTCATGAAATGTCATAGTCTTTCTTACCAGACTGAGCAATGGGGAAATTATGATGACAGTCATAACATTTACTCTGGCTCTAGAGTCTAGATGGAGTGATACCTCTATGGTTTAAATAGTACATCCGCATTAGTTCGGAACAGACAAGAGTCTCCATGTGGTTCTACAGCATGTGTTCAGACTTTCATTTGGTCCTCTCACAGAGTGGTTCTGATACACACTGATTGGCCTGAACTGCAGTAACACAAAGTAACACACACACTCCTGCTGCTTCATGACTGACTGAAGAGCATGTGTTTTCCTTGGCTCGCACTGTAGTGTGAAGTGTTTTCGCTTCCCTTTACGATTAACGTGTGCAGTATGATGTGTATAGTGCTTACAAAGGACGAGTCAAGCAGTATTATTCCAGACCCAGCTATTTAGCCATCCAAACTATCTGTCAAGTGTCTTGTCAGAGCCGTTTACTTTAGAGACAGGGCTCTTTCTTATTAGCAGGCCTCTGTTCTCACTATTATGAAAGCCCACTTTAAATCTTGGTGAAATACTCCTCTGTTCACATGGCTCGCCAACAGATCGGAAGGATATGCAGCACAGTCACTGTAAATAAAGCACAGCACGGAGGCTGAGTACAGTAGAAGTGCAGCATATGGTTTGTATATGTTGAAATCATCTGTTGTTTGACTTGATGCAAGCCATTCTCTGTGAGTTGTATGATTTACAGTACAGCCCATTGTGGGTTATCACTAGGTTGTGATTTAATATGGACAGATAACGGCCCAGATAAGATATTGATGGAGGGCGGGTTGCTTTATATTGCTATGGAGCTATAGATCTCATGGTCCATGCCCTGCTCATGCCCTGCATACTATAGAGAGACCATTAACACTGGAAAGGATGAAAGGGGGAGGATGAGGAGAGGTACAGGGTAATTTAGCAGGAATTTAGGGAGGGAAATATAAGCTTACTCATACAGTACACGTGCACACACACATACACACTAATGTGCATGCACACACGTACACATGTGCACACACAGCACTATAGGTCTACATTACTTCTGGCCGAGAAGCAAGCGCTTACTTTAGACTAGATTTAATTCTCAATCAAGCCCATATTTGCTTCAGTGGGCCTGGGATCAATTCCATATGAGAATGTATGGCTGTGGAAGGTCTTGAATTATTAATGAAGTTGAAGAGTACAGCTGTGCGTGCTCCTAGGGGAGTTTCTGGAGTGAATTTGAGGAGAAGTCAGAGCAGAGAGACTATTTTGATAGAGGATAGGGATAGTTTATCACCCCAGGACACCTCACTCATCTAGGAGAGAAGAGTAGGACCAGTCATACTGGCAGGCAGATGTTAGACAGATGTTCTGCAGCGAGAGACAGGGAAATGAGAGGTGAGAGGTCATCAAATCATGAGTTGGATCAAGCATCAGTAATCATACATACTCATTTACACAGAGTAATCATACATATTCATTTACACAGCCACACCTTATTTAACCACCTGAACAGGCTTGGTAACATTTGATTTATAGTGCCTCAATGTTTTTGACTGATTATACTTGGAGGTGGAGGACTGCAATACTTTTATTGTGATGACCTTGCCCACACCTTTAGACGTTGGGATTACTGAGAGTAAATATGTGTCTGACTTCCTACTTTGTATGTCAGCATGATTCTCTTATAACTTTGTATCCTAAGAAGCCACTGCCCTTCAGTGTTATTTTAGGTTATTTGTATGAAACATAAGCAGAACATGGTTGCACAGTTGCTGGTTCAAATCCTGCTCTGACTGCTTCACCTCAATCACTATATTGGTGGCAATGGTGAGATCAGAACAGTCTCTGAAGTCCACCTTAAAGGGCAATTCTGCCGCTCTTCAACCTCATTTTCATCATCTCCAGCAGGAAACCAGTGTCTACATATGTGAAAACAGCGTGTTTTTACGGTCTGTGGTTAAAAAGATAAGAAGAAAGGTCCTAAAAATGTTTCTCTGTGACATCACTGTGTAGGGTTAAAGGGTTAAAATGGTGATTTTCAAAACCTACAACGAGTTTCTATCCCAAAGGAGGGTATGTTCCTGCTCCCCCATCACACCAATCTCATAGTCTTTGAAAATCTCTGTTTTAAAATGTTTTATCTTTTGATGATGTCATTGCGTAGAACTTTTTGACTTTCTTTTTTTTTCTACAAAACTTAGAAATGTGCTGTTTTCACATACAGTATGTTGACATGTATTGTGCTGGAGATAATGAAAATGAGGTTTAAAAGTGGTGGAATTGCCCTTTATCTGAACAATGCTTCTTTACTTTCACTTTCGCTGTAACCCACCACCTGTGCGCCCTACCCAGTGCTTAGCCCGCTCATTGATATTGCCACATGGCTCATGTCTATGTAAATAACGAGCTTAACCAGATCAAAGGCGATGGTATGGACAGGACACATGGTCTTGAAAGCTGGGGCTTGTAATGTTGATTTATATTGCTCATACGTGCCGAGGCTATGGTTCCGGTATTTAGGCATCGCTTAATTCACCCAACACCCTGTCCACTAAAAAGCTCCACACACTCCACCCCACCCGCCCGCACACTGTCAGAGCAGCATGCTATTGTCATCCTTAACAACAGAACTTCAGAAAAGCGCCTGCGAAGAGACGGCAGCTGTTTAAACCTTTAAGAAGACATGAACAAGAGCAAAACCATTTCCTCTGTGTTATCCTAAGCACAACGTGTTTCTTCATTAAGCGTTTCTCGAAGTGTATGAAGACGAAGGGATAAATTAACCACACTCTATATGGAAAAAACGTGTGACATTTCCACATTTTGCTAAATCATGTGTTTTTGGAACACATCACGTGATGATATTTCACAAGTGGATTTTTGCATGATCACATAACCTTTCACATGTGGATTGAAATGATCACATTTCCCCAGGTGATGCCCCACATACTGAAATGAGTCATTGTGATACACACAGCATGTTTAGCATACTGTGTTTTCAGCGTACATAATCTAATAGACTTTGACTACATTGTGTATGTATGATTATATATACAGTAATTCATATTCAACATGTCCTTACCTGGGATTTGAACTCACAACCTATTGGTTCACTGTGTTCTGATCTTCCTGATATGCCACCATGTCTGTGTCAATAACTGATTTCACAAATATTCCTACATTTTGGACTTCAAAGTAAATATCAGCTTTGTTAAAAATACACTATAGAAAAACGATCCTATTTATCATAATGATACAATTATTTTCACCCAGGCGGTCTCCTGTCCCTGTACTAACCAGGCTGGACTGTGAAAAGGTATATATGGCCACAAGTGTATTTTATTTATTAGGTCCCTTGGCTCATCTCTGCAACTCCTCAATGCGCTCAGGAGAGGCCGAAGCTCAAGTCATGTTTCCTCCAAAACATGACATGCCTGGCCACCTACTTGTCACTTAACCTTCCCTTCGGCCAATTGTGCAGCATTCTATGGGGCTCTTGGTCACAGCTGGTTATGACTCAGCCTGGGATCAAACCCGAGGCTGTAGTGTCACCTCAGCAGTGCAGTGCATTTGACCGATATGCCACCCAGGACCCTCTTATCAGAGTTATTCAGGAGTAACATTCAAACAAAATAATACTCACCAACATTAGACAACTATACAGAAAACCCTGAAATTGAGAATAGTCAGAATAACTGAAAACTAAAATAGCAGTGCAAATGGCACTCCTTTGCTAAGTGCAGAGATGTATTATAAGTAATGAATGTGTAGGGGAAGGTTGCAGACTTTGTGGCACAGCAGAAAGAGCAGCATATCTCAAATCCAGAGGTTGAGAGTTCAAATTCCAGATGGGGTTACATTTTAGCTGAACAGCATACAATTTACTTTAAATTCCCCATACTAGTTTATTACTTTTCTTATAATGGTTTGGGTTGGTTTGACATTATGTGAAGTTAATGTGATAACGTGACAACATGTAAAGCAATGTGACAACATTAAACATGTTACATTTGACAATTTTAGTCATTTAACAGATGCTCTTATCCAGAGTGACTTACAGTAGTAGGTACACACATTACTACTACATATGTGACAACATGTGAGCACATGTGAAGTGTTCCAAAAACACATGTCGACATTTTACATGTTGTCACATTTATTTCACATGAATTTGACATGAGATCATGTGTGTAGTTTCATGTTATCACATTTTGCTTCACATGTTGTCACACGTTATCACATTAACGTCACACTAGATCATGTGTGTTCACGTGAAATTCATGTCTTGTTTTCCATATGGGCCAAAGAAGACAAATATGATACTCTTCTATCACATTATCAAGGTACCTGGGTTTGACTGTTGCTTTTTTACTCATCTAATTTACTCATCTAATTTACTCATCTAATTTACTCATCTAATTTACTCATCTAATTTACTCATCTAATTTACTCATCCTTATCTTTCTTTGACATGTTTTATTTTGGATAAAAAGAGAATGGGAAAAAGTCATTCTATCATCACAGTAAAGGGGATGAATGGAGACCATATACATGAGAAGTCAGCTAAACTCGTGGTCCATATAACACTTGTCCCCTCACACCATAGTAGGCCTATATGGGATTCCATATGAGCACAGTTTGGGATTTTTTATTACAACTTTTTGGAGAGAAAGAAATTCAACCAACTTCATACAGTAAGATTGCCCCTTAATGTAGCTTGTACAGTATAATGAATGGCCTACCTGGTGTGCTGATAGTCTTAGTGTGTTATTAATGATACCCTAGTTGGACAAATAGAACAGAACAGTGTGAAAAGAACAGTGATGTTTATAACCTCAGACTCATAACTCTTGAATGACATATGAGGTGAAAAACAACATATTTTATGGGCTCCTCTGGAGTCACGAAGAAACACAAAGAGACATTTGGCTTTTGTTCACACATCTCCAGTACAGTCACTTCCCTGACAATATTTAAGCAGAAAAATGTCCCCCTCTGTTGCTGTGTTCCTGTCTGGGGCAGAGTTTGCTTTTTCCCAGTAAAAAAACATCTGTTTACTGAAACACAGACAGAAAGAAAGACAGGCCAAACAATACAGTGTGCAGACTAACAGACTAACAGACTAACAGACTAACAGACTAGCAGACTAACAGACTAACAGACTAGCAGACTAGCAGACTAACAGACTAACAGACTAGCAGACTAGCAGACTAGCAGACTAACAGACTAGCAGACTAGCAGACTAGCAGACTAACAGACTAGCAGACTAACAGACTAACAGACTAGCAGACTAACAGACTAACAGACTAGCAGACTAGCAGACTAACAGACTAACAGACTAACAGACTAGCAGACTAACAGACTAGCAGACTAACAGACTAGCAGACTAGCAGACTAGCAGACTAACAGACTAACAGACTAGCAGACTAACAGACTAACAGACTAGCAGACTAACAGACTAACAGACTAACAGACTAACCGACTAGCAGACTAACAGGCTAACAGGCTAACAGACTAACAGACTAACCGACTAGCAGACTAACAGGCTAACAGACTAACAGACTAGCAGACTAACAGACTAACAGACTAACAGACTAACCGACTAGCAGACTAACAGGCTAACAGGCTAACAGACTAACAGACTAACCGACTAGCAGACTAACAGGCTAACAGACTAACAGACTAGCAGACTAACAGACTAGCAGACTAACAGACTAACAGACTAACAGACTAACCGACTAGCAGACTAACAGGCTAACAGACTAACAGACTAACCGACTAGCAGACTAACAGGCTAACAGACTAACAGACTAGCACGCTGTTACATTGACCAGAATTCTTCCTAATAAGGTTTAACATCTTTATAAAACACTCTTTGTCTCACATGCCTTTATTTCTGTGTACAGGAGGACAAACTGACTTGGTTTCTCTGAAAACCAGCCTGTCCAGTTACACAGTTACTCACACCCTCAGGCACACTCACACTGCCACCATGGTCAATGAAACCAGCACAGTTAAGACTGACTCTTGCAGAGATAATCTGATAACTGTTGGCGATTGCATATTCCCCTGTAGATGTTTTGAGACACATTCAGAGAATTTGCACAATTTACACATTTACACTAACAATTTGCATACTGGGTTTCAGAGGGCTGAGATACATAGATATAAATGCTAGTACACACTATGGAATAAAGGAATGCACTGCCAATGTCAAAAACCTAATTCATGTTATTGGCTTTTTGCCTGGGATTTATTACATATCATTAAACCAGTAGAAACATAATGTAAAAAAAATGCCTGCCAAATCTGTCCACTCCCAAGATGGTCAGGAAAACGATCATATTATTGACCTTATGATATGAGAACAAAAATGACAGCCTAAACTACAGAGGGATGTTCTGACATCTCTAAGAGAGATGGGCAGGCCTCCAATGCACTGTACTGCATGTGTCATATAGCTTCAGTTACTGATTGCAACAAATTCCTCTCTCTCTCCCCATCAGGCACTCACACGCACTGTCACACAGACTGTTACACAGTCTCTCAACAAGCTTCCTCACAGATAGCATGTGTAGAGTGTTTATGTTCCTCTGTCCTGGAAAGAGAAAGGATGTCTCAGTTTATCTGGAGGGTGTGGATTAGTCCTCTTCATGTAATAGGCCAGACAAAGGTCTGCTGTCTCATATAACACACTATAGGACAGTGGAAACACACACACACATATGCACAAGCACACAAGCACGCACACACATATCCTCTCCCTATCTGTCCGTCACTCACTCTCTCCTCCCCCTCTCACCTTTTCTGTTCTCTCTCTGTTCTCTCTCTCTGTCCTCTCTCTCTGTCCTCTCTCTCTGTCCTCTCTCTCTCTGTCCTCTCTCTCTATCCTCTCTCTCACTCTGTCTCTCTGGACAGCAGGATATCACTGTGAGTATCAGTTTACAGGGAGTTTCTCTCTCTCTCTCTGTCTCACTCACACACACCCCCCCACACACACACTTCTCACCCTGGGGTCTGGATAACATTCAGTGAATGGAACACAACATTCAATGGAATAGAGAATAGCCATAAAAACTAGGAAGATTATCCCTGGTCCTGTTCCAGCCTCCATAGAGACATGCTGTACCCCTCCCCATTACCTAGTTCCCTCAGATTCCCCCCTCCAGATCTTTTGACTATCATCTGAGCGTCCCTCTGTGCTCATGTTGTTGTTGAAGGTCCACACTTGCTGAGTGCGGCTCTGTGTTACATCCTGTGCACCCCACTGTGATATGATTGCGACCACGTATATACACACACACTCTCATGCACTCACCCTCACAGAGAATAAATGGAACTGCAGATTAACTTTCTTCAGGTTTAATGGAGGATCCAAACCTGAATACCGAAAGTGAAACTCAAGTTATGCCCACTGTGGTCAGTGTCCATTTTCAAAGGCATCGGATGACTACCCTTTACTGACTGACCCTGCTTTTCATTCAGTCCTTCTGGCTCCCCCCTGGAGTGTGGTTTCTCTCAGTTTCCCCCTGTGCTCATAATAAAAGGGACTATTTCCTCGACACTGTTGCTCTGGGCTTAATATCTGAGGACATAAAAGTTTGACAAATTAGTTTGTAAAAAGCTCCATAGAAATAAAAGTGAGATGAATGGAGAGGAAGCTGTAGTTTCCTGGGAGGGGGAAGAGGGACGGGGGCAGGGGGGTTAGGGTGGGAGAGCTGTGGATTTAGGAGGTATGGCACGCCCAACACATCCGACACCAAATCTCAGCGTCCGTCTAGTACAATTGACCAGATCTTAGAATGGCGGCTCTACTCAGGGAAGAAGCAAGACTCAGGGATTGATTGTCTTCCTGGGTCCATTCAATTCATCTTGCTGTCCTTTGTCCATCCCCTGCCTGCAGTGATCCGGTTATACTGTACATCCACTATGTATCAATAACCATCCATCCGTTGATTGTCACCGTCGTCATAGCAAACTGAAGATAACTTTCTCAGCTAATAACAGCTTATTTGTTTATTTGTCAAAGTTTTATTGATCATAGAATTAAAACAGATCTCTACCCATAACTTTGAGCAGTAGTTGAGATCCACGGTATAGCTATATAATGGTTTACAGCTACAGTAGAACAACCTGCTAAGATAACAGCAGGTTGTTCATCAAGCCCATGGTAATCTAAACCCTATAAATTCCCATTCCCAGTTCCATATCTCTATGCTAGTTTATATTTATTAACTCTCCTCTCTCCTCTCTCCAGACACAGAGTTTCACACATGTCAGACACTTGACTCCCACTATTCCGACTCATTGGAAATAGATGTGTGATCTTGATAACCCGAAACATTGCCCTGCTGACAGGAACCAGGCCTACTCTGAACATCAAAGGGCCTCTGGCGTCTAGAGCCCAGAAAGTGTCATAGACGGAGGAAAATAAATATGGAGGGAATGAGAGATAGAAGGAAAGTAAGTCCTTATCTGTCCATTCAGAGTCTACAGGGGAGTCTGCTACTGAGAAGTTCCTTTGATAAAACATCATCGGGTAATTAACCATTCTGAACTCACCAGATATGTTTGCTTTGGCCAGGACTGGTAAGCTAACACATGTCTGTTATTTTTATACACCCTCAGTAACCTATTAACCGTGTATGAACCCCTGTGAACTCTCTATGAGGCTTCGCTTGGTGTCACACATGCATGGTTGAACTCTCAGTGTGAACCCGGAATCTTTCAATCCAAGGGTGAACCTGAGAATAATACACTTCACCACTTCCTTATTGTGAAGATTCTTTAGGAAATACATTATTACTCAGAATGACACTGGTATTCTTTGAAATCCATGGTTTCCTTGGCCTCGTCATTTTACATAGCAACAGGCTCATCTCAAAGCCACCTAACGAGACAAACAGGAAGACCCATAGAAATGATATTTCTATGGATATACCTAGAAACAGTCCCTTGTTGTTGTCCTGGCTGTAAACTCATGCCTGGCTGCCTCTGTCTCTCTGTCTCAGTCCTGATGAATGAACACTTCCATTGGGCCTGAATGTGCCGAGCAGAGAGTGAAACAGTACCTGGGCTCTCCCTCCTGATCAACAAACTTGGTACATGATAAGGCTGTGTTGCAGTAACCCTGTCTGAGCAGGGATGATTGGGACAAACACCAGTGTAGGTGTTCCATGTATCAAAATGTTTAATGGGCTTCCTTCACGTGTCTGTCACCTTGTAATCAATATAGCTGGAAAAACAGCATACACAGTACGCCAGTCATCAATAACCTGTCACACACACCTATAACAACATACACACACATTCCCCCATACATTCTATCAATAGGTCTGACTGATTGCTGAATCTGCCAACTATGACAAAGTCCACTACTGACATGAGACACTCATGTGCACACATGCACCCACACAAACACAAAACAAAAACAGTTTCCTGAACAGAGTCATTCATAACTGTCTGCTAACAGCACACCTGTAAACATACAGCAGCTCCATACCCCCAGGGCATCATCCATCATCTCTCCCAGCCTGCCGGGGGTCCTGGTCGGGGGTACTGGTCTAGGGGTCCTGGTCGGGGGTCCTGGCTGGAGGTCCTGGTCGGGGGTCCGGGTCTGGGGTCTGGAACGGGGGTCCTGGTCGGGGGTACTGGTCTAGGGGTCCTGGTCGAGGGTACTGGTCTAGGGGTCCTGGTCGGGGGTCCTGGCTGGAGGTCCTGGTCGGGGGTCCGGGTCAAGGGTCCTGGTCTGGGGTCTGGAACGGGGGTCCTGGTCGGGGGTACTGGTCTAGGGGTCCTGGCCGGAGGTCCTGGCTGGAGGTCCTGGTCGGGGGTCCGGGTCAGGGGTCCTGGTCTGGGGTCCGGAATGGGGGTCCTGGTCGGGGGTCCTGGTCAGGGGTCCTGGTCGGGGGTCCTGGTCAGAGGTCTGGGCGTGCAGGGTGGGACACAGCAGAGGAACCTGATCCACACACAGGGCCAGGGACTGGACCAACACAGACCTATGGTATTGTAAACACAGACACACACACACAGACACGCACACACAGTTTATACACAAACATGAACACATCTGCATCTCAGACAAAACAGAGATGTCACTATTTTATTCCCTCCTCACATCCTCATGCTCTCCCTGCTATGTGGATTATGTCTGCAGACTGGTGTATAAATAGTGCTGAGAAGGTGGCCTCATAATGAAAACACTGATATACGGATATCAAAGGCTTCCCTCTCCCTCTCACATTCTATACTCATAAATCAATGGAGTGAATATGTCTTATGTGTGTGTGTGTGTGTGTGTGTGTGTGTGTGTGTGTGTGTGTGTGTGTGTGTGTGTGTGTGTGTGTGTGTGTGTGTTGTGCGCGTTGCACCTTATGTGTGTATGTTGTGAAAGTGGGTGTGAACATATGGCTGCACTGTTTACACTTTCCCACATAGGCTGATTTGCTAAAAGCCTCAGGTGGCCCTAAGCTGCGACACATTTTAATAAACGACAAAGTCCACTACAGACATTAGACACTCATGTGCAAACATGCACCCACGCAAACACAAAACAAAAACAGTTTCCTGAACACAGTCACTCATAACTGTCTGCTAACAGCACACCTATAAACATACAGCAGATCCATACCCCGAGGGCATCATCCATCATCTCTCCCAGCCTGCCGGGGGTCCTGGTCGGGGGTACTGGTCTAGGGGTCCTGGTCGGGGTCCTCGTCAGGGGTCCGGGGGTCCAGGTCGGGGGTCCTGGCCAGGGATCCTGGTCGGGGGTCCGGGTCAGGGCTCCAGGACTGGGGGTCCTGGTCGGGGGACAAGTTCGGGGTCCAGGTCAGGGGTCCTGGTCTGGGATCCTGGTCAGGGGTCCTGGTTGGGCATCCGGGTCGGGGGTTCTGGTTGGGGGTACTGTCAGGGGTCCTGGTCGGGAGTCCTGGTCAGTTGTCCTGATTGGGGGTCTGGGTCGGGGGTCCTGGTCGGGGGTCCTGTCGGGAGTCATGGTCAGGGGTCCTGGTCAAGGATCCTGGCCAGGGGTCCTGGTTGGGCGTTTGAGTCGGGGGTCCTCGTCAGGGTCCTGGTCAATTGTCCTGATCGGGGGTCTTGGTCAGGGGTCCTGGTCGGGGGTCCTGGTTGGGGGTCTTGGTCAGGGTTCCTGGTCGGGGGTCCGGAACGGGGGTCCTGGTCAGGGGTCCTGGTCGGGGGTCCTGGTCAGAGGTCTGGGCGTGCAGGGTGGGACACAGCAGAGGAACCTGATCCACACACAGGACCAGGGACTGGACCAACACAGACCTGTGGTATTGTAAACACAGACACACACACACATACACACACACAGACACGCACATACAGTTTATACACAAACATGAACACATCTGCATCTCAGACAAAACAGAGATGTGACTATTTCATTCCCTCCTCACATCCTCATGCTCTCCCTGCTATGTGGATTATGTCTGCAGACTGGTGTATAAATAGTGCTGAGAAGGTGGCCTCATAATGAAAACACTGATATACGGATATCAAAGGCTTCCCTCTCCCTCTCACATTCTATACTCATAAATCAATGGAGTGAATATGTCTTATGTGTGTGTGTGTGTGTGTGTGTGTGTGTGTGTGTGTGTGTGTGTTATGTGCGCGTTGCACCTTATGTGTGTATGTTGTGAAAGTGGGTGTGAACATATGGCTGCACTGTTTACACTTTCCCACATAGGCTGATTTGCTAAAAGCCTCAGGTGGCCCTAAGCTGTGACACATTTTAATAAACGACCTAGAGTGCTTTGGGGCCTCTCGCTCAAGACGGACTTCCCTGGACTACACCATAAAGTTAACCCTGACTCTAGTGGGTCATAGGTAAAGGTGTACGTAATGCATAACTCTGTGTTGGATAGAGAATAAGCTCTTTGGTGCCATTAGCATCGGTCATGGGAGATTTACTGTATGATTAAACCCTGTTACCCTTATCTCCACTCTGTTTCCAATGTTCTGTTTCTTCTCAAACCCTATACTGGCCTGTCATTGAAAATATGAAATTTTTTACAGTCTGTGTTAAAAACAGCTTGTGTCTCTTTTAGATACGCTAAGATATGCTAAGATACTCTGAGATACTCTGGCTTTAGATGCCACTGAGGTCTAGTTTTAGTTCAGCCAATGTGTAGTTAACCTGTCTATCATCCACTGTTCTGCCTGGGTCAGATCTCACGCTGACTTGTGTCAGTCACTCTCTGGGTCATTACTGGGACAAAAAACACAGATCAGAGAGCAGAATGAATAGTCTACGAGGGCCTTTATAGGCAGTTGGTCTCATTCATGTCCATTGTGTGTGCGTGCGTTCTCACTCTCTGTCAGGCCACATGGAGGGCCTATAAAGTTCTACAGAGTTTGATTGACAGATGCAGTGATTTTCCCAATCATGCGTTTCATTCCTTCTACTAAGCAATGGATCAAAATGTACATAATGGGTATCTGGAGGAAATTTGGGGAGGGTCATGCTTTTTCAATTTCAGTCAAGGGGAGGGTTTAGTATTTTTTAAATCTAGTCCAGGGGAGGATCATGTAATTTGTAGTGGATGAAATGTCAATATTCCTCAGTATTTTATAATTATTTGCTTATTAGGCTATACAGTATATCAATGTGTGCCTGATAACGCCCCTCATCTCTGATTCTCCACTGGGCGAGCAATATCAAGTGAGCCTATAAGCTATTTAGTGTGGTCTCAATCAAATGATCCGGAGCCTATATCCTGTAGCATACAAAGTGCATGTTCTCAGAAGCCTAGAGTAAAGTCATATTTCTAAGATAGCTGCTAGGATGGTGTAAATAAAACCAGGCTGCATTACACACTCAATAGATATTCCAACCCTGAGCCCCAGCCTGCTCTGCTCTTGGGCCCCGATTCCGACCCGAGTTAAGCACGCATAAATGGGACGCAATTCCCTTTTTATGCGCTTTTGTCTATGTGTATTCTGACCTTGAACTTAAGCATGAGAATAGCATGCTTTTAACCTAGTATTGGTTTGAGATGGAGCCTGAATAAATGAAGGTGTGGCAGAGGTGTGTCTACAGATACAGTATGCAGGATTCTGACCTTGATTTAATTCCCTCATAATTCCACCACCTTTACATGAAACCGTGAATAAGGTTGAGCAAACCTGCTGGTTCCAAGTGGAAAAAGCATTTACTTCATTTTTTCGATAGAAATAACAATAACAATATTCTACAAGCACTCTATTTGATAAATTGCTAAGAACTATTGATTAGAGCGAGGTAAATTAGTCATCCGTTTGGAGAAGGGGAATGTAAAATACTCATAGCAATTGTTTAAGATTTTTCCTTATGATCCCTGGAGACAAATGTGAAACCAACCAACTGAAAATCATATCAACATGACATGAGACCCCTAAGACCCTCACAAACTTTTTACAGATGCAGAATTGAGGGTATCCTGTCGGGCTTTTTCACCTCAGCCACCTCAGCCACCTCAGCCACGGCCTGTTCACCCCGCCACCATCCAGAAGGCGAGTTCAGTATAGGTGCATCAAAACTAGGACTGAGAGACTGAAAAACAGCTTCTATCTCAAGGCCATCAGAACGTTAAATAGTCACTAGCTGGCCTCCACCCAGTACCCTGGTACCACCCGGTTACTCTACCATGTACACAGTCATGGAACACTGGTCATTGTAATAATGTTTGCATACTTTTACCCACTTCATATGTATATCCTAGTCAAGGTATATACTAGTCAAGGTATATACTAGTCAAGGTATATACTAGTCAAGGTATATACTAGTCAAGGTATATCCTAGTCAAGGTATATCCTAGTCAAGGTATATACTAGTCAAGGTATATCCTAGTCAAGGTATATCCTAGTCAAGGTATATACTAGTCAAGGTATATCCTAGTCAAGGTATATCCTAGTCAAGGTATATCCTAGTCAAGGTATATCCTAGTCAAGGTATATCCTAGTCAAGGTATATACTAGTCAAGGTATATCCTAGTCAAGGTATATCCTATTCAACGATTGCTGTACATACAGTATACACAGTTGAAGTCAGAAGTTCACATACACTTTAGCCAAATACATTTAAACTCAGTTTTTCACAATTCCTGATCACCACTTCATTTTAAGAATGTGAAATGTCAGAATAATAGTAGAGAGAATGATTAACTTCAGCTTTTATTTCTTTCATCACATTCCCAGTGGGTCAGAAGTTTACATACACTCAATTAGTATTTGGTAGCATTGCCTTGAAATTGTTTAACTTGGGTCAAACATTTTGGGAAGCCTTCCAGAAGCTTCCCACAATAAGTTTTGGGAAGCTGAATTTTGGCCCATTCCTCCTGACAGAGCTGTTGTAACTGAGACAGGTTGTAGGCCTCCTTGCTCGCACATGCTTTTTCAGCTCTGCCCACAAATGTTCTATTGGATTGAGGTCAGGGCTTTGTGATGGCCACTCCAATACCTTGACTTTGTTGTCCTTAAATTAAGCCATTTTGCCACAACTTTGGAAGTATGCTTGGGGTCATTGTCCATTTGGAAGACCAATTTGCGACAAAGCTATAACTTCCTAACTGATGTCTTGAGATGTTGCTTCAATATAGCCACATAATTTTCCGTCCTCATGATACCATCTATTTTGTGAAGTCCCTCCTGCAGCAAAGCACCCCCACAACATGATGCTGCCACCCCTGTAACCCCCCCTTTCTCCTCCAAACATTATGACCAAACAGTTCTATCTTTGTTTCATCAGACCAGAGGACATTTCTCAAAAAAGTACGATATTTGTCCCCATGCAGTTGTAAACCATTGACTGACCCTTTTAATGGTGGTTTTGGAGCAGTGGCTTCTTCCTAGCTGAACGGCCTTTCAGGTTATGTCGATATAGTACTCGTTTTACTGTGGATACAGATACTTTTGTACCTGTTTCCGCCAGCAGCTTCACAAGGTCCTTTGCTGTTGTTCTGGGATTGATTTAAACGTTTTGCACCAAAGTACTTTCATCTCTAGGAGACAGAATGTGTCTCCTTCCTGAGCTGTATGACGGCTGCGTGGTCCCATGGTATTTATACCTGCGTACTATTGTTTGTACAGATGAACGTGGTACCTTCAGGCATTTGGAAATTGCTCCCAAGGATGAACCAGACTTGTGGAGGTATACAATTATTTTCTGAGGTCTTGGCTGATTTCTTTTGATTTTCCCATGATGTCAAGCAAATACATATGTATATATGTATATATGTATATACTGTACACTACCAGTCAAACATTTGGACACACCAACTCATTCAAGGGTTTTTCTTATTAATTTTTTTTTTCTTCTACATTGTAGAATAATAGCGAAGACATCAAAACTATGAAATAACACATATAGAAACATGTAGTAACCAAAAAAGTGTTAAACAAATCAAAATATAGTTTATATTTGAAATTCTTCAAAGTAGCCACCCTTTGCCTTGATGACAGCTTTGCACACTCTTGGCATTCTCTTGACCAGCTTCATGATGTTATTACCTGGAATGCATTTTTTGGTTACTACATTATTCCATATGTGTTTTTTCATCGTTTTGATGTCTTCACTATTATTCTACAGTATAGAAAATAATAAAAATAAAGAAAACCGCTTCAATGAGCAGGTGTGTCCAAACTTTTGACTGGCACTGTATATTTTGCTGAAAGGAGCGCCATCCATTTTCATTTCAGAGTGGTCAGATTTTCTCCATATAACTCTTATTATAAATAACGTTCACTCCACTCCCTAAGATATGTGTGTTCGTATGTGTCTCCCACTGTCTGAGAGCCAAGAAAGTCCACACAGTGTGATTGATGGCAGCAGAGGTGTAAAGCGCTTACAGTGAGGGAAAAAAGTATTTGATCCCCTGCTGATTTTGTACGTTTGCCCACTGACGAAGAAATGATCAGTCTATAATTTTAATGGTAGGTTTATTTGAATAGTAAGAGACAGAATAACAACAAAGGAAAAACGCATGTCAAAAATTGTCACGTTCTGACCTTAGTTCCTTTGTTTTGTCTTTGCTTTAGAATGGTCAGGGTGTGAGTTGGGTTGGGCAGTCTATGTTTGTTTTTCTACGTTGGTTTCTGTGTTCGGCCTAGTATGGTTCTCAATCAGAGGCAGGTGTCGTTAGTTGTCTCTGATTGAGAATCATACTTAGGTAGCCTTTTTCCACCTGTGTTTCGTGGGTGTTTATTTTCTGTTCTGTGTTTTGTTGCACCGTTCAGGACTGTTTGTTTGTCGTGTATTGTTTTTGTTTCAGTATTCATTCTTTATTAAATTACAATGAATACTTACCATGCTGCACCTTGGTCCTCTCTTTCTCCCGACGTCAACCGTTACAGAAACACCCACCACCAAAGGACCAAGCAGCGTGGTAACGGGCAGCAGCAGCAGCAGCGGCCGAAATCACAAGACTCCTGGACATGGGAGGAGATTTTGGACAGCAAGGGACCCTGGGCACAGGCTGGGGAATATCGCCGCCCCAAGGCTGAGCTGGAGGCAGCGAAAGCCGAGAGGCGGTGGTATGAGGAGGCAGCACGGCAGCGTGGCTGGAAGCCAGAGAGGCAACCCCAAAAATGTACACGGGGAGTGTGGCTACGTCAGGTAGGATACCTGAGTCGACTCCCCGTGCTTACCGGAGAGCGAGAGGGACCGGGCAGGCACCGTGTTATGCCGTGAGGTGCACGGTGTCCCCGGGGAGTGTGCATAGCCCGGTGCGGTACATTGCAGCGCCTCGTATCGGCTGGGCTAGAGTGGGCATCGAGCCAGGTGCCATGAAGCCGGCTCAGTGCATCTGGTCTCCAGTGCGTCTCCTCGGGCCGGGGTACATGGCACCAGCCCTACGCATGGTGTCCCCGGTTCGCCAGCACAGCCCAGTGCGGGCTATTCCACCTCGCCGCACTGGCCTGGCTACGGGGAGCATTCAGCCAGGTAGGCTTGGGCAGGCTCGGTGCTCGAGACCTCCAGTGCGCCTTCACGGTCCGGTCTATCCAGTGCCACCTCCACACACCAGCCCTCCGGTGGCCTCTCCGTCTCCTCCCTACAGGTGCTCCCGCCTGTCCAGCGCTGCCAGAGCCTTCCTCCTGCCCAGCGCTGTCAGAGTCTCCCGTCTGTCCTGAGCTGCCAGAGTCTCCCGTCTGTCCTGAGCTGCCAGAGCCGCCAGTCTATCCTGAGCTGCCAGAGCCGCCAGTCTATCCTGAGCTGCCAGAGTCTCCCGTCTGTCCTAAGCCGACAGAGCCGCCAGACTGTCCTGAGCCGCCAGAGCCGCCAGTCTGTCCTGAGCCATCAGTCAGCCAGGAGCTGCCAGAGCCGTCAGTCAGCCAGGAGCTGCCAGAGCCGTCAGTCAGCCAGGAGCTGTCAGAGCCGTCAGTCGGGGTACTGTCACGTTCTGACCTTAGTTCCTTTGTTTTGTCTTTGTTTTAGTATGGTCAGGGCGTGAGTTGGGGTGGGCAGTCTGTTTGTTTTTCTGTGTTGGCTTCTGTGTTCGGCCTAATATGGTTCTCAATCAGAGGCAGGTGTCTTTAGTTGTCTTTAGTTGTTATAGTTGTTATAAATAGATTTGCATTTTAATGAGGGACATAAGTATTTAACCCCTCTGCAAAACATGACTTGGTGGCAAAACCCTTGTTGGCAATCAGAGGTCAGATGTTTCTTGTAGTTGGCCACCAGGTTTGCACACATCTCAGGAGGGATTTTGTCCCACTCCTCTTTGCAGATCTTCTCCAAGTCATTAAGGTTTCGAGGCTGACGTTTGGCAACTCGAACCTTCAGCTCCCTCCACAGATTTTCTATGGAATTAAGGTCTGGAGACTGGCTAGGCCACTCCAGGACCATAATGTTTCCACCTCCATGTTTGACGGTGGGGATGGTGCTCTTGGGGTCATAGTTGATGCCAAAGAGCTCCATTTTGGTCTCATCTGACCACAACACTTTCACCCAGTTGTCCTCTGAATCATTCAGATGTTCATTGGTAAACTTCAGACGGGCATGTACAGTGCCTTGCGAAAGTATTCGACCCCCTTGAACTTTGCGACCTTTTGCCACATTTCAGGCTTCAAACATGAAGATATAAAACTGTATTTTTTTGTGAAGAATCAACAACAAGTGGGACACAATCATGAAGTGGAACGACATTTATTGGATATTTCAAACTTTTTTAACAAATCAAAAACTGAAAAATTGGGCGTGCAAAATTATTCAGCCCCCTTAAGTTAATACTTTGTAGCGCCACCTTTTGCTGCGATTACAGCTGCAAGTCGCTTGGGGTATGTCTCTATCAGTTTTGCACATCGAGAGACTGAAATTTTTCCCATTCCTCCTTGCAAAACAGCTCGAGCTCAGTGAGGTTGGATGGAGAGCATTTGTGAACAGCAGTTTTCAGTTCTTTCCACAGATTCTCGATTGGATTCAGGTCTGGACTTTGACTTGGCCATTCTAACACCTGGATATGTTTATTTTTGAACCATTGCATTGTAGATTTTGCTTTATGTATTGGATCATTGTCTTGTTGGAAGACAAATCTCCATCCCAGTCTCAGGTCTTTTGCAGACTCCATCAGGTTTTCTTCCAGAACGGTCCTGTATTTTGCTCCATCCATCTTCCCATCAATTTTAACCATCTTCCCTCTCCCTGCTGAAGAAAAGCAGGCCCAAACCATGATGCTGCCACCACCATGTTTGACAGTGGGGATGGTGTGTTCAGGGTGATGAGCTGTGTTGCTTTTACGCCAAATATAACATTTTGCATTGTTGCCAAAAAGTTCAATTTTGGTTTCATCTGACCAGAGCACCTTCTTCCACATGTTTGGTGTGTCTCCCAGGTGGCTTGTGGCAAACTTTAAACGACACTTTTTATGGATATCTTTAAGAAATGGCTTTCTTCTTGCCACTCTTCCATAAAGGCCATATTTGTGCAATATACGACTGATTGTTGTCCTATGGACAGAGTCTCCCACCTCAGCTGTAGATCTCTGCAGTTCATCCAGAGTGATCATGGGCCTCTTGGCTGCATCTCTGATCAGTCTTCTCCTTGTATGAGCTGAAAGTTTAGAGGGACGGCCAGGTCTTGGTAGATTTGCAGTGGTCTGATACTCCTTCCATTTCAATATTATCGCTTGCACAGTGCTCCTTGGGATGTTTAAAGCTTGGGAAATCTTTTTGTATCCAAATCCGGCTTTAAACTTCTTCACAACAGTATCTCGGACCTGCCTGGTGTGTTCCTTGTTCTTCATGATGCTCTCTGCGCTTTTAACGCACCTCTGAGACTATCACAGTGCAGGTGCATTTATACAGAGACTTGATTACACACAGATGGATTGTATTTATCATCATTAGTCATTTAGGTCAACATTGGATCATTCAGAGATCCTCACTGAACTTCTGGAGAGAGTTTGCTGCACTGAAAGTAAAGGGGCTGAATAATTTTGCACGCCCAATTTTTCAGTTTTTGATTTGTTAAAAAAGTTTGAAATATCCAATAAATGTCGTTCCACTTCATGATTGTGTCCCGCTTGTTGTTGATTCTTCACAAAAAAATACATGTTTGAAGCCTCAAATGTGGCAAAAGGTCGCAAAGTTCAAGGGGGCCGAATACTTTCGCAAGGCACTGTATATGTGCTTTCTTGAGCAGGGGGACCTTGCGGGCGCTGCAGGATTTCAGTCCTTCAGCATAGTGTGTTACCAATTGTTTTCTTGGTGACTATGGTCCCAGATGCCTTGAGATCATTGACAAGATCCTTCCGTGTAGTTCTGGGCTGATTCCTCATCGTTCTCATGATTATTGCAACTCCACGAGGTGAGATCAGGCCGAGGGAGATTGACAGTTCTTTTGTGTTTCTTCCATTTGCGAATAATCGCACCAACTGGCACCAACCAGTGAGTGTGTGTGTGAGAGATATCCTGTATGGGCCCTACCATGTTTTACTGTGAAAATACGTTGCTATGTGTTGTCTCAGTTATAGCAATGCAATAGCAGTAAGCTGGTCATTTGCATAGGAAATAGCACTTCATTACAGTTTCAATTGCTTTGATTTCTGTGGGTATATAGGGCACCTGTTACCTGCAGGATTAAGCTTGTGAGTATTAGCGTTCAGTATTCTATTCTATTATTGTTTTCGCATTGACGTATGTGTATGTAGTGTCAGGAGCGCGTTGTTTGGACATTCATCTGGGCCAATTTTGTATTGGTGGACTATGAGTACAGATCTCTACATTAAACACGCTTCTCAAAGAAAAATCCCTGCTCTCCTGCGCCTGACTCCTACACCTCTCACCGAGACGCACTTTATCACAATTGTGCTCTTAATATCAGCTCGTTACCTATATAAAAGACCTGGGAGCCAGAAATCTTTTTGATTGAGAGGGGGTCAAATACTTATTTCCCTCATTAAAATGCAAATCAATTTATAACATTTTTGACATGCGTTTTTCTGGATTCTTTTTTTGTTGTTATTCTGTCTCTCACTGTTCAAATAAACCTACCATTAAAATTATAGACTGATCATTTCTTTGTCAGTGGGAAAACGAACAAAATCAGCAGGGGATCAAATACTTTTTTTCCTTCACTGTAAGTAAACATACTTTAAAGTACTACTTATGCTGTTTTTTGGGGTATCGCTACTTTACTTTGCTATTTATATTTTTGATAACTTTTACTTGTTGGAGTGTGCCCATGGCTATCTGTAAAAATAATTGTAAAAATTAAAATGATGCTGTCTGCTTTGCTTAATATAAGGAATTTGCAATGATTTATACTTTTATTTTTGATACTTATGCATATTTAAAACCAAATTCCTTTTGAGTTTTACTCTAGTAGTATTTTAATGGGTGACTTTCACTTTTAGTCATTTTCTATTAAGGTATTTTTACTTTTCCTCAAGTATGACGGGAGCAGTGGTGACATGGAGTTCTGGAGTGTGTGACAAGGGGGTCTGGCGTGTGGGTTCAGGGACGGGTCACTGAGACAATTCCACATAGGATCAGCATGATTTCACCACAGTGGGAGTCTTTCCCTCTGACTCTGTCAGGTAGGTAGCGCGCTCCCGAGAGAGCTGCCTTTAGCTGTCTGTGGTGCCTGATGAAAAATGTCCTGTCTAGAAAAAGAGGGTGTTATGATCCAATAAGCAAACAAGAACCCCATCACATATTTCACTGCTTTTAATATGGTTTGTGTTGTGGTTAGATTCACCCTGGTATTGTGTAGTGTTTTGTTTCTGCTCTTCAGTGGTTGATTTATATGGGCAAATGTAGACAAAACACTTCTAAATTGTTTCATTGGCTCATATTCACATCTATGCATTTCTTTATTAGAGTGTGGGCTGAAGAAATGGTGCCATGCAGAACTTGTAATGTCCCACTGCTGGCGCACAGTGGTGTCAGCTCACCGGAGGACCAGTGACCAATGTTCCCTCAACATTTATTCTTCACTGAGCAAATTTCAGGTCTGCTGATCTCAAACCTGAACAGACTACTGTGGCTACTTGATCATAATGTAGGCCTACCAGAGTGGTCTACCATAAAAAAACTATGGAGAAAATGCATCACATAACATTTTAACATGGAAATAGCTGTTCTATGTAGACCTACATTCCATGAGACATTTGACAAAAAATAATGCAGGGCTTGACATGAACCTGTTTATCCACTTGTCCTTCAGACAAGGAGGTGACTGAAAATTCTGTTATGTTGTTTGATGCAAGAAAACACTTTATAAAATGAAAGGCATAATTATTCACATTCAATTATTACATAGAATCAGACAAATGATGCTACCCTCTGCCTACTGGCTACTTACCTTAATCAATCCTGTCTCCAAATACAACACTGCCCCTTTAAGAACAAAAATAAATAGATTTTCAAAGATGTCTAGAAATGCACATGTTTTGTGCTCTTCAAGAAAGCAATCCCTCCCCCATTCCCGACTACAAATGATCTATAACTGGGCAAATAACTCACTAAGTAGCAAAGGATAAGTACATTTAGCTCTCGCGTTGATCTCTAAAGAAGCACATCTACTCATGACCACTCATACTGTAAAAACAGTCCAAGAAAGTGAGTGGCACAGATCCATATGTGGTAATGGTCTATTTGTATATAGGCCTACTGCAGCTCTAATTGGTTGTGACTCACCTGGTCTGTGTAGAGTAGGGGCTGAGTAGTGCCTGTCAATGCAATAGAATCCTATTCCGTTGCATTCGGCCTACAACAAAATCTCTTGCATAGTTAGTTTTTCATACTAAGTCTTGCATAGTTTTGATTCGGGGTGTTGCATTGAAAGTGCTTAATATTGCATTGATTTGATCACAATTCCCACAGTAAAGGGAAACGTTGATAGCGTTAACTAACGGGGAAAACTCTAGAAATGTTCAATCTCGTGCTTCTCTGTGCTGGACGATGTTTATTCTGTGTGGCAGTCCTGGGGAGCTGCTCGCACTGTGTAGCACAGTGCCCTAGTAACAATCCAAGAGCTAAATATCAAGCCAATTCCTTGGGGTGGAGTTTGGACGTAACTCTGGAGAGTGTGAGAGAGTGTGACAGATGACTGAAATCCAAGAACATCCCAAGTCTTTATGGTTTTCAGAGATGTCTCACTTCCCTGCCTCTGTGAAACTAATAGGAGAAGCCAAGATGAGTCCCTCAATCTACAACGACCTTACATTACATTACATCCTCAGGTCACAACCTTTAGGGGTGGAGGTGAGGACGATTACAGACTTAACATCCTACATAAATTGCTCAGAGAACATACATTGGAAGAAAACTCACTCCAGCCCTGAACAGAACTAGGAAATGTATGCCGGCAGAAACAGTGTTGGGCTTTCCTGAAACTGCCAAAGTGATGATGTGCATCTGTCTGTTTCCCTGACGTAGTCTGATGATGTCATCTGATTGTTTCTCTTATCATGATCCTGGGTTGAAACTGATACTCCCTGTGCTCTGAGATGTAATCCTAATCATATCCCAAAAGACCTAATGTTTATAATGTTAAACATAATGTTTGTACAAATGTACGCACACATGCATGCACTGATACAAATACACACCCACACACACAACCTACACACATGGCACGGGATATGGCACGGTGAACTTTCCCTCAACTCCAGGAAAAGATGGAAATAACAGGCAAAACAGGGAGCTGGCCAAAGGGAAATTCCAGCCAGGGATCGAGGAGTGTCTTAACACAGCAGGAATGTACAGCCCAAATTTATATAAGTGTCATGACAACCGTGTCCAGGAAGAGGGGCACACCTATTCTGTCTTCTGCTCTGTTGTTGTTTACAGATGAGCAACCACAGGTTTGTTTAGAGATGGATCAAAATGTACAGAATGGGTAATTGGAGGGAAATGGGGAAGAGTCCTGCTTTTTCGATTTCAGTCAAGGGGTGTGTTTAGTATTTCTTTTTTTTGTCTTGTCCATATAGGGATATCATTGTTTAGTGTCTTTGACATTCAGAGGCTGAGTTACAACCTTCTATAGCCGAAGGGACTAAGCACTGAATCTAATTCTGTCACTATCAATTGATTAAGCTATTCACTTTCTGAACAATATATGTGTGGTATTAAAACAGATTATGCTAATATGTCAAATCACGTAATTGCATGAAGATAGATAGATGATGTTTAAACCCAGACAGCTTTAATGTAAACACTTGGGACCTTCTCTTGTTGGGTTAAGCCACGGAAGAATAGTAGACAGCAGTTAGAGCTGAATTTCTCCATGTCGGTAGGCCTACTGTCTGGGATGAAAAGGTAGGCCTAACTTTTGAAAGTACTGAGCTCAGATTCCTAATGAATTATTTGCAAACAGGGACAATTTCATTGCAACAAGACACATTGATTTAGCATTGAAGAAATATGATCAGATGAACACATAGGCCTATCTCTCTGTCCATTCTTAGCCTGTAGTTTTGGTAATTTGTGTGGTATTAAAAATACATTCTGCTAATATGTAAAATTACATAGAATTGCATGAAACATTTATAAATGGCTATTTTTGCTCTGACTTGCAAATACAATGATAGATTCGTGCATTGATTTTACTATAAAGGAGCTCTTTCCACCCCTACACTTGTCTGCGTTGGTCTATGAACCCACAACCTACTGGCCCGCAATCTTCTGCGCTATCAACATTTCTGTGTTGCCATGTAATGATTAAAGGAATAAGAACAGTTTTTAAAACTGTCCAAGAAGTGAGGGTGAACAGTAAGAATGTTCTCTGCTATCCACTTCATGTTTTAGTTGTTATTCTGGGTATAGGGGATGGTCACTTGTTTGTTTTTTCAAGCGTTTATGGAGGGTTTAAGTCAAATATATTTAATGAAGGGAGGGCCAACCATTTTCATTTCAGAGAAGTCTGTTAATGTCCATGTAACCCTTATTATACGTAACATTCACTCCCTTAGAGACAAATGTATCTACATTTATCTAACCAGAATCCTACTTGTCACTTGTATGTGCGTTGAAGAAAAACACATGTCATGGTCATCTGGTTTACATAAAGTGCCCCAAAAAAGCCAAGAGAGGATATGCAGTATGTTTATGAAGGGAGCCACTAGTGCAGTATCTCATCAAAAGTGTGTTCTGGCTCCCATTCAAATACAAACAACAACAAGTCTAAACATGATTTACACAACTGCCACCACAGTGCAGTAAAGGTTATTTGCACACCACTGGTGATAATAACCCAATGACTTTCACTATTCAATGCAATTAAGTCTGAAAATAACTTACTTGCTTCCTCTACTATTTATGGTCAAAGTAATTATTTATTAGAGTAGGCTTTGCTATAATACACTTCTAACATACTTTTAGACGTCCTCTGTAAGTCTTTAACAGAGCCTATAACAGCGGAAAGAGTTGCATCAGAGTCATTTCCTCTCTGGAACATAGTTTTCTTCCATTGCGCATGAAGTTCAAGAGGTGTGTGGACGGTTGATATGATGGCATGGGATATCATTTTACTACAGGGAAACCCCACCCATATGGGCTGATAAAAATCTTCCTGCTGCAGACCTCTACGTTACATAAGCCAGCAGCACTGGGTGGACACCCACAGAACAGGGAAGGAAAATAAGATGTTTCAAAAAATATATTTCACCTTTATTTAACCAGGTAGGCCAGTTGAGAACAAGTTTTCATTTACAAATGCAACCTGGCCAAGATAGAGCATAGCAGTGCGACATAAACAACAACACAGAGTTACCCCATGGGATAAATAAACGTACAGTCAATAACACAATAGAAAAGTCTATATACAGTGTGTGCAAATGTAGTAAGATTAGGGAGGTAAAGACAATAAATAGGCCATAGTGGCAAAATAATTACAATTGAACAATTAAACACTGGAATGATAGATGTGCAGAAGATGAATATGCAAGTAGAGATACCGGGGTGCAAAGGAGCAAAAAAAAATGTATACCAATATGGGGATGAGATAGTTGGGTGGGCTATTTACAGAAGGGCTATGTACAGGTGCAATGATCGGTAAGCTGCTATTACAGCTGATGCTTAAAGTTCGTGAGGGAGATATAAGTCTCCAGCTGGTGACCAGTGAGCTGAGATAAGGCAGGGTTTTACCTAGCAAAGACTTATAGATGACCTGGAGCCAGTGGGTTTGGCGACGAATATGAAGCGAGGGCCAGCCAGTGAGAGCATACAGGTCGCAGTGGTGGGTAGTATATGGGGCTTTAGTGACAAAACGGATGGCACTGTGATAGACGACACCCAATTCGCTGAGTAGAGTGTTGGAGGTTATTTTGTAAATGACATCGCCGCAGTCAAGGATCGGCAGGATAGTCAGTTTTATGAGGGTATGTTTGGCAGCATCAGTGAGGGATTCTTTGTTGTAAAATAGGAAGCTGATTCTAGATTTAATTTTGGATTGGAGATGCTTAATGTGAGTCTGGAAGGAGAGTTTACAGTCTAACCAGACATCTAGGTATTTGTAGTTGTCCACATATTCTAAGTCAGAACCGTCCATAGTATTGATGCTAGACGGGCGGGTGGGTGCAGGCAGCGATCGGTTGAAGAGCATGCATTTTGTTTTGCTTGCATTTAAGAGCAGTTGGAGGCCACGGAAGGAGTGCTGTATGGCATTGAATCTTGTCTGGAGGTTTGTTAACACAGTGTCCAAAGAAGGGCCAGAAGTATACAGAATGGTACGTAGAGGTGGATCAGAGAATCACCAGCAGCAAGAGCGACACTATTGATGTATACAGAGAAAAGAGTTGGCCCGAGAATTGAATCCTGTGGCACCCCCATAGAGACGGCCAGAGGTCTGGACAACAAGCCCTCCGATTTGACACACTGAACTCTGTCTGAGAGGTAGTTGGTGAACCAGGCGAGGCAGTCATTTGAGAAACCAAGGCTGTTGAGTCTGCCGATATGAATGTGATGATTGACAGAGTCGAATGCCTTGGCCAGGTGGATGAATACGGCTGCACAGTATTGTCTTTTATCTATGGTGGCTATGATATCGTTTAGGACCTTGAGCATGGCTGAGGTGCACCCACGACCAGCTCCGAAACCAGATTGCATAGCGGAGAAGGTACAGTGGGATTCGAAATGGTCGGTGATCTGTTTGTTAACATGGCTTTCGAAGACTTTAGAAAGGCAGGGTAGGATAGACAAGGTCTGTAACAGCTTGGGTCAAGAGTGTCTCCCGCTTTGAAGAGGGGGATGACCGCCGCAGCTTTCCAATCTTTAGGGATCTCAGACGATATGAAAGAGAGGTTGAACAGGCTAGTAATAGGGGTTGCAACAATTGCGGCGGACAATTTTAGAGAGGGTCCAGATTGTCTAGCTCAGCTGATTTGCAGGGGTCCAGATTTTGCATCTCTTTCAGAACATCATCTATCTGGATTTGGGTGAAGGGGAAATGGGGGAGGGTTGGGTAAGTTGCAGGTGTAAAGCATTGGCCAGCCGTAGAAAAATGCTTGTTGAAATTCCCGATTATCGTAGATTTATCGGTGGTGACAGTGTTTCCTAGCCTCAGTGGGCAGCTGGGAGGAAGTGCTCTTATTCACCATGGACTTTGCAGTGTCCCAGAACTTTTTGGAGTTTGTGCTACAGGATGCAAATTTCTGTTTGAAAATGCTAGCCTTTGCTTTCCTAACTGCCTGTGTAGGTTTCTAACTTCCCTGAAAAGTTGCATATTGCGGGGGCTATTCGATGCTAATGCAGTACGCCACAGGATGTTTTTGTGCTGGTCAAGGGCAGTCAGGTCGGAACCAAGGGCTCTGTCTGTTCTTAGTTCTACATTTTTTGAACAGGGCATGCTTATTTAAGATGGTGAGGAAAGCACTTTTAAAGAGTAACCAGGCATCCTCTACTGACGGAATGAGGACAATATCCTTCCAGGATACCCGGGCCAGATCGATTAGAAAGGCCTCTGTATGCCTTTGTAGATATTCTACAATAGTCATTTACAACATTAACAATGTCTACGCTGCATTTCTGATCAATTTGATGTTATTTTAATGGACAAAAAAATTTGCTTTTCTTTCAAAAACAAGGACATTTCTAAGTGGCCCCAAATTGTTGAACAGTAGTGTATATATAAAAAGAATGGTTAGGACAGTTGTTGTGTCCTGTATTGTCGGGTTGAGTCAAAGTTCAGTTCCTGCTCATTGATTAGAGTGGAATCTCCTGAGAAGCTTTCTGCCTTTTAACCTCTCCCTTTCCTCTTTCATTGATTCTGTTTACACCGCTGCCATAAAACACAGCTACACACACACACGACACAAGATGGATATGAGAGGACAGAGCCCAGTATCTGTTGTGTCCAATGTACCATGATGACTCCCTCTCTGTTTCAGTGTCCCTCAGTACACAGGAACAGGGGATATAGGTGCTAATGCTACTGCACATATCTGCAGTGAGTTCCCCCCACAGACATTACAGAGCACTCTAAGGCTTGATGAGAGGAGCTATATAAATGTAGTCCATTATTAGCCAGTTATAAATGTTGGATCTTGGATCTCTCCCTTTGGCAGCCAGTTTGCCATGATAAGGCTGACTCAAAGCCTTCAGCTTTCCCAAACAAAAATACAGCAAAGTCAATACCAGCCTTTATACTGCCAACCAGCTGGAGGAAAATGAGTCTAAAAGCTGAGAAAATACCAAACAGGATATTTAATGGCTGAATTTGTATTTGTATTTATTAAGGATACCCAAGCAGCTACTCTTCCTGGGGTCCAGCAACATTAAAGCAGTTATATACAGTTTAATATATTACATGACATAACATTTCATAACACTTTACCCAATACGTTGGGTAATGTACATTGGGTAATGTCAGGCCACTACTCCACTATCACATATTTACAAAACAACATCCGTGTGTGTGTGTAGAATGCGTGTCTTATCATGTGTATGTGTGTCTGTGCCTGTGTGTGTGTCTCTTCACAGTCCCCGCTGTTCCATAAGGTGTATTTGTATCTGTTTTTTAAATCTGATTCTACTGCTTGTATCAGTTTCCTGATGTGAAATAGAGTTCCATATAGCCATGGCTCTATGTAGTACATTGAGCCTCCCATATTCTATTCTAGACTTGTAGATTGTGAAGAGAGCTTTGGTGGCATGTCTTGTGGGGTATGCATGGGTGTCCGAGCTGTGTGCTAGTAGTTTAAAAAAGATACCTCGGTCAATTCTGCATGTCAACACATCTTACAAAAACACGTAGTGATGAAGTCAATCTCTCCTCCACTTTGAGCCATGAGAGATTTACATGCATATTACTAATGTTAGCTCTCTGTGTACATTTAAGGGCCAGCCGTGCTGCCCTGTTCTGAGCCAATTGTACTTTTCCGAAGTCCCTCTTTGTGGTACCTGACCACGCAACTGAGCAGTAGTCCAGGTGTGACAAAACTAGAGACTGTAGGACCTGCCTTGTTGATAGTGTTGTTAAAAAGGCAGAGCAGCTCTTTATTAAGGATAGACTTCTCCCCATCGTAGCTACAGTTGTATCAACATGTTTTGACCATGACAGTTTAAAATACAGGGTTACCCCATGCAGTTTAGACACCGCAACTTGCTCAATTTCCACATGATTTATTACAAGATTTAGTTGAGCGTTATGGTTTAGTGAATGATTTTTCCCAAAAACAATGGTTTTAGTTTAGGAAATATTTAGGACTAACTTATTCCTTACCACCCATTTTGAAACGAACTGCAGCTCTTTGTTAAGTGTTGCAGTGACTTTCTATTGCCGTAGGAGCATACATAGACACACTGGCTTTACTCAAGGCCAGCGGCCTGTCATTAGTAACGATTGAAAAAGGTAAAGGTAAAGAGACACATGAAACGAGGGGTTAATACGATAATTGGGAAGGGAGTTGTAATCGATAACACACCTCGTTTATTCTCCTCAGGACTTTAAAGGGCCCTACACACTTCGGACCCAGCTTCCGGCAGGGCAAGCGGAGAGGTAGGTTTCGGGTCGAGAGCCAGACCCTGTCCCCCGGTACAAACACGGGGGCCTCACTGCGGTGGCGGTCAGCACTCCTCTTCTGCCATCCACTCGCTTGTTGTAGAGATTCCTGGACGGCCCTCCAAGTCTCCTTGGAGCACTGTACCCATTCCTTCACCACAGGAGCCTCGGTCTGGCTCGGATGCCATGGTGCCAGGACCGGCTGGTACCCCAACACACACTGAAAAGGGGACACATTAGTAGAGGAGTGGCGTAGTGAGTTCTGAGCCATTTCAGCCCAGGGAATGTATCGTGCCCACTCCCCTGGCCGATCCTGGCAATACGACCGCAGAAACCTACCCACCTCCTGGTTCACTCTCTCCACCTGCCCATTACTCTCGGGGTGATAACCGGAGGTCAGGCTGACAGAGACCCCCAAGCGTTCCATGAATGCTCTCCATACCCGAGATGTGAATTGGGGGCCCCGATCAGAAACGATGTCCTCCGGCACCCCGTAGTGCCGAAAGACATGGGTGAATAACGCCTCCGCAGTCTGTAGGGCTGTAGGGATACCGGGCAACGGGAGGAGACGGCAGGACTTAGAGAACCGATCCACAATCACTAGAACCGTGGTGTTCCCCTGAGACGGCGGAAGATCGGTCAGGAAATCTATGGACAGATGTGACCATGGCCGCTGTGGAACGGGGAGGGGTTGTAACTTCCCTCTAGGAAGGTGCCTAGGAGCCTTACTCTGAGCGCACACTGAACAGGAGGAGACATAACCCTTAACGTCCTTAGCCAAAGTAGGCCACCAATACCTCCCCTGAAGGCTCCCCACTGTCCTCGTCACCCCAGGGTGACCCGAGGAGGGTAGGACGTGAGCCCACCGAATCAGTTTGTCCCGAACACACAGTGCGTCAGCCTTTACGTTCTGGGAGCCCGGTCTATAAGACAAAGGAAACCGGAACCGGGTGAAGAATATGGCCCACCTTGCCTGACGTTGGTTAAGTCTCCTAGCTGCCCGAATATACTCCAGGTTCTGGTGGTCGGTCCAGATGAGAAAGGGGTGCTTAGCCCCCTCAAGCCAGTGTCTCCACACCTTCAGAGCTCTAACCACCGCTAGCAACTCCCGGTCCCCCACATCATAGTTACGCTCCGCTGGGCTGAGCTTCCTTGAGAAGAAAGCGCAGGGGCGGAGTTTTGGTGGCGTACCCGAGCGCTGTGATAGCACGGCACCCACCCCAGCCTCGGACACGTCCACCTCCACTATGAATGCTAGAGAGGGGTCCGGATGCGCCAACACGGGCGCATCAGTGAACAGCGCCTTCAACTTGTTGAATGCTCCGTCCGCCTCTGCTGACCACTGCAACCGCACCGGGCCCCCCTTCAGCAGTGAGGTAATGGGAGCCGCTATGGTAGTAGTTGGCAAAACCCAAAAACCGCTGCACCTCCTTTACCGTGGTCGGAGTCGGCCAATTACGCACGGCCCTAATGGGTCGCCCTCCATCACTACCCGCGAGGTGGAAATGCGATATCCCAGAAAAGAGACGGCTCGTTTAGAGAACACGCATCTCTCAGCCTTGACGTATAGGTCATGCTCCAGCAGTCTACCAAGCACCTTGCGCACCAGAGACACATGCGCGGTGTAAGTGGCCGAGTAGATCAGAATGTCATCGATATAAACAACCACTCCCTGCCCGCACAGGTCCCTGAGAATCTCGTCTACAAAGGATTGAAAAACGTCTGGAGCATTCTTTAACCCATACGGCATGACGAGGTACTCATAGTGGCCTGATGTGGTACTAAATGCGTTTTTCCACTCGTCTCCTTTCCGAATACGCACCAGACTATACGCGCTCCTGAGATTCAGTTTTGTGAAGAACTGCGCTCCGTGGAATGATTCCACCGCCGTAGCGATGAGAGGTAGAGGGTAACTATACCCCACTGTGATGGCGTTTAGACCTCTATAATCAATACACGGACGCAAACCTCCCTCCTTTTTCCTCACAAAAAAGAAACTCGAGGAGACGGGTGAAATGGAGGGCCGAATGTACCCCTGTTCCAGCGACTCCGTGACATATGTCTCCATTGCCGTCTCCTCCTGGGACAGCGGGTACACGTGACTCTTGCGAAGCGCAGCGTCTACCTGGAGATCTATCGTACAATCCCTTCCCGGTCGATAAGGTGGTAATTTAGTCGCTTTCACTTTACTGAAAGCGATTGCCAAATCGGCATACTCGGGGTGAATGCACACCGTGGAACCCTGGTCTGGACTCTCCACCGACGTGGCACCGATGGAAACTCCCAAACACCTTCCAGAACACTCCTCTGACCACCCCTGGAGAACCCCCTGTCTCCACGAAATTTTTGTATTGTGCCGGGCCAGCCAGGGAGTCCCCAGCACCACTGGAAACGCAGGCGAATCAATAATTAAAAAAAACTGATACGCTCCCTATGATTCCCCTGCGTCACCATGTCCAGTGGGACCGTGGTCTCCCTGACCATCCCTGACCCTAATGGCCGGCTATCTAGGGAGTGCACGGGGAAAGGAGAATCTATCGGCAACAGCGGAACCCCTAACTTAAGGGCGAGTCCGCGATCCATAAAGTTCCCAGCTGCGCCTGAATCGACTCGCGCCCTATGCTAGGAAGAGGGAAAAAAGTGAAGGAAAAAGGTTAAGACAAACAATAGGCCAACAGGGGGTTCTGGGTGAGTTTGATGCTGACTCACCTGGGGTGACCGAGAAGCGTTCCGCCTGCCATCTCTACTCCCAGACGGACCCCCCCAGCACCGATCAGACGTGTGTCCTCTCCGACCACAGTTGGTGCAGGGAAGGCCTCCTCCTCCGGTACCTCTGGGTGGTGGAACGCACAGGACCCTCTCTGAACGCCCGCGGGCAGCCAGCAGATTGTCCAGTCGAATGGACATGTCAATCAGCTGATCCAGTGACAGAGCGGTGTCCCGACACGCTAACTCCCGGTGGACGTCCTCTCGGAGACTACACCTGTAGTGGTCCATAAGGGCCCTGTCGTTCCACCCAGATCCGGCTGCCAAGGTCCGGAACTCCAGCGCGTAATCCTGGGCGCTCCTCCTCTCCTGCCTGAGATGAAATAGTCGTTCTGAGTAGTGCTCCCGCACGGAGTCTGGGCCATTCCAGACTGCGTTCGCCCACTCCAGAGCACGACCCGTGAGGCGGAAGATGAGGACACTCACCCTCTCTGCTCCTGATGGAGTGGGTCTGATGGTGGCCAGGTATAGCTCCAGCTGAAGCAGAAACCCCTGGCAACCCGCCGCCGCTCCATCATAAGCCCTCAGTAGCGTCAGATGTGCTGGAGTCGGGAGATGGGGAGTCCGGAGCCGGGGGTGCCGAAGGTGGAGAGAGGAGACCACTCCTCTCCCATCGGTCCATTCTCTCCATCACTTGATCCATCCGATCCGATGGAGGACGGTGGTGTGGTGGAGACAAACACAGGGAATGAAAATGTACAACGGAAAAATCACGACCAGGCACTAACACGTACCTCTACAACAGAGCCGAAGGTTACACTGAAATAATCCCGCACAACAACCAGGCGGGCCGGCTGTCTAATAAAGACAAACTAATCATACATAAACAGGTGCTACCAATAAACATACAAGGAGGGGGAGGAAAGACAATCAGTGGCAGCTAATAGGCCGGTGACGACGACTGCCGAGCGCCACCCGCCCGGGAAAGGAAACCACCCTCGGTCGGACTCGTGACAGCTTTACTATTCTTGGGTAGTGGAATTACTTTTGCTTCCCTCCAGACCTCAGGGCACACACTTTCTAGTAGGCTTAGATTGAATATATGGCAAATTAAAACATGGGGGCAGACACACAGCAGGGCCTGAGTCATAATAAAAGCAGTGTTTGTCGAGTGCTCCCTTAAGTCTCATTGAGCCTCTCCTGAGGTTCATCAGCCATAACACCAATGCGCTTGCTTCCGTCTATTCTCTGGATAATTTGAAAAAGGGAGCCATTGTCAGGAAGTGTGTGTGTGTGTTTTTTTAGGGGTTGGAATAACTTGCGGAGGACCTCTCTACTTTAACAGGCAATTTCCTCTGATAACAGCAGTCATGCAGTGGTGTCCATGGTGATGATTCCACCAGAGAGTAAGTATAGCAGAGTGAACTGTACAGTACTTCACCTCTACAGGGTGCAGGCAGAGATAAGCGTTCTCCCTCCACACACACACACACACACACACACACACACACACACACACACACACACACACACACACACACACACACACACACACACACACACACTATTCCCTCCCACCCCTACGCCCTGCAGATGGATATGTTGCGTGTATCATGTGTTAGGGTAGAAGACATGCTTTGGCCGAGCAGATTCATTTTGTGTGTGAATTCTTCCAGTACAATATAGGTTCAGAAAATCCCCTTATTTTTGGGGATTCCTTTAAATGGACCTTCAGAGGTCATTCAATTCAGTGTTTCCATCAATTATAAAAAAGCAGTTTCTATCTAAAGAGACAAGACTACCAAGGTAAATACATTAGCTAATAGTAAAGGTAGACAGCAATAAAAAATATACTACAGAGATACAAAATAAGTTAGAGGAAAAACAAAAACTGGATGGAATATGGAGAAAAATACACCAAATTCTTCCTGAATCCCCAACACTGGAATGCTACCAAAAATAATTTGCAGAAACTCATTACTAAAGACGGATTCTATCTATGATTCTCCAAATGATATTTTAAAAGAGGAAACAAAATATTTGTAGCAGATGCTTTCTTTTCCATCTCATCCTCACCCTATGAATGACGATTACTGTAAGGAATTCTTTCCAAATAATACAAAATGGGAAATTACAAATGTACAAAAAGATCAGTGCCAAGGCCAAATTACAGAGGAATGACTTTTTGAGGCTATCAAATCCTTTCAGTCTGGAAAAATCCCAGGGCTTGATGGCATACTGGTAGAGGTATTATCACGGCTCAAGAGAAGACCGAGGTGCAGACAGTTCGAAGTAACAAAACGTTATTACAAAAACAGGGGGCAGGCAAACAACAGGTCAAGGGCAGGCTATAAAGACACAGGGCGAGACCCAGATTCAGACACATGAGGCAGATGGTTTGGGTCTCTGATATTTATTAGAATACAAGGGGCAGGCAATAGGCAGGTCGAAGACAGGCAGAAGTTCATTAACCAGGTCAGAGTCCGAAAGGTACAGGGGGGCAGGCAGGCTTGAGGTCAGGGCAGGCGGAATGGTCAGGCAGTCAGGCTCATAGGAGACAAAGGGCTGTGAGACAGGTTTAATCCTAGACATGTGAAAAGGGTGATGTATATGGAGGGTGCAGGGCAACAGAAGACAAACAGCAGAGGGGCTAAGAATCTTGGAGATGGGAAAGGGCTGATAAAAAGAGGGGACAGAGTGGACAGCTATACCCTTTGTCTGAGTCGATACTGGGGAGCCAGGGTCCGATGGCAGTCCGCTTGTCGTCGGTACCTGGAGGTGGTCTTGAGAAGAGCTGACCGGGCTCTTTTCCAGGTATGGCGACAACAGCGGATGAACATCTGGGCCGAGGGTATGCCAACCTTTTCCTCTTGCTCCAGGGAGAGCGGGGCCTGATAACCCAGGGAACAATTAAAAGGTGAGAGACCATTGGCAGAGCAGGGGAGGGTGTTGTGGCTGTATTCAACACACAAGTTGCTGGCTCCAGGTGGTGGGGTTGGCGGAGACAAGGCAGCGAAGAGTCATCTCCAGGTCTCGTGGAACCCAGAGGACAGGCTTGCCGACAACCCAATGAGTGTGCAGAACGCCTTCCAGAACCAGAACGAGAACCGAGGACCCCAGTCGGAGAACATGTCCACCGGGAGTCCATGGATCCGGGAAGACGTGCTGCACCATGAGCTGGGCCGTCTCTTTGGCAGAGGGTAGCTTGAGAAGGGGAATGAAATGGGCGGCTTTGGAAAACCAGGATGATGGTGTTGCCATCAGACAGGGGAGACCCGTAATGAAGTCCAGGGATATGTGAGACCAGGGACAGTGAGGGACAGGAAGTGTTGAAGGAGACCAGCCGGAGCTTGCCGAGGAGTCTTGTTCTGCGCACAGATCGTGCAGGTGCCGGCGAACGTGGAGACTTTAGGGGCCATGGTAGGCCACCAAAAGTGTTGTAGCACAAAGGCCAGAGGGAGAAGTTAAATCGCGTGGAAAGCAGGGCCCACCTAGCTTGCCTGGAATTGAGACGATTGGCGGTGCAGAGATTTTCTAGGTTCTTGTGATCCGTACACACAATGAAAGGATGTTCTGCCCCCTCCAACCAGTGCCTCCACTCCTCCAACGTCATCTTTGCCGTGAAAAGCTCACAATTCCCCAAATTGTAATTCCTCTCTGTGGCGTTAAGACGATGGGAGACGAACACGCAGGGATGTAACTTGAGGTCCAGGGCAGAACGCTAGGACAGGACAGCCCCCACTCCGATGTCCAAAGTGTTGGCCTCCACCATGAACTGACCAGGCCTGGAACACAGCTAGAGCATTGGTAAGACCAAATGGCATGACCAGATATTCGTAGTGACCGCTGGCCGTGTTGAAAGCAGTGTTCCACTCATCCCCTTCCCGTATCTGCATCAGGTGGTAGGTATTCCGAAAGGTCAAACTTGGAGAAAATGGTGGCCCCCTGGAGTGGCTCGAAGGCCGAGGCGATAAGTGGTAGCGGGTAGCGATTCTCAACCGTGATGTCATTGAGGCACCGGTAGTCGATGCACGGGCATTGTCTTTCTTCTCCACAAAGAAGAAACCTGCGCCGGCGTGGGAGGAAGAAGGACGGATACACCTTGCAGCTACGGAGTCCTCGATGTAGGTCTCCATAGCCTTGGTCTCCGGACCAGACAGAGAGTACAGTCGTCCCCGGGGTGGTGTGGTGTGGTGCCTGGGAGATGGTCAATCGCACAGTAATAGGGTCAGTGCGGTAGAAGCGAAGTGGCCTGGGCCTTACTGAAAGTCTCCCAGAGGTCCTGGTACTGTGCGGGAATGGCGGAGAGGTCCGGGCTACTTCCGAGCCCACTGGAAGATGTCCCCGGGCAAGCTTCGCTAACTTCAGGCAATGGGCATGGCAGAACGGGCTCCAGCCCATGATGGAACCAGCAGTCCAGTCAATGAGGGGATTGTGTCACTGGGGCCAAGATAATCCCAATACCACAGAAACCTGAGGGGAGATCAAAAGTTATACGTTTGGCCCTCCAGAGTACTGGCCCCTACCGGTGAGCCTGGTCTTTTAGTGGGCAGGAGGACACGAAATTAGCAATAGTCCTGCAATACAGGCAACTCTTTGTGTGAAGCCTGTGTAAACATTCGGCTGCAGACAGCCTAGCTCTGCCTAGTTGCATTGGCTGGGGAAGAGGTGAATCGGCAGACATCGGAGACTCTTGGGGGAACTTGGGTAGTCTCAGGTTTTCTCTGAAATGGAGATGCCGGAGACTTCTGGGATGCTTAGGCGGCGAGGTGGAATTCTTGGGCAGGTGAGTGGAATCGGACCTGCTCTCCTTCCTATGTTCCCGTAGCCGCCCATCGTTCCGGATGGTCAAGGCGAGTCAAATCAAATCAAAATCAAATGAATTTATATAGCCCTTCGTACATCAGCTGATATCTCAAAGTGCTGTACAGAAACCCAGCCTAAAACCCCAAACAGCAAGCAATGCAGGTGTAGAAGCACGGTGGCTAGGAAAAACTCCCTAGAAAGGCCAAAACCTAGGAAGAAACCTAGAGAGGAACCAGGCTATGTGGGGTGGCCAGTCCTCTTCTGGCTGTGCCGGGTGGAGATTATAACAGAACATGGCCAAGATGTTCAAATGTTCATAAATGACCAGCATGGTCGTATAATAATAAGGCAGAACAGTTGAAACTGGAGCAGCAGCACGGTCAGATGGACTGGGGACAGCAAGGAGTCATCATGTCAGGTAGTCCTGGGGCATGGTCCTAGGGCTCAGGTCCTCCGAGAGAGAGAAAAAAAGAGAGAATTAGAGAGAGCATATGTGGGGTGGCCAGTCCTCTTCTGGCTGTGCCGGGTGGAGATTATAACAGAACATGGCCAAGATGTTCAAATGTTCATAAATGACCAGCATGTTCGAATAATAAGAAGGCAGAACAGTTGAAACTGGAGCAGCAGCACGGCCAGGTGGACTGGGGACAGCAAGGAGTCATCATGTCAGGTAATCCTGGGGCATGGTCCTAGGGCTCAGGTCCTCCGAGAGAGAGAAAGAAAGAGAGAAGGAGAGAATTAGAGAACGCACACTTAGATTCACACAGGACACCGAATAGGACAGGAGAAGTACTCCAGATATAACAAACTGACCCTAGCCCCCCGACACATAAACTACTGCAGCATAAATACTGGAGGCTGAGACAGGAGGGGTCAGGAGACACTGTGGCTCCATCCGAGGACACCCCCGGACAGGGCCAAACAGGAAGGATATCGAGATCCGTTGGTAGTTCCTGGGCTACTAGCTCATCCTTAACTTCCTCCGATAATTTGTGCAGGAACGTGTCGAACAGTGATTCCGGGTTCCATGCACTTTCAGCTGCCAATGTGCGAAAATCCACCACATAGTCTGCCACACTGCGGAAGTCTTGCCGAAGCTTCAGTAACTTCTGGTCAGTCTCTCTCCCGGACAATGAGGAATCGAAAACCTTCTTTACCCCCCGCCACAAACTCCTCCAGACTGAAGCATATGGCCGACTGTTGTTCCCATACTGCCCGAAGCCCAGGCGAGAGACCTCACGGACAACAGCATGATTAGGTATGCTATCTTCAAGCGGTCCGAGGGGAAGGAGGAGGGCTGCAGCTCAAAGATTAGAGAACACTAAGCGAGAAATGCCTGACATGTTCCCGACTCTCCAGCGAAGCGTTCCGGGGGAGGTAAGCGGGGTTCTCGGGAAACCGGGTTGGCCGGGGGAGCCCTGCTGCTAACAGCCGGTTTACTGTGGGGCTGGGAGGTTACCATTGTGGTAGGCTGCCTGACAGAAAACCTGCTGAATTGCTCCAGCAATGTGTTCAACACGCGGTCATGGCATTCAGCCAACGTCTGGAATTCCCTCCATAAGACCACGAAGCAACTCCTCATGCCTTCTAATGAAGGCTCCTTGGGAGGAGACGGCTTTGTGGAGCTGGTGCGAGTCTGCTGGGTCTGTCATGGACAGTTTGTACTATCACGGCTCAGGAGAGGACCCAGATGCAGACAGTTCAAAGTAACAAAAGTTTATTACAAAAACAAGGGGCAGGCAAATGACAGGTCAAGGGCAGGCAGAGGACAGTAAGCCAGAGCAGAGTCCGAAAGGTACAAAACAGCAGGCAGGCTCAGAGTCAGAGCAGGCAGAGGGCAGTAATCCAGGGCAGTGTCACAAGGTACAGGACGGCAGGCAGGCTCAGGGTCAGGGCAGGCAGAAATGGTAAAACCCGGGAAAACTAGAAAACAAAGACTAGAGAAAAACAGGAATATGGGAAAACAGCTGGTAGGGTTGATGAGGCAAGATGAACTGGCAACAGACAAACAGAGAACACAGGTATACATACACTGGGGATAATGGGGAAGATGGGCGACACCTGGAGGGGGGTGGAGACAAGCACAAAAACAGGTGAATCAGATCAAGGTGTGACCGGTATATCAAGCCTTTTTGATATACTCAAAGCGCCATTAATAGCTTGTTTTAACTACTCCTATAGAAATGGTAGTCTGTCAGGTACTCAGCAGGAAGGTCTGATTTCACTATTATAAAAACAAGTCCCAGATGGCAAATATAAAGATCCAGTCTATCTAAGAAACTGGAGGCCCCTTACACTTCAATGTTGTGATGCAAAAATACTAGTTAAATGTATAGCACTGAGAATTAAAAATGCTTTACCAGATATTGTTCATCCTGATCAGACAGGTGTTTTACGTGAACGATACATTGGAGATAATATACGACAACAACTAGAAATAATAGAACAACATGAAACATCGAAGAAGCCAGGCCTGGTATTTATAGCGGATTTTGAAAAGGCTTCAGATTTTTTTTACCGGTATTTAACTAGGCAAGTCAGTTAAGGACACATTTTTATAATACCTGGATATTTTCCATTTCTGTGAGTCTCTTATAAAACGGGTAAAAGTAATGTATATCAACCCAAAGTGTAAAATAGTAAATAGTTTTGAATTGTCAAGAGGAGTTAAACAAGGGAGCGCTGACACCATATCTATTCGTTATGGCCATCAAAATGGTAGCTATTTAAATATCAGATCAAATAACAACATTAGAGGATTAGAAATCCAAGGCTTGAAAACAAAGGTGTACATGTATGCTGATGAATAAAACAGTTTTATATTAAATCCGGACTCTAGATCCCTGTAATGTCTCGTTGAAGATCTAGATAACTTTTCTGAACTCTCTGGACTAAAAGTGTACAATATTATGAATTGGATCTTTAAAAAAGACAACTTTTACATTACCTGCAGTGTACCTATAAAATGGGCTGACGGTGAAGTAGACATACTTGGTATTCATATCAGAAAATATATAAATGAGCTCTCCACAATTAATTTCAATATAAAACGAGTAAAAATAGACAAGATCCTGCAACCATAGAGAGGAAAATACCTGTCTATTTATGGAAAGATTGCACTGATTAACTCCTTAGTCATATCCCAGTTTACTCACTTGCTGCCTATTCCTGGTGATTAGTTTTCAAATCATATGAGCAATAAATATTTTGCTTTATCTTGGATGCTTAACCAGACAATATAATGAATATGAACTGGGTGGGTTGAGATTTTTCACCTTTTCACACGTACCAACAAACGGGTGTGATCATTCTATAGTGGTCTCTGTTGTGTACGATCAAACCGGTGTGATTAGAACACTTGATTAGAATGCTTATTTAGAACGTCCATTTTCGATTGACGCAACAATCAGCATTTGAGCTGGCAACACTTTTTTTCACAGAAACATTTTGAACAAACACGGTCCTTACAAAGTCATGTCCAGAATGTGACCAGTTTATTTTTGGATACAATTTTGTGCACACCAGAATGTTTTTTCCTCCCGCATCAACCAAAGATAATAAGAGGAGACAAGATGAGTTTGGTCTGTTCATAGTATGCATGAATGAAGGGGGACTGTCGTCTACGATGAAATAATCGGAATGCAAAATTTGTCACCAGTACTTGTGAATAAAACTGTAAATACATTATGCTACATAAACTACCGTTTAAAAGTTTGGGGTCACTTGTTAACGTTTAAAATTACTATTGTAGCTGGAAACGGCAGATTTTTTATGGAATGTCTACATAGGCGTACAGAGGCCCATTATCAGAAACCATCACTCCTGTGCGCCAATGGCACGTTGTGTTAGCTAATCCAAGTTTATCATTTTAAAAGGCTAATTGATCATTACAAAACCCTTTTGCAATTATGTTAGCACAGCTGAAAACTTGTTCTGACGAAAGCAGCAATAAAACTGGCCTTCTTTAGACTAGTTGTGTATCTGGAGCATCAGCATTTGTGGTTTCGATTACAGGCTAAAAATGGTCAGAAACAAAGTACTTTCTTTTGAAACTGGTCAGTCTATTCTTGATCTGAGAAATTAAGGCTATTCCATGCAAGAAATTGCCAAGAAACTGATGATCTCTTACAACGCTGTGTACTACTCCCTTCACAGAACAGCGCAAACTGGCTCTAACCAGAATAGAAAGAGGAGTGGGAAGCCCCGGTGCACAACTGAGCAAGAGGACAAGTCCATTAGAGTGTCTAGTTTGAGAAACAGACACCTCACAAGTCCTCAACTGGCAGCTTCATTAAGTAGTACCCGCAAAACACCAGTCTCAAGGTTGATAAAATACCTGTATTTATGGAAAAGAAGTCTGAAAGGGGTATTTTGTTTTTAAATTATATTGTAAATTGGAATGGTAGAGTTGTCTTTCATGGAGTTATCAGAATTTTATGGGAATATCTGCTCAATCCAAGATTACAACCAATTGATTACAGCACTACCCCAAAAATGGAGGAGGCAGGTGGCAGTGGTAGGCGGTAGGGAACTGGTCTGTCTGCTCAATATAAAGGATAAAAACTGGCGGAGGAATAAAAATAGCATAAATAGGAAAGCATACCAGTTTCATTTGAGGACCAGGATGTTGACAGCTGTTCCATACAGATTGCAAAATAGTTGGGAAGATATTTTTGATGTACCGATTCCATGGTACAGGCTGTATGAGTTGATATATAAAACGACACAAGATTCAAGACTTTGTGCTTTTCCGCTAAAATTCTTGCCACCAACAAAATGTTGAATATTTGGGGCATACAATCATCACAGCTCTGCAGATTTTGTTGTGAGGATACAGAATCAATAGACCATTTGTTTTGGTATTGCCCTCAGGTAGCCTGTTTCGGGTCTCAGGTTCAGGAATGCCTGAAAAAGCAACATTCATAAAAATGTACCCTAGAAATAGCATTGTTGGGAGATCTGGAGAGACCTGGTCAGTCAATTACTAATATACTAACACTCTCAGTAAAAGTATTTATCTTCAACTTGCAATCTGTGGATTCCATTAGATTCGATAGATTCAAATTGTATGTTAAACATCACAGCATAGTTGAAAGATATATGGTGCGTAGAAATCTGAAGAGGGTGGCCAGCAGAGAGAGGTGGGATGGGCTGAGGAAAGCTGAGGGTTGGGATGTGGAATTGTAGACAAGTCGGAGTGGAGTTGCTGGGCGGGGATAGAATGACAGTCAAAGATAAAAAGTTTTAAAAAATAAAGTAAAAATAATCTTGGAGGGCTGGTGGTCTAGCGGTTGGGAGCTTGGGCCGGTGGAGGATAGGTTGCTGGTTCGGGTTCCCGTAATTGACGTTGAGGAAGATCTGTCGACGTGCCCTTGAGTAGGTCGTTGACCCTGGTTGCTTCTGTGGTTCACTCTGGATGGGAGTCTGTTAGATGACTGAATGTATGGTAAATGTTGAGTGGCATCATTGCAAGTTGTTGTATGTTTTAATATTCCCCCAAAAATGAAAAAAAGAATACAAATATACAAATAAAAAAAAAAATCTACAACAACAAATAATATATATATATATATATATATGTGTGTGTGTGTGTTTCATGACCAGTACAGATGTGGATACTGTACAACAGTCCTTGGCCCACTGTGTTAGAAGAGCAGGCCCAGGGAGGTCTCATAGCGTGTTTGAGGGGGTTTGGACAGTCAGCTGCAGGAGTTACAACCCTTCTTCCCAAACCAGAGACAGCTGCTGTTGCACCCTGGGGTAGAGGGCCACAGATGTGGAGTTCCCTGGGGACAGGAATTACAAACAAACTGTTTATAAAGGAATATACTGCTCATAAATGCTTGTGTTATAATTACGCTTAACCCAACTGTGTGTGAGCGGGTGGCCCACCGTGAGAGTGGTAGTGTGTGTATATGATGTGAATGTGTGTGATGAGAGCTGTATGGTGTGATTGTGATGTCTTAGTGTGTGTGGTTTGTAGCTGTGACTGCCCTCTGCTTTCTCTCATCCCTAGAGAGTCATAGTGGACAAATCCTGCCTGGAGACTATTACAGTCCATCTCAGGGACAGGAAGACAGACTGTCATGGCAAGTTAAGAGAGAGAGTGTGTGTGTGTGTTTGTTTGTATGAGTGTGTTTGTGTGTGAGTGTGTTAATGTGTGCTTGCGTGAGTACGTGCACTCACACAAAGGGAGATTTACAAAACGTAATGATTGCATATGCTGTCTATGACAACAGTAAGCTTGGTTTGGACATTAATCAATGGTAACAGTTAGTTACAGTACTACACCGGTGGGTGATGCAATAGTTTATCTGATGTGGACAGAGTACAGTGACCATTCAGAGTATCCTCTACCATTGAGCCTGTTATGAATTGCCACCTTGTTAAAGCATCTATAGCACACCACAGTGGAACTACAACAGCTGGTTGAGCCACTTATGGGGGCTGGGAATCCATCCTCCCACTCCATCATGTGATACTAATAATATTTTGGCACTTCTATTCAAAATAAAAAGAGATATTTTCTCACAAAGGAGGTTCAATTTGCACCCAGCAGGTATCCTGTATGTTTTTTTCCACACAGCTGAGCTATGTTGGTTAATATCATTATTACTCTCAGCACTACCAGCACGGAAGCCTCAGAGGGGTGCCCTAACAGCAGATCAAACCCACATCGTTTTGACTTGAACCTGCAGAAAGAAAGCTAATGGCCAGGCATGCTTTGAAGAGCTGGAGTGGAAAACAGTTGAGCAAGACCGTGCTTCACAGGGCTGTGTATGTGTACAAGTACTGTGTGTGTGTGTGTGTGTGTGTGTGTGTGTGTGTGTGTGTGTGTGTGTGTGTGTGTGTGTGTGTGTGTGTGTGTGTGTGTGTGTGTGTGTGTGTGTGTGTGTGTGTGTGTGTGTGTGTGTGTGTGTGTGTGTGTGTGTGTGTGCGTGCGTGTGTGAGACAATTAGATCAGAGATTGAAAAAGATGGCAAATCGAAGGAGAAACTGAGACATATTCATAAAAGCCTTGGGTGTGAAAGATGGGGAGTCTGTGAGTCTTTCCCCAGTCGGTTGACCTTTAAGTATTTTATCAGACTTGGATTTTCTCTCTTTTCAAAACCAACCCTTCAGTACCCAGAGCCCCTGCTGTGAATGTAAAATTAAGACTGCCCTGCTGTGCTATTCAGCAGATACTTCTAATTAGTGGGAAAATCCCAAAGGGTAATTCAGTTGGATTAACATTCTACCAAAAAAGGGGGTTATAAAAATAACAATAATCCATTAAGGCTTGAAATGTACATTTTTTTTTCACCAAGAATTTAACTAATGCATTCACAAATACAAAGTTCAAAAGATCGCCCTAGTAAAGTCTGTATAAAGCTTAGCTCACCCTAACTCACCCTTCAATGTAGAATTTTCTGACCTGGAAAAGTGATGAATTAACTTGACTGATGTAGGCTGAATGAACCAGCTGCTCTTATTCACAGTAAATACAGGCTATATTCAGCAATAATTTGGCAATGTATCATTTGGGATTAGCACTAAAGCCTTTTTCATTCATACCCTCCCCTTCCGCCTGTTTGAATGAAACATTCCAGTGCTTAAAGAGAGTAGATCCATTTCTCCCCGGAGGGGGCTTAAACAGACAATTACATGCTGGGCCACAGCGGCCCTCTGAAGTGGTGGGTTACGGTCAGGACAGTTTAAAATGCTGATGCTCTGGTCAATTTGGGAAAAATGCTCAGACGTACTGTGACATGACCCGGTCATGATTTAGGGTCCTTGCGATGATCGCTGACTAAATAATCCTTTAGAGGCACATTGGGAGATACAGTGCCTTGCGAAAGTGTTCGGCCCCCTTGAACTTTGCGACCTTTTGCCACATTTCAGGCTTCAAACATAAAGATATAAAACTGTATTTTTTTGTGAAGAATCAACAACAAGTGGAACACAATCATGAAGTGGAACGACATTTATTGGATATTTCAAACTTTTTTAACAAATCAAAAACTGAAAAATTGGGCGTGCAAAATTATTCAGCCCCTTTACTTTCAGTGCAGCAAACTCTCTCCAGAAGTTCAGTGAGGATCTCTGAATGATCCAATGTTGACCTAAATGACTAATGATGATAAATACAATCCACCTGTGTGTAATCAAGTCTCCGTATATATGCACCTGCACTGTGATAGTCTCAGAGGTCCGTTAAAAGCGCAGAGAGCATCATGAAGAATAAGGAACACACCAGGCAGGTCCGAGATACTGTTGTGAAGAAGTTTAAAGCCGGTTTTGGACATCCCAAGGAGCACTGTGCAAGCGATAATATTGAAATGGAAGGAGTATCAGACCACTGCAAATCTACCAAGACCTGGCAGTCCCTCTAAACTTTCAGCTCATACAAGGAGAAGACTGATCAGAGATGCAGCCAAGAGGCCCATGATCACTCTGGATGAACTGCAGAGATCTACAGCTGAGGTGGGAGACTCTGTCCATAGGACAACAATCAGTCGTATATTGCACAAATCTGGCCTTTATGGAAGAGTGGCAAGAAGAATGCCATTTCTTAAAGATATCCATAAAAAGTGTTGTTTAAAGTTTGCCACAAGCCACCTGGGAGACACACCAAACATGTGGAAGAAGGTGCTCTGGTCAGATGAAACCAAAATTGAACTTTTTGGCAACAATGCAAAACGTTATGTTTGGCGTAAAAGCAACACAGCTCATCACCCTGAACACACCATCCCCACTGTCAAACATGGTGGTGGCAGCATCATGGTTTGGGCCTGCTTTTCTTCAGCAGGGACAGGGGAGATGGTTCAAATTTATGGGAAGATGGATGGAGCCAAATACAGGACCATTCTGGAAGAAAACCTGATGGAGTCTGCAAAAGACCTGAGACTGGGACGGAGATTTGTCTTCCAACAAGACAATGATCCAAAACATAAAGCAAAATCTACAATGGAATGGTTCAAAAATAAACATATCCAGGTGTTAGAATGGCCAAGTCAAAGTCCAGACCTGAATCCAATCGAGAATCTGTGGAAAGAACTGAAAACTGCTGTTCACAATTGCTCTCCATCCAACCTCACTGAGCTCGAGCGGTTTTGCAAGGAGGAATGGGAAAAAATGTCAGTCTCTCGATGTGCAAAACTGATAGAGACATACCCCAAGTGACTTACAGCTGTAATCACAGCAAAAGGTGGCGCTACAAAGTATTAACTTAAGGGGGCTGAATAATTTTGCACGCCCAATTTTTCAGTTTTTGATTTGTTAAAAAAGTTAGAAATATCCAATAAATGTCGTTCCACTTCATGATTGTGTCCCACTTGTTGTTGATTCTTCACAAAAAAATACAGTTTTATATCTTTATGTTTGAAGCCTGAAATGTGGCAAAAGGTCGCAAAGTTCAAGGGGGCCGAATACTTTCGCAAGGCACTGTATATTGGCACAAACACAGACTAAATCTTACATGCAGATTGAAAACTTAGGAGACAATAGCTTATAGGTCAAATGGCTCAAATTCTACTACTTAGTCCAAAGTGAAACTCATATTGACATACAAAGGAAGAAAAGAGAATAGGAATATAAGAAATTATGTTTTTCCCTCTCTCCGCCTTGATCTCTTATTTTTAGCTGTCTGTCTGTCTCCCTTCCTCTACTCCCAGTAGCCTCTACAGGATGTGGTGACACCCCTCATGGGCACCGCCCTGCGCATACTCCCCATCCTCAAGGATATCTCATCAAGAGCTCGCCTAACAAACATCTGCCTAATGAGACACCCTGACAACAAGGGCTTCCCTAACAAGTGTCTCATTAATGAAGGAAAATGCCAGGACTGTCCTCATCAGAACGTGCATGCAGGAAAACAAACATAAGACAATCAGGACAATCAGGCTTGGGACGTGACTTCCCCCATCACCCCACCAGTCTCTTCCCCCTCCGGACCCCCGACCGGAGTTACACAAAGCGGAGGATGGGAGAGCCCAGGAGGACACACGCTCCTCTCTCCTCCTGACCTTCTGAAGACCTACAGTAGATCCATCCAAGGCTGTTTGCTCAGGAGGCTAGAGTCAACCGCAGCCGGAAACCAGGAGGAACACACCGACCTGATTGTACAGAAAGGAGGAGGATTGTCTACTGTAATATCATTTAAATCAACCACCATCCAGGAAGTACAATAAAGTGTCCTGCTGCTGTTTCTCTGTGGAGAATGGTATAGGTCATAGGTCAGATAAACCCCACCCTGTCCTGTCCCTGCTGGACATATCCATGTTATATCAGATAAACCAAACTCATCTTGAGAAACACTTATTGTAGTGTTAGAAGAGCCTGAACATCTTCACTTCACTGTTATTACTGGCATTACTTGGAATACACCACATTGATCAAATACACGTACAATACAATCAAACTATACCCAATCAAATACAAATATTATGATTTATTCTTGTTCTCCTCTAATATTTTCAAAATTCTGTCTTCTATCCTGGGAGGTCTGATCAGTCTGTCTTCAATGTGCCTGCCTCTGTTGTTTCAGGCTTCACATTTGGAGAGAGTTTGGCATTGATATGCCAGCTGAGTTGAATTACTAGCCAGTAAACAATGTGCTTTAGACGTGTGTAAAATGTGTTCAAACCCGTCTGACACACATGCTGCTGTTTAGCCCTTAATTTGCCACCTGTAGCATGTAAACATTTTATATTTTAAGTAGAAATTGTGCAACAATATTTCATTTTAAAAGCCTGTTAATTAAATGAAGTGTCCTTTATTATAGACCATACCGATAATTCAATAAAGACTTGCTAAATAGTCAAAATGTCTCTCCGTCAACCCTGTTATGGTCAACCCTGTTATGGTCAACCCTGTTATGGTCAACCCTGTTATGGTCAACCCTGTTATGGTCAACCCTGTGTCACTTATAGGAAGATTTTAACCCACTTAACCCTAAGATTTCTCCAAGTTTCACCATCATTGTAAAGCCCTAGTTGTTTTGTTGCTTTGACAAAGTCATTTCTGAAGATTATTATTTATTTCATGTGATTAGTGTTTAATTTTCATTTGTTAACTCGCGTTTGAATATGTTGAAACTATTATTTAAAAATAAAAAAAATCTTAAGAAACTTTTAACAACTAATAGTGAGATCTAGTACAGAAGCAGGTGAGTTGGTTTTACTCTTTTTGGCCATTTGCTGGTGTTTTGTGGTAGAACACTGGGCATGTCAAGCATAACATGTCAACCCTGTTACCCATAGATAGTCATGCTAGAAAGGTTTGAACAATTTCACTTTATTTTAAGTTTGCATTCAATTTACCCTTGTTTCACACAACACGCTTTCATTCCCCCTGTCAGAAGGTGACTTATGGCTGATTTAAGATTAAATCCTCAACCCTGTTATGGCCAACCCTGTTATGGTCAACTTTGTTACTTTATTTGGCACATATCAAGGACTTGCTATCTTATTTTTTATTTTTTTTCTTGAGGTGGAAAAATGTGTTTTTTATTAAGTTGAACATATACTCTTATGACAGCTTGTTGAAATTGAAACCAAACATACATTTTTTGGGGACAACGTTACACTTCTCAAAAGGCACCAAATTGGTGGGACGACCGTACTACCGCCACCTCAAGATTGGTCTGAAATAACTACTGAGACCTCATCGGAATAACTTTTGAGTTGAAACCATATTAATGCAGACTCTGACCTGGAAAAATAAGCAACAAGTCATATTGCTTAATATTGTGGACTTAAAGGGGTTGGATTTAATTGTAAAGCTCAATACCGTGAAAGAGCCAGAATAATCAGACTAATAAAAGAATGAGATGGATTAGACTCCTACTTCTGTTGATGCCAGTGAACTTTTCATTGCCCTATGCATGCAGTCGACAGGGAGTTTCCTCACATTGTGGTTGGATTTGAACCAGCTAGGGCATGCCATGCCATGACATCGTAGGTAGAGTGAGATATATCTTGGCAGAGTAACCTAACTATAACCCGTTTGGGGCAGAGAAGGAGAGCAGCATGGCTGGATAGAGGGCTGGATAGAAGGCTGGAAACTGAAGTGAAGGAAAATATATCACAGCCCTCTCCCTGGGGAAAACAAACTAATGAAACAGGGACTTTTATGAGGACAACCAGTGACCAGTACCCCTGATGTTGACTAACATGGGGCTTCAGTACTGCTTATGAGGTAGTAAAATATGTTTACAGTAAAAGTAAGAAATGTGGAGGCGTATGAGTAACAGTAATATGTTTCACACACCTGTAAGACTGTGGCTGGGGATCTGAGTCTGTGACTAGGGTGGTGAGAATGTTGTTGGGCCTCTGAGGGACTGAGGCTGTGAGGCTGGGGCTGTGAGGCTGGGGTTGTGAGGCTGGGGCTGTGACTCTGGGGCTGGGAGGCTGGGGCTGTGACTCTGGGGCTGGGGCTGGGTCTGTGAGGCTGGGGCTGTGAGTCTGGGGCTGTGAGGCTGAGGCTGTGAGGCTGGGGCTGTGAGGCTGGGGCTGGGGCTGTGAGGCTGGGGCTGTGAGTCTGGGGCTGTGAGTCTGGGGCTGTGAGGCTGGGACTGTGAGGCTGGGGCTGGGGCTAGGGTTGTGAGCCTGGGACTGGGGATGTGAGTCTGGGGCTGGGGCTATGACTAGGGTTGTGAGCCTGGGACTGGGGATGTGAGTCTGGGGCTGTGAGGCTGGGGTCTGTGAGACTGGGGCAGTGAGGCTGGGAATGTGTGTCTGGGGCTGTGAGGCTGGGACTGGGGCTGTGAGGCTGGGGCTGTGACTCTGGGGCTGGGGCTGTGAGGCTGGGGATCTGAGGCTGTGACTAGGGCGGTGAGAATGTTGTTGGGCCTCTGAGGGACTGGGGCTGTGAGGCTGGGGCTGTGACTCTGGGTCTGGGGCTGTGAGGCTGGGGCTGTGAGTCTGGGGCTGGGGCTGTGAGGCTGAGGCTGTGAGGCTGGGGCTGGGGCTGTGAGGCTGGGGCTGTGACTCTGGGTCTGGGGCTGTGAGGCTGGGGCTGTGACTCTGGGGCTGGGGCTGTGAGGCTGGGGCTGTGAGTCTGGGGCTGTGAGGCTGGGACTGTGAGGCTGGGGCTGGGGCTGTGACTAGGGTTGTGAGCCTGGGACTGGGGATGTGAGTCTGGGGCTGTGAGGCTGGGGTCTGTGAGACTGGGGCTGTGAGCATGGGAATGTGTGTCTGGGGCTATGAGGCTGGGACTGGGGCTGTGAGGCTGGGGCTGTGACTCTGGAGCTGGGGCTGTGAGGCTGGGGCTGTGAGGCTGGGGCTGTGAGGCTGGGGCTGTGAGTCTTGGGCTGTGATTCTGGAGCTGTGACTCCGGGGCTGGGGCTGTGAGGCTGGGACTGTGAGGCTGGGGCTGTGAGGCTGGGGCTGGGGCTGTGAGGCTGGGGCTGTGAGGCTGGGACTGAGGCTGTGAGGCTGGGGTCTGTGAGTCTGGGGCTGTGAGGCTGTGAGGCTGGGGCTGTGAGGCTGGGACTGAGGCTGTGATACTGTGGCTGGGGTTGTGAGGCTGGGGTTGGAGCTGTGAGGCTTTGGGTGGGGATGTGAGCCTGGGGTTGGAGCTGTGAGTCTTTGGCTGGGGCTGTGAGGCTGTAAAGCTGAGGCTGTGAGGCTGTGTCTGGTGTGTCATCTGTGCTGTGAAATTAAGTCTGATGAAGGCCATCGCTAGAGCTATCTCACATCTAACACTTCGCTTCTTCTTCTTATTCTGAGAGAGAGTGAAAGTGTGAAAGAGAGAGTGAAAGAGACAGAGAGAGATTACAAAGTGTAAAGTGCTGATTTACTGACCCAGGGAACTCTCCAGTGAGTGTTAGCTGACAAAAACATCCCAAGTCTGAAATTATAGAATAATTATTCCTAAAATTGCTTCCCAAATGGCACCCTACTCCCTAGTGCACTACTTTTGACCAGATCCAAAAGTAGGTTAGGGACGAAGTCCTAAAGCAGGTGGACAGATGTGAATTAAAGAAAATCCGCAGAACTACCAGCAAGTGTTTCACAGTTTTCAACAGAGAGGAAGGGGGAGAGAAAAGCATTATTTCTCCAAATACAAAATTGTTCCTGAGGTTCACAGATAATTATGTGCTTAGCCCTGCCCTCTGTTTTATTTAAACTGCAGATATTCAGTTAGGACTTCTAAACTAAATAAATGAGTTATTGTAACTTTTGCAATTCTTCATATGGCATCCCAGTAAACACACACTTACTCATGTAGCCCTTTCCTGCAGTCAAATTACTTAGTGGGTGGAACATTATTCATATTTTTCATAATTTCATAATTAATAAACATGATTATTTTTCAAACGTAAAAAAATCTGGTGTTTCTATGTCAAAAAGTTGTGTTATATTACAGTCTTCTGTGATGTATATGAAGTGTAATATTGGGATGCAAACTCAAAATGGAATACATTTCAACTCTATATGGTACAGGTGTCTTCTTTTTTAAGCCCATAACCATGTGTGAGAGGTGTATACTTTTGTTTCAAAGTAAATTTGTTTAAGAATATCAAAAAACACTCTGCGTGACCCTGATTTAGCCCACTGCAGTAAAATGTTAAACCCTTTTGCTCTTTGGGGAGCATAGGTCATTCACATAATTCCTAAACACAACCACTACACAATGGTATCTCAATTTTGACTCCAAGTTGTGACCATATGTCGCCCTGTTACAACTACAGGTTATGTTACTTTCTCGATTCGTTGTCCCGATGCTTTTGTTGTAAATACATGTAAATAAAGCACCTTAAAAAAAGCCTTTAACCTGGGCATTTCACTGTGAATCTTCTCTGCCTTCTCACTAAAAAAACACAACTGCCGAGAGCACCATTTCATAATGTCACCTCATGGAAAGTCAAGAAAATTAACCCTCTTGACCTCAGAGAAACAACCTGTATTATATAGAGCAGACAGGTAGATGTGTATCCATACAACCCACCCTGGACTCTTTACAAATAGTTTTTACTGTACCCCTGTAGTAGGACACTGCTTCATCACCTCTAAAGCTCTTAAGAGGGCGTCTGAGAGAATGATGTTTAGATGGAGTCATGAGGAAAGACAGACATGTAAAACAAACAGTGTAAATGTATATTGGCCCCAACCTAGCTCAGGGCCTGTGTGTGTGTGTGTGTGTGTGTGTGTGTGTGTGTGTGTGTGTGTGTGTGTGTGTGTGTGTGTGTGTGTGTGTGTGTGTGTGTGTGTGTGTGTGTGTGTGTGTGTGTGTCAACGGAGAGGCTGTCATATCCTAAAGCTTTACAGCTCTCTTAGAGGCTCTTACTCAAGGCTCCCATTCACCATGACAACCACTTACTCTAACTCAAGTCAATGTGAGAATAACATATTACCTTTCTTGTCCCCCGGTGCATACCATGCTACCACAGCCCACCATCAACTCTACAGCGGTAACGCAACCCGCAGCCCAAACCCATAAATGTCAGATTGGTGTTTACTCTCATCGGCATGTGTCCCACTGGACACATACTGGTTGAAACGTTATTTCCACTTCATTTAAATAAGTTGCTTTGAACCAACTTGGAATAGACTTTGCATAGACTCTGTGTCCGGTGGGATGTGACTGAGCCTGAAGTGGGCCAGAGCCACAGAAAACACTGCTGGAACTACTAACGATACATTTTTCACATTCTTATAAATCATAATAACTTGGAGATTGGACTATGGATGAACTCTCTTGAAAACTTTGTGTGTGTGAGAGTGAAAGAGAGGCAGTAGTCTATAGAGGTGGTATTGGTCTCTCCCACAGTCCCCACAGTCCTTTATGTGACCATTGATCTTGGTCTTGTCTGGCTCTGTCTCCTGTTCTCAGAGGACAGCTCTTGCACACACTGCTGAGATGGTCCCCCACATTCTCTGGAATGGGGTCATCTCTACCTTTCAACTTCAGTCAAATCTACTAAGTCTTACAGCCAACTAGGGAACGATGTGAGCTCTGTGGGCAATATGAATTCATCTTTCACCATGGAAAAATATGTGAACACTGATTTGATAGGTAACTTCCGTATGAGTTGTCCGCCATCCAGTGGCAACTTTTGGAAAAGCAACGTTCGATGCTTTTGTACTTTTATTTTGAAAACAGCGTTAAGCCCGGAAGTAGCAAACTAACACGTTCGAGTACTCCATGAACTGCTTTCTTGCACAGCACCCACATGTCTTACAGCGCAAAGATGCTGGTACTAGTTCAATTGCCTAGTTAAATAAAAAATAAATATATATTTGTAATACTTCGCAAAAAATAGTCCCGTCCATCCCAGTGACCTAAGTAGCATGCATTGGTACTGAATCTGTTCGAATGACGGAGTGCGGAGCTGACTTCCTGCACCTCGACGTTATGGACGGGTGAGCAAAGCCACATCAGATGATTCATAGGCTACAACGCTAGCTAGGGAGTGCATTGATTTTCGCTAGCTAGCTAGCATAACCTCAGTTTCTTTAGCAATCATGTCAAGCAGTTTAGCTAGCTGTAACACTGAATGCATGCATATTTTAGCAAAGCCAGTCCAGGTTGCATAACATTCAGCAACTCTGTTTACAACATCCTCAGTTTGTCTTTAGCTACTTATATTTTGTCAGCTTAAGTTTTATTCCGCATTAATTATAGCACTGATTTGCATTTCAATTTATCTTATCGCCTTGCATCACCACCAAGGTGACTGGATTAGAATAAATCACATGAGGCTAATGATTGTATGTTGTTTCCCTGAAGTCATTCTGTACAAAACATCATGTTCAGTCATCCCATGGTGGAGTGCCTGAGGAACTGTGTGTGGCCAGACCCTTTTTGGTGAGTAATACAATAACATTGAAGAGTCCCTATTATCACAGACACTGGTGCCCCCATGCTATTTCACTCTACATAGTATCATAGATTGTTCAACTTAACATAGCAGCCATCTCAAAAGTGTGTGTGTGTGTGTGTGTTTTCTTCCAGATATGCACTTGATGGTATCGGGGCCAGAGCAGTGGGTGAAACCCATGGCAGGAGCCAATCAGTACACATTCCACCTGGAGGCCACCACCAATGCTGGAAACCTCAAGGAGATTTAAAAATAAAATAAGAATGTACCTTTATTTAACTAGGCAAGTCAGTTAAGAACAAATTCTTATTTTCAATGACTACCTAGGAACAGTGGGTTAACTGCCTGTTCAGGGGCAGAACAACAGATTTGTACCTTGTCAGCTCGGGGGTTTGAACTTGCAACCTTCCGGTTACTAGTCCAACGCTCTAACCACTAGGCTACGCTGCCGCCCCAAATCAGAGAGAGCGGCATGAAAGTGAGGCAGTGTTGACTATAGAGGGAGATGAGAGGTCCAGATATGGGAGAGAAATGAATCGTCAGAGAAAATGGAAGTAAAGCGTAATTCACACACAAGTCAGAGAAAGTTCACCACAATGGGTGAAGAAGACACATAGTGTCTTTACTATCATAGTTGGGACCAGAATTCCCCACAAGGAAAAATGCTTTTTTAGTCTTAGATTTAGGTTTCCAATTAGGGTTTGGGGTTAGGGATCTGTTAAGGGTTAGGTTAGGGATCTGTTAAGGGTTAGGTTATGGATCTGTTAAGGGTAGGTTAGGGATCTGTTAAGGGTTAGGTTAGGGAAAATCGTATTTTGGATGGGAATCAGTTGTTTGATCCACACAAGGATTGTAAAACCAACGTGTGTGTGTCTTATAGGTGGGCCTGGCCATAAAGCCTGGGACTACAGTAGAGGAGTTGGCACCGTGGGCTGGACAGATCAACATGGCTCTGGTCATGACTGGAGCCTGGCTTTGGAGGCCAGAAGTTCATGGAGGACATGATGCCCAAGGTCGTATGTTTTCGTGTGTCTATATGTGTTAATTTGCTTAACTTTGTGTCTCACCAGAGAAAGCACATCCCTGATAAGCAGCATGAAAAAGCTTATTTGTCCTCATCTGTAATCTGACTTATGCACAAGGTCTCTTGAATGCAGAGGTGTGTTACAATGTCATCAGTGGACATTGTGTCATCTGAGTATGAATGAGACATTTCAGAATAATATCTGCTTGTGGTGACTTGTAAGTCTGTAGTTTAACAAGGAAGTAAGGTACGGTTGAAGTTGTGGGCTTTCTAAACAAAAATAGAGCAGAGTATTGATCTATGAGACTTCTAGGATGCAATGATATGTACTGAACCTGCCTCCCGTAGTAAAGCGAAGTGCGCCGTTGTAAACTGCCTCTAATGGTTCCATTGTAGTTGCAGCTGCTTTCGTATACATGGTGTCACTGTAGTCTAGCACTGGCAGGAAAGTTGACTGAATGATCTGCTTTCTGCTGTTTAGGGAGAGGCATGATCTATTTATTTTCAACTTCCTAACTAACTGATCCATATGCTTTTTAAAATAACTTTTTTGTCAATCCAGATGCCAAAGATATTTATACACGGGGACACGGTTAATGTGGGCATCATCCAATATGCATAAATCATCAGATACATTTTTAAGTGAATTGGAAAACGATGTACTTGGTTTTAGCTGCATTAAGCACTCATTTTCAGTTCAACAAAGGCTTTCTGCAAAGCGACAAAGGCAGATTGCAGCTCCAAAAAAGCCTAGTCAGGTAAAACCAAGTACAAAAAAGCCTAGTGATCCAGGCCAATTTCAGACAACCGTAGAATTAGTAAAGAGTAGTTGACAGTGTCAATGAATAGAGTTGCACAGTGTTTCTTCCTATCCAAACAATTTACCACATTTAATACCAGTGATGGTGCCGAGATGGTGCTATGGCCTGGTCTGAAGCCCAACTGATGCACATTTATAATAGACCTTCCAGAACTTAGGGATAGTCCCAATCGTCAAGTAAAAAATATGTCAATGATACCGCAATAAGGGGAGCAGAAAGCTGCAGCAAAGAAGACGTGAATATAATCAGCCCCAGTGGATTTATTTTCATCAATCTTGAGCATGTACGTCGGTGTGTTGCATATTTGGGACATGTCATTAACATATCTGTTTCTGTGTGTGGCCAGGTGAGCTGGCTGAGGAGTCAGTTTCCCTCTCTGGACATTGTGGACGGAGGAGTGGGTCCTTCTGCCATCCATAAGTGTGCGGAGGTGAGTAACATGCCTCCTTGGGCCCTAGTGTTTACCTGTGATGTCTCTGCCTGTGTCAGTCCATGTGGGTTGACTGAGTGTGTTTCTCCTTCTGTGTATCTCTGGTAGGCGGATGCTGACATGATCATGTCGGACTGTGGTAAGCAGTGACGACCCTCGCTCTGTCATCCCAGACAGACAGAGAGAACGGCTGAACAAGATGTCATATTTTGAAGACATTTTGGGGGGGGGGGGGGGGGGGGGGGGGGCAGGCTAGTATTTTGTCACTGCCCTGTTTTAAAATGCTTGTTACTATCTCCCTTGTCACATGATACAGAGGATTCCTCGCCTCTTCTTGCTCTGCTCGGTTGGTTTGAAAAGTAGTTCACTACTCAGACACTAGAGGGCAAGCTTGCTCAAACTATTCATCCCTATAGGTTTGTATACCCTGGACTGTCATTCTTTTTCATTTTTTTAGTCCCGTTTTCTGTACTGTCTTGTTTAGACTAATTACTTATTGGTAATAATGGGGCGGCAGGGTAGCCTAGTGGTTAGAGTGTTAGACTAGTAACCGGAAGGTTGCAAGTTCAAACCCCTGACATGACAAGGTACAAATCTGTCGTTCTGCCCCTGAACAGGCAGTTAACCCACTGTTCCTAGGCCGTCATTGAAAATAAGAATTTGTAAAGGTAAAAAAAAATAAGTCATGAATATTATTGATAATATTGAATTATATATGACTGACTACCATAGGAGAGTATTAGTGATCTAGCAGTTATATCCAAATTTAATATGGGATATGTTAGTACCTGCACAGGGATTTATTTAATCAAAACTAATAGTAACATTACCGGATAGATAAAAAACAACAGCAACCTCTCCTTGCACTAATAGGAACCATGTTTCCATTTAACACCATTTAACTCTTTGACAAGATTTACTCCAGTAAATAAATGTTTATTGAATATTGTTCAAAGCCCTTCTATTTCAGGCGGCCATTTTGTCTGAGATAGGGGACATCTCTACATTTCATATCTCTACGCCTTCCAGAACAAACCTCTTGTCAATGAGAATCACACATGACATACTTTTAGCTGCAAGCTGCTCATTCTCAATAATGCAACAAATATCTGGAAGATAATTCGCATTCTCCTGCAGTATTAATGTCAGAAATCTGTATTACCGTTTGTTTCACATATCGCACAAGACAGAGGTTCATAGGAGACGGACTCCAGATCTGTTGGAAAAGCTGTTTATGGAAACGCTAATACTCTGGTCGCTATTGAGACGTGTGTGTATTTGGGATGTAGGGACATGTAAGAGGGTCTCCTGCTCTGTCTATTGACAAGGTTTTTCTACAGCTGGATATGTGCCATGTCTCAGACTGCACCATCATTCCAAGATATGAAATCGTATCTGTGGGAGATGCTGTGAGTTATACTTGTTCATGTATAACTCTACATGTATAACTCTACATGTATGTATCGGCTGGCCCTCGCTACATATTCGTCGCCAGACCCACTGGCTCCAGGTCATCTACAAGTCCATGCTAGGTAAAGCTCCGCCTTATCTCAGCTCACTGGTCACGATGGCAACACCCATCCGTAGCACGCGCTCCAGCAGGTGTATCTCACTGATCATCCCTAAAGCCAACACCTCATTTGGCCGCCTTTCGTTCCAGTACTCTGCTGCCTGTGACTGGAACGATTGCAAAAATCGCTGAAGTTGGAGACTTTTATCTCCCTCACCAACTTCAAACATCAGCTATCTGAGCAGCTAACCGATCGCTGCAGCTGTACATAGTCTATTGGTAAATAGCCCACCCTTTTCACCTACCTCATCCCCCATACTGTTTTTATTTATTTACTTTTCTGCTCTTCTGCACACCAATATCTCTACCTGTACATGACCATCTGATCATTTATCACTCCAGTGTTAATCTGCAAAATTGTAATTATTTGCCTACCTCCTCATGCCTTTTGCACACATTGTATATAGACCCCCCCTTTGTTTTCTACTGTGTTATTGACTTGTTAATTGTTTACTCCATGTGTAACTCTTTGTTGTATGCTCACACTGCTATGCTTTATCTTGGCCAGGTCGCAGTTGCAAATGAGAACTTGTTCTCAACTAGCCTACCTGGTTAAATAAAGGTGAAATAAAAAAAATAAAAAAATAAGACACACTGCACATTTCTGTTAGATACGAAGCATATCATCTTTAAGAGATGAAAACAAGTCTGTCGACGCACTAGAACTTCCCCGTTCTATAAATTCCCCATTCTACAATGGAATCATAGATTCAAGGAGGAAACTCTTGAGAGAGGCAGACCAAACACACTAACAAATAGGCCCACTTACAACAACACATGCTTCCACATAGGCCCACTTACAACAACACATGCTTCCACATAGGCCCACTTACAACAACACATGCTTCCACATAGGCCCACTTACAACAACACATGCTTCCACATAGGCCCACTTACTACAACACATGCTTCCACATAGGCCCACTTACAACACATGCTTCCACATAGGCCCACTTACAACAACACATGCTTCCACATAGGCCCACTTACAACAACACATGCTTCCACATAGGCCCACTTACTACAACACATGCTTCCACATAGGCCCACTTACAACACATGCTTCCACATAGGCCCACTTACAACAACACATGCTTCCACATAGGCCCACTTACAACAACACATGCTTCCACATAGGCCCACTTACAACAACACATGCTTCCACATAGGCCCACTTACTACAACACATGCTTCCACATAGGCCCACTTACTACAACACATGCTTCCACATAGGCCCACTTACAACACATGCTTCCACATAGGCCCACTTACAACAACACATGCTTCCACATAGGCCCACTTACAACAACACATGCTTCCACATAGGCCCACTTACAACAACACATGCTTCCACATAGGCCCACTTACAACAACACATGCTTCCACATAGGCCCACTTACAACAACACATGCTTCCACATAGGCCCGCTTACAACAACACATGCTTCCACATAGGCCCGCTTACAACAACACATGCTTCCACATAGGCCCGCTTACAACAACACATGCTTCCACATAGGCCCGCTTACAACAACACATGCTTCCACATAGGCCCGCTTACAACAATACAGACTTCCACATAGGCTAACTGTACTGTGCACATATCCAATGCTACTCAAGGGGATGGGAAAGCTGTTCCAGAGGTGCCAGAGCAGCCGTCCAGATGCTGTGACTTGCTGAGAAAGAGAAAGGGCAAGATTAGGTAGCTTTGGTTGGAACTTTCTTTTCAAGTCCTCTCCTCCACACTGTATCTTGTGTGTGAGGTTGAGATGCCTAGTGTACATATGTCACTATGTCCGCAGGCACTTACAGGAGAACTTTTATTGCAGTGTACACACACTCGGGGTAATTATAACCCCAGTAACACACAGACACACCAAACATGAGTCATGCTGGCAGCCATCATGTGGCGTTTATGAGCCGGTCTTCAGAGATCTGCTGACTGAGTGTGGCTGGATTGCTGTCTCTGGTGAGAATGCTGGCACAGAGCAGTACACAGAGGACAGAACCCCAGGACCCCTACTGAGCAGGGTTTAGTAGTCAGCCTACATCAGTAATTGGAACACACTACCACTGGAAGATAAACCAGAAGCCAGCGCTTCTCAGCAACACCATCTACTGGGCTTGGATTGGAAAGAAATGTGACATCCAAGGCTTTGAATTCCAATGTGAATAAGATTTATTCATCTTCATGATCATGTAAATCAAGACGTATTGATATGTAGACTTGAGATGTAACATTTCTCATTCATCATGCAGTCACATTGACTGGATTATTCAAATCCATCCGTCCAAAGCTAGGCTATTGTATAATGAATCTTTCTGTCAGAGAACATGGTGTGTGGCGTGCTCTCCTTTATTATGTCCCCCTTTCATCTTCCCTTTTTATTTTCCCTCTCGCTTTCTTCTTTTCTACTACTCTCTCTGGTGGCAAGCAGCGATGTCTTTGCTCTCCCAGTCCTCCTCTCCCCGTCGTTCTCGGCACTAAAAGCACATTACCTCACTCGTCACATTGCATGTTCCAGCTCATTCATAATTACCCACGATCCCACAGGAGACAGGAAGCGTAGGGCTGATTAGCTCACTGTTGTCACAGCCATTACATAATGCATAAAGTCCTCTTCTCTGATTGAGTGTGCTAGCTGTCTTATTCAGGGTTTCCCAAATTCGGGTCCCCAAGGGGTACGTTTAGATTTTTGCTGTAGCACTACTCTGCAGATTCAAATAATCAACGAGTCATCAAGCTTTGATCATTTGAATCAGCTGTGTAGTGTTAGGGCAAAAAACAAAACGTGCACCCCTTGGGGTCCAGAGGACCGAGTTTGGGAAACACTGGTCTAATTAATGATTTATAAAAATAAAAAAAACTTTAATTGCTTAGAATAACATTACAAACGATCTCTTTGCTTTGCCCCGGGTGGAGTGGAGTGTGCAGGGATTCATGGAAGGCCGTGGCGGTGATTGTGATTCACAGAGGACGGGAGGCGCAGTGACACGGGGTGCCCGTTTGTCATGGTTGCTCCATAGTTCCCCTCTGTTTTCAGTTGTTTTAAGAGAGGGCCTACGGGGTAGGCACACTGTAGCAGTGATATGATGAGCCCACAATTTGTGTGAGGGACCATATTCCATTATTCCAGCACTGTCCTGGAACTGAGGTGGTGCTGAAGTAGCTGCTTTGGCAATGGCCTTGACTTGGTGAGACGTTAATCAGAGCTATTCAAGGCATACATGTGGAGTATTATTACGTTCTCCCTCAGCACTGATCGGTCAGTTTCACCCCCCTCAACAGGTAAGGATAGGATTCATAGGAGGGGTAGATTATCCTAGATCTGTGCGTGTCAAAGGGTAACTTCCACCCAGAGCCATGAGGTTTTCTCACAGACAATAAAAGGGATGGCAGTGTTGAACGGGTGCACTGTGTTGTCCCGGGGGAGCTGCCTTGGTAACGACCCCATCACAGGCAGAGACCCAACAGAAGTACACAGGATTTTTAGTTATCATCTATTATATATGGGCCAAGACTTACTGCTATCTTTGCGAGTGTGTGTGTGTGTGTTCATGTTTTCTAATTCATAATGGATGAGATCGCAGCATTATTGTTTTTCGCCACGCGCAGAGCTGTGAGAGAAGAGCTCACATCAGGAAGAGTGTAGGTGTTTAGTTTGTTTGCCCTGACGCCGGCCACGTCGCTGCTCTTCACAGGAAATAGTCTTTGTTCAATGGACTTTATTTGTATACAGCTATTGATCCCCAGCCTCCTGGCAGAGAGCGTTTACACAGAGCTACACTCAGGAGACCAGCTGATACAGCGGATAAATCAATAGATTTACCTCCGTCTCCAAGCCTCAGCCCACACAACCTGAACAGTGTATTAGGACATGGGTCAGAGCACTTACTGTGGGAACTCTCTCACACACATGTCACACGCACAAGTAGAACAGTGCATTAGAAGAGTAGACATGTAACAACGCTGTGCAATGCAATCTGACAATGGAGTAGAATATCTCACCATGTCTTATGTAAAGGCAATACAACCTCAGGCACTGTGGCTGTTAAACACAAAAGCTCCAGGCATGATCAACAGTCACATTATGATGACTCCACCAATACCTGATGTCGCCTATGGGACATTCATTTCTGTAGATTCCTGTTAACGTTCTTGTACATATTTTATCATAGTTATGAGTGCTTCAGGGCCTGTTCTGAATGCTGCCCCCTACCTATCTGAAGTGTAACCTAGGGAGATGTCCTGTCTCTCCTTCTGTATTCTCTCCTCTCTCTCACTGGTCATGAATCATCATCTACTAGGCTGCCTGCTGCTTCTCTGCTCTGGATCGTTAAGTGCTGTCTGCCCATGATTGCCCTATGGTGTCTGTGAGAATGTGTTTGCCTATTTGATTATTTACTTGCCATGTCTTAAGTGTGTGTGTTTGGAGGGAAGAGAGAGAATGTGTTTGAGGGAATGAGTGAGTGAGAGTCAGAGAGAACAGAGGGAGAGCGAGAAATACAAAGAAATGTCCTCTAATGAGCATTATTTATTTGTCCTCCAGAGTTGTGACAGAGCACATTTGACATCAACAATGTCATCAGTGATGCCGTTATCAATGGCACACCATCAGTGTTGTGCTGTGGTGTGTGACAGATAGGAGAGAGAGTTTCCCATAGAGCCAGCCCTACAGGGGGACCCGGGTACCACTGAGCCAATGTTATGATCCACTAATAGTGCATGCATCACGTTGACACACAGGAATATCATTTCTGCTGCACTAAATGCCATTTTTCCTCTGTCACTGTGTTATGGTTAGGGCGATTTGGATTTGGTCTGACCCTCACTGGTCATGGTGTGTGTGGGGAAATGGGAAACTTTGTGTGTTTGTGTTTGGAATGTTAAGGTTTTGTTAATGGAGTAGTCTGAGCAACAGTCGGCATACTGTGTGTGTGTGTGTGTGTGTGTGTGTCAGGATGAGTTATGAATGGTGTGATGTTATTTGCTGAGGCCGTCAGAAAGAGGCTGGTTAACCAAAGGGAGACCTGTGAGCACCATTTATCCCTGTGACAGGCTGACACACACATGATGCTATTTTGATGCCCCTGGCAATATGGGTGGAAAGGCAGAAATGGACTCACATTGTCACAAGGGCAACATCCTACAATCACTCAGTGCCCCTGCATCATGGCTATTCAGCTCTGTAGTGAAGGTTACGAAACTAACAGTGCAATGGAAGGAACATGTAGTAACCTGAAGAGAATAATTCCTTTGTACTAAAGAAATAGTCTGTCTGGGGGCATGGTTGACTGACTGTCTGAAAGTGGGGGTGTAAAAGCTTGGCGGGGGTGATTATACTGTTTCTTAACGGGGAATCCATATTTATGAACAGAAAACCTATTTTTCTTAGGTATTGATTGACAGGTCTGAAGCCCTCACAAATATCCTGGGCTAAATTGTTGACTTTTTATCTTGCTGAAGTAATATGGAAAGCATATGCATCACAATGGTAGCAATTAAAAGGGAACAGTTTGGAGATTATGGGAAAAGTGTTAGACTAAAGGTGAGGACAACGCCTGATACAAGATGGAATCCAAATATTACACTGGTGATTTTATGTACATGTACTGTACTTTACGCCGCATTTAACAAACTCTGAAAATACTCGACACATTGTTACATAAGAACATTCTTGGAACAATTAGGAATAGGTGCAACATAAGACAACATGACAGGGGTATGAGTGAGAGGTCATACTGGTATCTACCATACCCCCCATTATTTTTATTTCTACTTTGCACTTTCTTCCATTGCAAAACTACCATTCCAGTATTTTACTTGCTATATTGTATTTACTTTGCCATCATGGCCTTTTTTGCCTTTACCTCCCTTCACCTCATTTGCTCACATTGTATATAGACTTGTTTATACTGCATTATTGACTGTATGTTTGTTTTTACTCCATGTGTAACTCTGTGTCGTTTTATCTGTCGAACTGCTTTGCTTTATCTTGGCCAGGTCGCAATTGTAAATGAGAACTTGTTCTCAACTTGCCTACCTGGTTAAATAAAGGTAAAATAAAATAAATAAAATAAAATCTCCTTGTTCACACTGCAGACCTTAATGTTAAATTAGTTTTGTTTTTCAAGTCTTTTTTTGTACTACTGACCGGCCAAACAGCAAGTTACAAGTGACCAAATCGGACGTGTGTGTGTTCAGAGAGCAGTCACTTGCTGACAATGCTATGCTAGTTGTCATAGTAACGATGGATGTGTTTGCAGTGGTGTAGGTTGATTGGTGTTGCTCGTGCTTCCTATCACTCAGATGTTATGTAGCAAGCTAAGGTGACAATGCCTGCCATGGATGTTTCCCAGTTGCTTTGAATGTTCAAAATCATAGGGTAAGAACACTTTTTTAAATCCTCAAAAGGATAAGATTATCCAAATTTCAAAACAGATCCTTTTTGGCTAGCCACAGTGCTACACTGGCTAGCTAGGTAGCTGTTTAGCATTCACAAATGCACATGTTCTTGTCAAACTGTACACAGGGTAGCAAGCAACAAGATTAGCCAAATAAGTCAAAAACCACTTTTGGGAAAATTAAGCAGATTTGACCGCTGCCAAGAATCATATTTGTATTGGACTTCAAACCACCTACGAAGGGGATTTGAAATGTGGCTTGAATTCCATGTGCTTTTTTAGCAGTTCAGACTGCAGGAAAAAGAACAGATTCAAATTGGATATGCAAATAAATAGGATTTGAGACTTCAAACGGCCAATGTCAACACGGCTCAAGTGGCCACACCTCTCCAAAGATTGCACAGTCCCTAAATATTTTCAATGCACTTGACTCTTAAGAAGAGTTCAACTATAAGCTGCTTTTTTGAGCTCTCCTAGCTGTGCCGTAGAGGAACTAGAGCAAGCACATTTGTTGTTTTGAACACAGCCTTGCATAACCGCCATCACACAATTAGTTGTTTAAGCAATCAAACGGTCCATTATAAATGGCAATCTGGGTCAGGTGGGCATCATTTGAAAGCTTGTTCTATTGCCAACATGACAAGCTAAATGATAAAATATGATCTTTGTGGTGTTAGGCTTTCACAAGGCAATTCAGAGAAGCAGATGGTAATTTGTGCATATAGAAGGGAGTCATGAGTAGGGCTGTTGACCATATTACTGCCACACCTGCGGTCACTAGTCATGAAGGCAGTCAAATTCCACTTGACCGTTTAGTCATGGTAATTAGGCTTCTCCAAGCTCTGATGCTGCTGCTGGTCATTAGTAGCCTACCGAACATGCTAACTGCCTGGTACTCTAATCAAACATTTAATGAGAGCTCATGTTGCTCAACATTTTGTATAGGTTATGGAATTGTACGAGAAAAGAGGGATGACCTATTAAAAAGATCCTATCGGCTTTCTATAGGCTAGGCCAACTATATTTCTCTCAACTTTCCTAATATTAAGCACAATGTTTATCTTTACTACAGGAGTATAGCCTACCTAGCTGGCATGAAAATGAACCACAGGAAAACCTTCCTCCATTTGCTATTTAAGTGCATAGATGACATGCATTTTCCCCCCGTTTCAAGACAGGTGCATGATAATGGTCCATTTTAAATCAAAACAAATTACACATGATTTAGTATATGTAACGACAAGATTAAATCATGAATAGTCTGATGCGTGACAATATTAGCCTTTCACTTGTGAATTATATATTATAACTTGTGAATGGTTCCCAGCGTAAGGCAAGAAACAATACAGACCCTTTTTTTGCGACTTTTTCAAATCATAGCCCTATAGGGTTTGTATCACAACTAAAGTGGCCAAATAACTTCTTAAAAATTAAGCACATTAATCCACTTTACAAGGGGTGTAGAGCCTAACTAGCATAAATACCCAGCGCGTGGGTTTTATGTTAAGGGAAGATCATTTATCATCAAAATGCACCTTTATAGTAAAAACATTACATGCATAATTGCATTTGCGGTCACTTTTGATAATGGTGTTTTCCCACTGGAACATTCGAGCATATAGCATACTGCCATGTGTGCATTGCTGCACTTATAATATGAAGAAATAAACCATTAGGCTATCAACATTTTTAAGCTAAACGTTCTGATCTGTTGTGTCAGCCACATTATGTTAGTGGTTGTCCCAGACTATGTTTGGAATATCTATTTCTCGGACAGAATAGAATGTCAACTTTTGTACTTTGGGTGATAGTACATTGACATAGGTTAGTGCTTTTGCTGTTCGTTAGGTCTACTCATCTGGTTGGCTGACAAAGTAAATGTGGACAATTCTTCCAATATCTTCAATATCCACCTCGGAATTGGATAAGGACGCGCACAGTTGCATCCCCGATGTGTCTGTCTTCACTTGTAGCCTGTGAGTGAGGTGCTTCGGAGCAGGCAGCACTCAAGGAGGAGGGCACAATGCAGCACTCCGGGCCAAGGCCACAAAAGGCATCATTTTTTTTAGGGTGCATTACGGCCACACAAAAGGGATGCCGCCGGTAAATTTGAGGCATTAGCAAGTGCTTGTCAAATTGTAAATACAAGACTGAGGAAGTCTGTACAACCTGTGTTCAAAACAAAGCAGAGCTCATGCCTTTCAAGCAACATTTTTCAAAATCATTGGTCACATCATCCAGCCTGACAATCTATTAAAAATCAAAACATATTGCCCAACGTTTGTAGAACTAAAGTTGCATTAATAACGCTTAATGAAGCATACGAGTACCTATTTCTATGTTAACCGCTCAACACAGAATAGCCGCATGTGCACACTCCCTCAAATTGTTGAGAAAATATCCTTCCTATTTTATTCAGTTTTTTTCCATTTTATTCTTCATACTATATAATAATGCTATGTAATTCTAAGCAAATATTGTCTGCTAAATGAACTAGTGTAGCCCACAGCCATTTGGCATAGCCAGATCAGGACCTAAAAGAACTAAAAGAACAACTTGGAGTATGTTATTCTGTTCTTCTGAAATAGACTACATTTTCTAAATTTAAATGTTTGGTTTTTTTAGACTGGTCTTTAAAAAACAAAAGATTTCTTGTGAAGGTGTAGACTATATGACATGGATTTATTAGACTTTAAATAATGTACAGTTGAAGTCGGGGCGGCAGGGTAGCCTAGTGGTTAGAGCGTTAGACTAGTAACCGGAAGGTTGTGAGTTCAAACCCCCGAGCTGAGAAGGTACAAATCTGTCGTTCTGCCCCTGAACAGGCAGTTAACCCACTGTTCCCAGGCCGTCATTGAAAATAAGAATGTGTTCTTAACTGACTTGCCTGGTTAAAAATAAAAATAAAAATTAAAAAAGTTGGAGGTTTACATACATTTAAAGTTTTTCACTATTCCTGACATTTAATCCTAGTAAATATTCCCTGTCTTAGGTCAGTTAGGATCACCACTTTATTTTAAGAATGTGAAACATCAGAATAATAGCAGAGAGAGGTTTATTTCTTTCATCACATTCCAAGTGGGTCAGACATTTACATACACTCAATTAGTATTTGGTAGCATTGCCTTTAAATTGTTTAACTTGGGTCAAACATTTCGGGTAGCCTTCCATAAGCTTCCCACAATATGTTGGGTGAATTTTGGCACATTCCTCCTGACAGAGCTGGTGTAACTGAGTCAGGTTGGTAGGCCTCCTTGCGCGCACACACTTTTTCAGTTCTGCCCACAAATTTTCTATAGGATTGAGGTCAGGGCTTTGTGATGGCCACTCCAATACCTTGACTTTGTCCTTAAGCCATTTTGCCACACCTTTGGAAGTATGCTTAGGGTAAATGTCCATTTGGAAGACCCATATGCGACCAAGCTTTAACTTTTAAGCTTTTAACTTTAACTGATGTCTTGAGATGTTGCTTCAATATATCCACATAATTGTCCTGCCTCATGATGCCATCTATTTTGTGAAGTGCACCAGTCATTCCTGCAGCAAAGCACCCCCACATGATGCTGCCACCCCCATGCTTCACGGTTGGGATGGTGTTCTTCGGTTTGCAAGCGTCCTCCAAACATAACAATGGTCATCATGGCCAAACAGTTCTATTTTTGTTTCATCAGACCAGAGGACATTTCTCCAAAAAGTACGATCTTTGTCCCCATGTCCAGTTGCAAACCGTAGTCTGGATTTTTATATGGTGGTTTTGGACCAGTGGCTTCTTCCTTGCTGAGCAGCCTTTCAGGTTATATTGATATAGGACTAGTTTTACTGTGGATATCAATACTTTTGTACCGGTGTCCTCCAGCATCTTCACTAGGTCCTTTGCTGTTCTGGGATTGATTTGCACTTTTCACACCAAAGTACGTTCATCTCTTCCTGAGTGGTATGACAGCTGTGTGGTCCCATGGTGTTTATACTTGCGTACTATTGTTTGTACAGATGAACGTGGTACCTTCAGGCATTTGGAAATTGCTCCCAAGGAGCAATTGAGGTCTTGGTTGATTTCTCCCATGATGTCAAGCAAAGAGGCACTGAGTTTGAAGGTAGGCTTTGAAATACATCCACCTCCAATTGACTCAAATTATGTCAATTAGCCTATCAGAAGCTTCTAAAGCCATGACATCATTTTCTGGAATGTTTCAAGGCACAGTCAATGAAAGATTAGTGGAATCAGTGTGGGTAGCTGGACAGGTAGGATGACTGACAGTGAAGGTAAACAGGTGGTCACGTGTCAGGTAACAGAGGAATGGGTGAGACTGAGGCAGGAATTCCTTTAACCATAAAGTGGTATATTTACCGAGTAGTCTGTGCTGCATCACAAAGGAAACAAATAACATGCATCTGATCAAATAACAATCATTCATGATTAACATAATTAGGGAAGTCAACAATCCAGTTCATTAAGAAGTCAATAGTAATCATCCGTGAGTCATTTAGGCTCGTAACTATTTATCATAAATCATGAAAGAATACAAACAATGATTATTCAATCTATAATCCCCATTAGTTTGGTATCAAAGTCGATCAGTTAGCAAACAATGACGTTTCTCATTTCACTCTTTCAATTATCTTCATGTGAACATATAATTAAATTTCATGACATATTAACCATATCGATTGCATAATTGGCCTTTGAGGATCCGTAGGGCCATGATCATTGACAATTCACATTACACTATGTTTGAAGCGTGCGCTTAGCCTATAAACGTCTGACCCGCTGGAATTGTGATACAGTGAATTATAAGTGAAGTAATCTGTCTGTAAACAATTGTTGGATAAAAGACTTGTGTCATGCACAAAGTAGATGTCCTAACCAACTTGCCAAAACTATAGTTTGTTAACAAGATTTGTGGAGTGGTTGAAAAACGAGTTTTAATGACTCCAACCTAAGTGTATGTAAACTTCTGTAGGCCGTGTGGAAGCCAGGAGATGCTAAACGTGTTAATTAACGGTCAATTTCCGTGAGACCGACAGTTATTGGCTTGACAGTCACCGGCTGAATTAATTGTGTGACCGCCACAGCCCTAATCATGAGTGTGTTCAGATGCGTGTTCCATGGCAAATTTCCTTTACAATACAACAAACACAGGCTCATTCTGTTCAGGATATCCCTGGGTATAATGCCATGTAATCTTGTAACTACATCAAACAGTGATCATGGACACCGTATATTACAAGGTTTATGATATGGGAATGTGAACAGAACACCGGAAGAATTAACACAATTATCCCTGTGAGTCTTTGTGTCAATTAGTCCCGTACGTGATGGCTTGCCAACTGGCGATTTGACACAAATAATTAATTTAATCATTCATTCATGCACATTTGGACTCACTGGTGTTTGGTTTGCTTTATTGACCTTAGTGGTATTTTATTATAATCCTCAACGTCTCATCTTTCAAAATACACTGTGTCCTCTTAATTTACAGCATTTCCTTCACTTGGACAACAAAGAATTTGCAAAAGTTGCCCAATTAATGGGAGGGATGGTGGCAACTTGTCATGGGCGGGGCTCAAGTTCAGAACAGCTATCAGTCAAAACCCATACAGAGTAGAGGGTGACCGATTATGATTTTTCAACGCCGATACCGATTATTGGAGGACCAAAAAAAGCCGGTACCGATTAAGTCGGCCGATTTCAAAAAATATTTTATATATATATTTATATATATATATATATTTATTTGTAATAATGACAATTAGAACAATACTGAATGAACACTTATTTTAACTTAAAATAATACATCAATAAAATCAATTTAGCCTCAAGTAAATAATGCAAAAACAAAGTGTTGGAGAAGAAAGCAAAAGTGCAATATGTGCCATGTAAGAAAGCTAACGTTTCAGTTCCTTGCTCAGAACATGAGAACATATGAAAGCTGGTGGTTCCTTTTAACATGAGTCTTCAATATTCCTAGGTAAGAAGTTTTAGGTTGTAGTTATTATAGGAATTATAGGACTATTTCCCTCTATACCATTTGTATTTCATTAACCTTTGACTATTGGATGTTCTTATAGGCACTTTAGTATTGCCAATGTAACAGTATAGCTTCAGTCCCTCTCCTCGCTCCTCCCTGGGCTCGAACCAGCAGCACAGCGACAACAGTCACCATCGAAGCAGCCTTACCCATGCAGAGCAAGGGGAACAACCACCCCAAGGCTCAGAGCGAGTAAAGTTTGAAACACTATTAGCACGTGCTAACTATCTAGCCATTTACATCGGTTACACCAGCCTCATCTAGGGAGTTGATAGGCTTGAAGTCATAAACGGCGCAATGCTTGACGCACAACGAAGAGCTGCTGGCAAAACGCACGAAAGTGCTGTTTGAATGAATGTTTACACGCCTGCTTCTGCCTACCACCACTCAGTCAGATACTTGTATGCTCAGTCAGATTATATGCAACGCAGGACATGCTAGATAATATCTAGTAATATCATCAACCATGTGTAGTTAACTAGTGATTGATTGATTGATTGTTATTTATAAGATAAGTTTAATGCTAGCTAGCAACTTACCTTGGCTTACTGCATTCGCGTAACAGGCAGTCAGTCTCCTTGTGGAGTGCAACGAGAGAGAGGCAGGTCGTTATTGCGTTGGACTAGTTAACTGTAAGGTTGCAAGATTGGTTCCCCAAGCTGACAAGGTGAAAATCTGTCGTTCTGCCCCTGAACGAGGCATTTAACCCACCGTCATTGAAAATAAGAATGTGTTCTTAACCGACTTGTCTAGTTAAATAAAGGTTAAAAAATTAAAATAAATCGACAAATCGGCGCCCGAAAAAAACGATTTCCGATTGTTATGAGAACTTGAAATCGTCCCTAATTAATCGGCCGACCTCTAATACACAGCTGTGAAGCGGCGACCTTGAACTCTGACGTCATGTATAGCATGTTACTGTACAGCCACTGCATTCCAATTTAGCCACTTGTGGTCTCCAACCATTTCTTTCCAAAAGGCTACTTCATATAAAAAAATGATAAAAATCACCAAAGTTGATTAATTGAAACAAAGAAAAGCACTTGCATACATAATTGTGTTTTGGTTCTTAAAATCACACCTTTTGAATAGGTGCCTTTTTTATTTCAAACACCAGTAGTGCAACTAATGTTTTCTAACTGCACTGAACCAACACAGTGGCTCACCGGAGCAAAGCAAAACTTGTGGTCAAAACCATTCATCTTGAGGTGACAGGGGGAGGTGGCGAAAAATGCAATCTGTTCATTAAAATCTAAAATGGGTGGGTTTTAATACAAACTAGCTTAACATTGCTAATCATTGAAAATGACAAATTAAACAATGATTCATGATCATTTTCTGGTTTTAAAAAAGTGGGGGTGCAAAAACAAGTTTGTACCCCTATTCTGAAAGTGGGGGTACAGCTGTTCTGTTTGCTCCATTGCTCAGGCGCCTATGTCCGGAGGTTCATAGAAGGAAATATGTAGAAGGGTCAGGAGGAATGTCAACACCTAAGGTTGCACTGAACATGTTTTTATTGCAATAAACTGACAGAATAGCAAAGTGCCTTTTGAATGATAGCAGTGGTTACTATTCAATAGAATATATATCAGAATAAAAATCAACAAAAACATGTCATATACACAAAAAACACAATAAGCATCTAAAAAAAGCTATGGCCTTTTCATTTCAGTGCACTATCATTTATCATAGACTTGAAAAAATAACAAAAATACATCACTGGAAAAAAGCAGCACTGGCTGAACTGAACACTTCACCACAAAGTTATTTTCCAGCTAAATCTGGAGCCACAGTCACTGCATGCAGCCCTCGGAACGCAGCTACAACACTGTCGGAGCGTCTGGAGAGCATTTAGGATTTCGTCTAAGGATGTTGATTACTACAAAAACACCGTTCAGAGTACAACACAGCTCCAATTACGCACTGTGGCACTGTGACAACACACACCAAAGCCGCACCCCTCCACTTCCTGGTTTAGATTCAGAGATCCTGCACGCTGCTCAGGGATTTGCTGATTTCCTTATCACTGAATTGTGGCAAAACCAATGAAAAATTGTTGAAGTTTAAAACTGAGGGTCCACCTCTGGTCAGATGTTGGACCAGATCTTATCTTAGCGTCTTGGGTTTGTGACAGGGTTGAGCACAGTTGGCTTGAGCTGCTCTTTCAACTGCCTAAAAACAACACATCTAACCCAATGATGGATAGATCTAGCCTAGAGCGAATAAGTAAATATTGCGCTGCTGACCTAACCTGCTAACATAGCCTGGTGCTACAGCTAAACACCTACACACATGAAAGCATTGTTCTATAGCTGTCAGCCAATGCAGGTGATGAGGCCTTCCGCTCTCTCAAGATTTGAATGGCAGATGGAAAAGAATAGAAACAACCAAAAAGTTGTTCTCCCTCCCCCATAAATCTGCTGTTCAAAGTGACTTCCTATTCTGTAGATCCGTCTGACACTTGGCACAGGAAGTGAAGGGCTTGGCATCGCTCGGTCACACAAACACAACGCTAAAAAGTTTGAAGGTTACAAAACATCAAAACGCTTCCTGCAATATTGTCATGCAATATACATTTCGACACGATTGAGAAGAGAATGACGAGAGCTTTCAGCAGTCTGGCAGTGAAAGGGTTATTTTACGGATCAGGAATGTCACACTTCCTCTCCCGGCCGTTCCATACTATGGGAATGTGAGTGATTCCCAACCCTTCTGCCAAGGTAAGGGGGAAACATCCACAGTCCACGAGAGGCCGGCTTCGGTCCAGTCATCGATGGCAGTCTAATGCATTTCTATGAAGCTCACACATCCTAACTAGGTGATACTGTACATTTCAATAAATAAACAAGACGAGCAAAAGCTTAAAGTGGATCATTTTGTGACTCTCGCTGTTAATCTACTGTACATCCTATAGTGAAGCTGCTAGGTTTCCAATACAGGTATAGAGCATTTAGTTAGTGTTTCCACACTGGCCAAAACATAAATCTTCAATGTGATGCCACTGACTGCGCAGAACAAATGAATCTAGCATTTCTATATCTACGACATTTCAGTGCCTGTGACTATGACTATGGACGCACAGTGTTATCATGACTTTGTATCTGTGTGGTGTGGTTGCCTGGCAACACAAGTCAAAGAGCAGTACTTGGAGAATTCTAAAAAGACATGTACATGAACTATGCAAAACAGTATAAAATAACAAAAATATATAAATGAAGGTACAAAAAACAAAATCAGACATGATATTAATTCCCATGGTGTGTTGGTAATCTGTTTCTGGGGATGCTTTTGTTTTCTCTACACGTTGTCCAAAGAGCTGGTTGTGTGTGCGTGTGTGTGTTTTAATATGCATGTTCTTAACCTCTACACACATCTCTAGTGATGATATGTCTTGTGGCTCAGCTCCCCTCTACAGGAATTTCTAAGAGCTGCACAGCTTGTACCCATTAATTCATGTCTATTAAAGACAGCATGTGGTAGTAATGGCAGACAGCGTATGAAATGGCAGAGAATTTCATTTCAGTCAATAAATCCCACTGTGTCAATACATTTATGCAGAAACTACTCAACGGGTTTAACATAAGCGTAAAAATCGCCCTTTCTGCCTACAAGGCCTATAATCCCCCAGCATGGGGTCGGCAGCCATATTTACAGAGTGCCTCGGAACCAATCGGCTTTGCTCGCCCCTTTAAACTTCAAACATTTGTTGCAGAGGACAGCCTGGAATAAGTTCTTGGCACTGAAATATCCCTCATGTCAAAAATATGTTCATTTATCCTCATTCCTTCTCTCTTTCCCTCATTCTCACTCTGTTTGGAGAGGAGGAGAAGAGGTGTGCATTCACACCGATGCCTAGTGTCTGGCAATGTTCAATGGGCTCGCTAGGTCTGTCTCTGTCTGCCAAGGCAAACACACTGAGGAGACAGGTGGGTGAACACACACACACTTTCACATTGTCACGCACACATCTCTTCTAATTGTCTTTGTGTGTTTTTGTGGGAGTCTAGTCCACAGTGCTGGAGTCAGTTTGAAAAGGGCCCTCGCTATGGTAACCAAGGTATAAGGCCAGGCAGGGACTGATCTGAGTTCAGTGCTAAGTCAAACGAGCACAGAGAGAGATTCCTTATCATCCTCACTACGTCCTCAGTTCAGTACAGAACAGTATGCCCATATAGGGTCCTTGACTAGTCATTTTCTTGTTCCCAGATTGTATCATTCTAGCAGACATCTTTTGAAAAACAGAATTTAAAAAAAGAAAAATAACTATAGCTATGTTTTTCACTGGACGAAGAGAAGATGAGAGCGAGAGATACATACACTCACACTTCCAAACACACACACGGCTACACACTTTTCCACAGACACACACACACACGACAGGGCTGCTGCAGAGTATCTCACAGACAGGCAGCCAGCACAGCCGGGGCAACCACGGGGGGGGGGCGGGGTTATACATGGACGAACAGATTGACTGACAGCTTGGACACAGCAGTGGTTGGTCAGGTGGAGGTCTGAAGTAGACCCTCCCTGGCGTGGTATTGGTTGGATCCTCGATGAGTACGGGGTGGAGGAGGGTTATGAGTTGCTTCCTTACTCCACTGAGCCAGGGTGCAGGCTGAGGGCGGGTGGGTCCAGGCAGGTGGGCGAGTAGCTGAGGTGGGGTTCTTTGATCCACAGTAAGGGGGCGCCGTTCTTGCCCTCCTGGGACTTGCTGTGGCTACGGCTTTTATAGCGCACCAGGAGCACGGCGATGAGGAGGATGCCGAAGATGGGGAACGGGTAGAAGAAGATAAAGTAAAAGAGAGAGTCATTGGAGCACACCACCGACTGCAGTGTGGAGACTGTGGAGAAGAAGAGATAAGATAGAGAGAGAAGGGAAAGAAGAGAATTGAATGAGAGTGCGATATGGATGAAAAAATGACATCAATGGAGAGCATTACATTATGGTGTAGTTTGATGTTACTTTGGCATGCTACTTATAGCAGTCTATAGTCATAGTTGTGAGTGTGTCAGTACTAACTCAAAGACCAGAATCATCAGCACGAGCCAATGATCTCATATGCCATCTGTAGAATGATACAAATGGGAGGAGTTGGTTGGCCAGGGTTGGAAAAAACCCCAGCCGAAATGTTTTTGTAGCCCCAGGCCATTGTTATTCACCATGTGGTACCATCTGTTTTATTTTAAAAAGCACTATTAAAAATAAAAATTTGATTGATTTACCCTGCTGGATCACGGTGACGATGGTGACACCAGAGTTGTTGGTCGCCAGGCGATACCAGGCGTTGCGGGGGTTGAGCAGCCACTCCTCCACGTGACAGTAGTAGCGCCCCGTGTCAGCGGGCCGTGCTCCCTGGATGGTCAGGCTGTAGAGGTCAGAGGTTGTCCTCTCAAACTGCAGACGTGAGTTAGGCCCCGCCTCCTCGGTGGGGCTACAGTTCCCGTTCCCGAACACGGCATCGTGTCCAATGGAGAACACACACAACTGGTCTTCCTCTTCCTCCTCTTCCTCCTCGGGGCGCTCCACGTACCAGGACACGGAGAAGCGGGAGTCTCGGGAGGACTGGGAAGGGATGCTGCAGCCCAACCGGATGGAACCAGACTGGGACACAGTGATGTTAGATTCCAACTCCTCCACCTGCAACCGCACCTCTGCAGAGAGAGTGAGGAAGAGGGAGATTGGGAAAGAGGGGAGGGAGGAAAGAAAGGGTGAAGGAAGAGAGAGGGGAGGGAGGAAAGAAAGGGTGAAGGAAGAGAGAGGGGAGGGAGGAAAGAAAGGGTGAAGGAAGAGAGAGGGGAGGGAGGAAAGAAAGGGTGAAGGAAGAGAGAGGGGAGGGAGGAAAGAAAGGGTGAAGGAAGAGAGAGGGGAGGGAGGAAAGAAAGGGTGAAGGAAGAGAGAGGGGGGAATAAAAGAACATTCCAATTGAAGCTCATTTCTTGGGCAGAATAATTGTCATGCCTTGAAACAGAAAACTTCAGACTGGCAGATGTGCTTCAAATCAGTTTATACTTCAGAACCTCAACACACATAATCAAAAACACAATCATTTGATAGCAAAACATCTCTCATTGTCAGTTTTATGTGCCCAACTACCTTTAAATGCCAAAACCCCAAATCCAAAAAAGAATTGTCTAACAGGGTAACTAGCCCCACCAGCTGTCCATGGCCTTTCCAGTCTGCTGTTCTGCTCCAGGCCTCCCTCCCTCTTAGAGGCTACTAGCCCAGGGGGAGAGTGTCTGTGTGGGATGGCTACACTCCTACAGGGCCTTCACACTGACCCAGTTAGAACAAGTAAAAAGAACTGAACTTAAAAAGACTCTGCTAGATCAGGCTGTCTGTAATGTTTCTTCTTGTTAAAAAGGAGAGCGCAGAGGGAAAGAAGACAGACAAGGAGAGAACTGGCATCTGAACCATTTCTGTTTGACTTCCTGGGTGACTGCATTCTTTAGCACCTTAATGAGACCCTCCCAACAGCCACCTGGGAAATCAGGCCTGTAAATTTGCAGCCCATCATTATATATTTATATAGCTGTACATGTATAACTATATGGAATGAGCACTCCCTGATATGGTGTTTGATAATAACCAAATCCCCTGGTGAGCCTTGGAATCCTGAAGGAAACAGAGGTGAGACTCAAACAAAGTGAGTCACTGATATGCATACACACACAATCATGAATACACACATGCACAAGGGCGTGCACTTGAAGGAAATAGATGCGTTTCTGCAATCTGTGGGGAAGAAGTGTCCACTTTCCTGCTAAAATAACATACGAGTGCTTTTGCTCCCTGACCAGCTCCAGCTTCAGTCTGATCTTCATGTTGCATTTGGGCAAATGTCACAGACACCCGCACATTTCACCCTGCATTTACAATGCCCTACTCACAGGACCCCTGGCACAACAGATTGCTTTCAGAGATGTTAGGGGAGGGTGTAGCCATGTTTGTCTATCAACAGTCACCTTCCTTTGGGGGTCAGAGAGAGGAGGCATAGGGGGGTGAGGAGGGTAATAGCAGGGTAGCTGGGTGGAGGGGGGGAGGCGATATGGCCTAAAAGTCATATCTCCATTTTTTTCTTCTCTAAATCAGCTTAGTTGTACAACTAAAGGTCAAATACACTGCATTTCAAACAGTCAGCAATAATGTAATGAATTTAGGGTGTGTGAAATAAATATAATCCTTCCACAACCATAAGACCCACTAATAATGTACTTAATTTGATCAAAATATACTGAACAAAAATATAAAAAGCAACATTCAACAATTTCAAAGATTTTACATCCTTACAGTTCATATAAGGAAATCAGTCCATTGAAATAAATTCATTAGGTCCCTAATCTATAGATTTCACATGACTGGGAATACAAGTATGCATCTGTTGGTCACAGATACCTTACCAAAAAAAAGAAAGTAGGGAAGTGGATCAGACAACCAGTCAGTATCTGGTGTGACCACCATTTACCTCATGCAGCACGACACATCTCCTTCGCATAGAGTTGATCAGGCAGTTGATTGTGGCCTGTGGAATGCTGTCCTACTTCTCTTCAATGGCTGTGCGAAGTTGCTGAATATTGGTGGGAACTGGAACACTGTAGTACACGTCAATCCAGAGCATCTCAAATATGCTCAATGGGTGACATGTCTGAGTATGCAGGCCATGGAAGAACTGGGACATATTTTTATTTTATTTAACCTTTATTTAACTAGCCATATCGGTTAAAGAACAAATTCTTATTTTACAATGACGGCCTAACCCGGCCAAACCTTCCCCTTATCTGGCCCGACGCTGGGCCAATTGTGCCAGGGTCTGTAGTGACGCCTCTAGCACTGAGATACAGTGCCTTAGACCGCTGTGCCACTCGGGAGCTGAAACATGAGTTGACGGAGGCGGATGAATGGCATGACTATGGGCCCCAGGATCTCGTCACGGTATCTCTGTGCATTCAAACTGACATCAATAAAATGCAATTGTGTTCATTGTCGGTAGCTTATACCTTCCCATACCATTACCTCACTGCCACCATTGGGCACTCTGTTCACAACATTGACCTCAGAAAACCGCTCGCCCACACGGTGCCATACACATGGTCTGCGGTTGTGAGGCCGGTTGACCGTACTGCCAAATTCTCTACAACGACATTGGAGGCGGCTTTATGGTAGAGAAATGCACATAAAATTTTGACAACAGCTTTGGTGGATATTCCTACAGTCGGCATGCCAATTGCATGCTCCCTCAACTTGAGTCATCTGTAGACATCAGTGACAAAACTGCATTTTAGAGTGGCCTTTTATTGTCCCCAGCACATGGTGCACCTGTGTAATGATCATGCTGTTTAATCAGCTTCTTGATGTGCTACACCTGTCAGGTGGATGGATTATATTGGCAAAGGAGAAATGCTCACTAACAGGGGTGTAAACAAATCTGTGCACAACATTTTTGAGAAATAAGCTTTTTGTGCGCATGGAACATTTCTGGGATATTTTATTTCAGCTCGTGAAACATGGGATCAACACTTTACATGTTGCGTTTATATTTTTGTTCTGTGTAGTTTTAACCTGCTTTTTTTGCAATCACTGATCTGGCTTTTAAATATGTTAATTCAAATGGATAAAAAAAAAAAAATTATAACCAGAACCATGTATAATGTACATTCACTAATAATGACTATCTTCTTGTTACAGCCATTATAAAACATTAACACAGGTCTCATAAACAATCTCTCAAGCACAAGCCCACATGCTAGTGAGTAGCCATCTAATCTTTCTATTGTTATGAACACACCCTTCTGTCCGCCTCCGATTGCCAGCCGGTCCACTTTGTTCAGGTGTTGAAATCAAGCCTACCTTATTTTTCAGAATGAGAATGAATTGCCAATTTATTATCTAATTGTGCTTTATGCTTATTGCGCATTTATAAAACACAGACTAGACAGCTGGTAGAACAGTCTTTGGATAAATGCTGCTAGCGGTACCCCAATGTGGCTGCGCGACAAACTGGGCTTTCATTCTCCAGAATGAATGTCCATTGATACTACTGTTTTAGTAGTGTCTGCTCTGTGAGTCATTTGAGGAGTTGAGACTCTCCGTTAACACACACACCCCAAGATCACTTCTTCCTCTCTGACAAGCGGTTTGGTCAAACACGAACAGTCATATGGACACTGAAACAGAGACATTATTTTACTGTAATAGAAAAGTTAACCTTTCTAATGAGGAAGTGGTAAAGCGAGAGGTTTCGCCAAAATCGGTCCAAATTAAGGCCAATACGTTTCTGCCTTCATGCATTTGGGACACCTCCCATTGTTAGAGTGGAGATATGAGCATCTCGTCATTATATGCAGATCTCTGGTGTAAATGGGAAGGTGCACACAGCACAGAAGGAGTGAAGGAGACGAGACCAAAAAGACAACAAGCAGACATAAACGCCCATAAAAACAGAAAACATGTTGACTCTTGCAGTACAGACATTTGGAATATTATGCAAAAACATACATTCAAATGAATCAGATCTATCGCCCAGCCCTAGGAGGGGGGCTTGGAAGTCTGTATAGTACATGGTAGGGTTGGGGCCATTGGGTTTGAGGGGAGTAAGGTAGCAGCTCGGTGGGTAGGGTGGCATGGGGCTGAGGTGAGGTTGTGTGTAGTTGGGTGTCGGCACAAAATTGACTTATTGGCAGGTGGTTTATGCCCCTCAGCTCTGCCAGGCTCTGCCCATTTGGCACCAGGGCAACACCCACCACGTCCACCTGAGCTCTGCCTAGGGCAGGTGGATGGTGATGAGGTCATCAAAGCGAGACGGCCTTTAGGGCAGGGGGAGAGGGCACAACTGGTCACTGCCAGAAGATAAATGAACCACATGGGTCGAAAACAGCAGCTGCTAAACACTACAGAGACAGAGAGAGACACTGGGCTCTTGCGGTTTCTCTTAGGAAGATTTCTGTGTGTAAAGGCTGAGTGAGGAGTCCCGTGCCAGTTTGTACCAGTATCCCTCCTCTCTGTTTTCACTTGGTTGTCATACCAGGACCTGTGTGAAGCTTGAGGACTCACGTGCCAGTCTGTACCAGGCTTCATCCCATTCAGCTCTATATCCCTCCCGTCATCCCTTCCCTTGTTCCCTCCTTTCTGTCCTCACCTGGTTGTCTGACTAGGACCTGTGTGAATCCTGAGGAGTCCCGTGCCAGTCTGTACCAGGCTCCGTCTGGGTCTGTGAGCCACTCCTCCACCAGGCAGTAGTACGTCCCAGAGTCGCTGCTCTCTGCCCTGTTCAGTGTCAGCGCGTAGAGCCGTGGCGACAGCCTCTCAGCCTGCACTCGTCGCCTCAACCTCTCCTCGTCCGCATACGCGCCATATTCAAACGCGCCCGAGCGCTCAATCCTCAGCAGTAGTTCATCGGCCTCAGCACCTGCCGCACGGCGCACATACCAGAGCACGGCATGCTGGGAGTCTTGGCTGGTCTGGGACGCCACGGAGCAGTTGACACGCACGCGACTATCTTCCAGGTAGACCAGGGACTGGTTGGTCTTCTGCACCCGCAGCTTACTCACTGTGGAGGAGAGACAGGGGAGGGAGAGAGACAGGGGGGAGAGGAATGGAGGGGGGGGGGGGGGTAGTGAGAGAGGGTAGGAAGGTAGTGGGGGGAGGAAGAGGAGAGAGAGAGAGAGGGGAAGAGAGGGAGGGTAGGAAGGTAGTGGGGGGAGGAAGAGGAGAGAGAGAGAGGGGAAGAGAGGGAGGGTAGGAAGGTAGTGGGGGGAGGAAGAGGAGAGAGAGAGGGGGGAAGAGAGGGAGGGTAGGAAGGTAGTGGGGGGAGGAAGAGGAGAGAGAGGGGGGAAGAGAGGGAGGGTAGGAAGGTAGTGGGGGGAGGAAGAGGAGAGAGAGAGGGGGGGAAGAGAGGGGGGAAGAGAGGGAGGGGGGAAGAGAGGGGGGAAGAGAGGGAGGGTAGGAAGGTAGTGGGGGGAGGAAGAGGAGAGAGAGAGGGGGAACAGGAAACAGTTATTTCAGTGTTTATAGAAACAAGTGAATGGTGGTGACAGGTACACAATGTCATTTCTGTTTGTGACAGACTTGTTGAGGCGGTCTTCATTTCCTGCCGAAAAAGAGAGGATATTAGTGTGTGGGTGGAGGAGAGGCAAGGAGAGATGGAAGGGAAGGCTGTCAGTGTATGACAGAGGGATGAAAAGAGAGGCCTTGGGCCTCCCGAGTGGCACAGCGGTCTAAGGCACTGCATTGCAAAGCTTGAGGCGTCACTACAGACCTGGGTTCGATCCCAGGCTGTGTCACAACCAGCCGCGACCGGGAGTCCCATAGGGCTGTGCACAATTGGCCCAGCGTCGTCTGGGTTAGCTGACGGTTTGGCCCGGGGGGGTGCTTAACTTGGCTCATCGCACTCTAGCGACTCCTTGTAGCAGGCTGGGCGCCTGCGGGCTGACTTCGGTCATTAGTTGAACAGTATTTCCTCCAACACATTGATGCGGCTGGCTTCCGGGTTAAGCGGGCGGGTGTTTAATTTTTGGATAAAAAACGTTCCCGTTTTAAACAAGATATTTTGTCACGAAAAGATGCTCGACTATGCATGTAATTGACAGCTTTGGAAAGAAAAAACTCTGACGTTTCCAAAACGGCAAAGATATTATCTGTGAGTGCCCCAGAACTAATGCTACAGGCGAAACCAAGATGAAATTTAAATCAGGAAATGGTCCAGATTTGAATGCCCTGTGTTCCAATGTCTCCTTATATGGCTGTGAATGCACCAGGAATGAGCCTGCACTTTCTGTCGTTTCCCCAAGGTGTCTGCAGCATTGTGACGTATTTGTAGGCATATCATTGGAAGATTGACCATAAGAGACTACATTTACCAGGTGTCCGCCCGGTGTCCTCCGTCGAAATTATTGCGTAATCTTCAGGTCCATGCGCGTTCCATTTTCTTCAGAGGAGAAACCAAACTGCCACGAATGATTTATCATCGATAGATATGTGAAAAACACCTTGAGGATTGATTCTAAACAACGTTTGCCATGTTTCTGTCGATATTATGGAGTTAATTTGGAAAAAAGTTCGCGTTGTAATGACTTAATTTTCTTTTTTTTTCTTACCCAAACGTGATGAACAAAACGGAGCGATTTGTCCTACACAAATAATCTTTTTGGAAAAACTGAACATTTGCTATCTAACTGAGAGTCTCCTCATTGAAAACATCTGAAGTTCTTCAAAGGTAAATTATTTTATTTGAATGCTTTTCTTGTTTTTGTGAAAATGTTGCATGCTGAATTATAGGCTTAATGCTATGCTAGCTATCAATACTCTTACACAAATGCTTGTTTAGCTATGGTTCAAAAGCATATTTTGAAAATCTGAGATGACAGTGTTGTTAACAAAAGGCTAAGCTTGAGAGCAAATATATTTATTTCATTTGCGATTTTCATGAATAGTTAACGTCGCGTTATGGTAATGAGCTTGAGGCTATAAATAGGATCCCGGATACGGGATTGCTCGTCGCAACAGGTTAAGAAGCACGATTTGGTGGGTCATATTTCAGAGGAAGCATGACTCGAACTTCGCCTCCCGAGCCCGTTGGGGAGTTGCAGCGATGAGACAAGAACGCAAGAATTGAATATCACGAAATTGGGGAGAAAAAGGGTGTAAATTACAACAAAACCAAAAAAAGATAGGCCTTGAATAAGTTGGGTGGGTGAGAGGAAAATATTTAGGAGGGAAAGATGAAGGGAAGAGGGTTACGCAAGATTCAGTTTAAAAGCGAGCGCGGCAAAGAAGAAAAAATAAAAATATGGAGAAATTAGGAAAGGAGGCATAAGAGGCCTGTGGGAGTAAGAGGGAGGAAGGGAGGGAGATATGGAGGGAGGCAGTGCTAGAATATGATGTCAGGGAAGTAGTGTTAGGATGGGGCTCAGGGCGCTGTGACTGAATTGGTTAAAGGGACATCAAGTGTGAGATTGGATTAGCTACAGGTACATCAAGTGTGACCGACCGGCACCTCAGTTGGAGGCTTAAAGGAGAGAAAACACAGCGTGTGTACACACAAACACACACACCCCTTAACTGATCAACTAAAACATTAACTAGGTCACACATGAAAAGGTACATTATCATCAATGTAAAAGAGAACAGATTTAATTCACCATTCTCATTTGAACACTAGGGCATGAAATAGGACACACACACACACACACACACACACACGCCTGTGCTGAGCTTTGATAGGAATGACTGCCTGGAGTCACAACCATCTGCCTCGAGAATTTCACCCGTACTCACAGATTGGTGAATGTGCTTGGATGGTCAGAGCGTGTGTTAGAGAGCTAGCATTTGGCCGTGCTCTAACATGCATTTTCACAGCCCTCTTTCCTCTCCACAATGGCCTCTTCAGTGAGTTCCGAAATTAGTCATCTTCGGCTGGCTACACACTGGAGAGAGACCCGCTCTGAACGCTCCCAACCCCAACAACCACTCCAGCTGGAATTACAGACGAACCCTCCAGAATCCTGGCAATCATTCTCCAGGAGAGAATTACCTCGGAATCACCTGGAGTGGAACCGTGCTGGATTGGATTGGCAAAGGACAAAGCGCCTCGCTGTTTTTCCCCATTTGAAGTTAGATTCCACTTGGAAAACAGAGGAGAGTGGGGGAGGTTATAAGCCTGTTTCCTTGGACCAGTGTTTACAAAAAGGCCTGTTCAACTTCAAAGCCTGACCAAATACCAGCCATTCAAGGCCATTATGGTGCATTATAATCCATTATAAAAGGCATTAAGTCATTCTGAGCCCTGAAGCAGGTCCATTGGCTTCAGAATCATAGGAAGCAGTACACAATGGTGCTCAATACAAGACCAGTGAAAACCTTTTCACACTGCAGAGAGAGAGGGGGAGAGACTCCGCACCAGGACCCCAAACACACACTTGTGCAAGTTTCAACGGCATTTAAAAGGGAAGCTGGCCCATGTTGACTCCAATGCTTCCCATAGTTGTGTCAAGCTGGCTGGATGTCCTTTGGTTGGTGGACCATTCTTGAAACACATGGGAAACTGTTGAACAAACCCAGCAGCATTGCAGTTCTTGACACACTCAAACCAGTGTGCCTGGCACCTACCACCTACCACCTTTCAAAGGCACTGAAAACGTGTCTTGCCCATTCACCCTCAATGGCATACATACACAATCCATGTCTCAAGGCTTAAAAATCATTTTTTTAACCTGTATCTTCCTCTTCATCTACACTGGTTGAAGTGGATTTAACAAGTGACATCAATAAAGAATTATAGCTTTTACCTGGTCAGTCAAAGGAGCCGGTGTTCCTAATGTTTTGTACACTCAGTGTATGTGCAGGGATCGCCCGCATTTTCAGTGTGTATGCGTGTGTGTTGATGCTTTGGGAAAAGAGCATATACAGTGCCTTGCGAAAGTATTCGGCCCCCTTGAATTGTAATTTTAATTTAATTTTTTTATTTTACCTTTATTTAACCAGGTAGGCAAGTTGAGAACAAGTTCTCATTTACAATTGCGACCTGGCCAAGATAAAGCAAAGCAGTTCGACAGATAAAACGACACAGAGTTACACATGGAGTAAAAACAAACATACAGTCAATAATGCAGTATAAACAAGTCTATATACAATGTGAGCAAATGAGGTGAGAAGGGAGGTAAAGGCAAAAAAGGCCATGATGGCAAAGTAAATACAATATAGCAAGTAAAATACTGGAATGGTAGTTTTGCAATGGAAGAATGTGCAAAGTAGAAATAAAAAATAATGGGGTGCAAAGGAGCAAAATAAATAAATAAATAAAAATTAAATACAGTTGGGAAAGAGGTAGTTGTTTGGGCTAAATTATAGGTGGGCTATGTACAGGTGCAGTAATCTGTGAGCTGCTCTGACAGTTGGTGCTTAAAGCTAGTGAGGGAGATAAGTGTTTCCAGTTTCAGAGATTTTTGTAGTTCGTTCCAGTCATTGGCAGCAGAGAACTGGAAGGAGAGGCGGCCAAAGAAAGAATTGGTTTTGGGGGTGACTAGAGAGATATACCTGCTGGAGCGTGTGCTACAGGTGGGAGATGCTATGGTGACCAGCGAGCTGAGATAAGGGGGGACTTTACCTAGCAGGGTCTTGTAGATGACATGGAGCCAGTGGGTTTGGCGACGAGTATGAAGCGAGGGCCAGCCAACGAGAGCGTACAGGTCGCAATGGTGGGTAGTATATGGGGCTTTGGTGATAAAACGGATTGCACTGTGATAGACTGCATCCAATTTGTTGAGTAGGGTATTGGAGGCTATTTTGTAAATGACATCGCCAAAGTCGAGGATTGGTAGGATGGTCAGTTTTACAAGGGTATGTTTGGCAGCATGAGTGAAGGATGCTTTGTTGCGAAATAGGAAGCCAATTCTAGATTTAACTTTGGATTGGAGATGTTTGATATGGGTCTGGAAGGAGAGTTTACAGTCTAACCAGACACCTAAGTATTTGTAGTTGTCCACGTATTCTAAGTCGGAGCCGTCCAGAGTAGTGATGTTGGACAGGCGGGTAGGTGCAGGTAGCGATCGGTTGAAGAGCATGCATTTAGTTTTATTTAAGAGCAATTGGAGGCCACGGAAGGAGAGTTGTATGGCATTGAAGCTTGCCTGGAGGGTTGTTAACACAGTGTCCAAAGAAGGGCCGGAAGTATACAGAACCTTTTGCGACCTTTTGCCACATTTCAGGCTTCAAACAAAGATATAAAACTGTATTTTTTTTTGAGACACAATCATGAAGTGGAACGACATTTATTGGATATTTCAAACTTTTTTAACAAATCAAAAACTGAAAAATTGGGCGTGCAAAATTATTCAGCCCCCTTAAGTTAATACTTTGTAGCGCCACCTTTTGCTGCAATTACAGCTGTAAGTCGCTTGGGGTATGTCTCTATCAGTTTTGCACATCGAGAGACTGACATTTTCAATCACACATATGTTACAAGGCCATACATCTTGCATAGTTATTGCCAGTTCCGTTTACTGCTGGATTCTGTGTGTGTGTGTGTTTTAGCGAGTCTGTCAATGTCTATGTTAATTGTGTTTGCATGTTCTGCGTGAGTGTGTTTCTTTAATGAGTCTCATAGGTGCCAACCCAAAGTAAGACAAATACATAATTGGAAACACTTGTCATCTATGTTCTGCATTAGCTGGTGTGTCACTCAAACCCAGGCCCTATGCCTGTGTGTGTGTGTGTGATGTAATGTGGATTCAAATAAAGTATTTAAAGTGTGTGTGTGTGCGATGTAATATGTTAATAAAAATAAAGTATTTAAAGTGTGTGTGTGTGCGATGTAATATGTTAATAAAAATAAAGTATTTAAAGTGTGTGTGTGTGTGCGCGCAACAGGCTCAGATTTGTTCTACTCTCCGTCAGCTCTGTGTAATCTCTCACAAGTACAAGAGATAGTGAGTACTGCTGAGATCCTGTGTACGATTTTTATCCCTCCCATACTCTGGTCAGCGAAAGGGGCCTATTCTGGGAATTGGGAGCTAATCAGATACTAGATGATAGATGAGAAGATGATCATTTTTATAAGTTAACCTTGAAGTAAACGCTACTGAGGGTGTGGCTAGAATCCCCTTAGACAGTCCTGCTGGGTCTCCCAGTGAGGGAACAGACCAAATAAAACACTGCCAAAGAGCCCTGCACTGCCATAGCCAGGCATGATTAAATGACAAGTTAATTAACATTCAGCCCCTCACTCTCCTAAAACAGAGTGAGGGTTTTCTCTTTGTTTGTCAAATTAAACAAGATTCTGTGTGTGTGTGGCGGCTGGAGTTTGTTAGCAGTGTGCAGAGCACGTGGCATTGATAGGAGCACACACTTTTACGCTCTCTAAGAAGCTAATCGAAACCACCCCCTTTCTCCTTCCCTGAGTGTGTCCAATTTATCGTCAGAAGGTGTTAATGGCAGAGTGTGCTGCCGAGCCCAGATAAAGCTCCTTATTTATCAGTGGTGTAAAGCACACAATGGCCACAAACACAGCCCCATTCACATCCAGAACGCAGGCAGGGATACAAACTTTATGCCCAACACATGCACACGCTCCATCTTCACTCTCCTCATAGCTATATGCCACAACTCTGTCCTCATAGCTATATGCCACAACTCTGTCCTCATAGCTATATGCCACAACTCTGTCCTCATAGCTATATGCCACAACTCTGTCCTCATAGCTATATGCCACAACTCTCTCCTCATAGCTATATGCCACAACTCTGTCCTCATAGCTATATGCCACAACTCTGTCCTCATAGCTATTTGTCACAACTCTGTCCTCATAGCTATATGCCACAACTCTGTCCTCATAGCTATATGCCACAACTCTGTCCTCATAGCTATATGCCACAACTCTCTCCTCATAGCTATATGCCACAACTCTCTCCTCATAGCTATATGCCACAACTCTGTCCTCATAGCTATATGCCACAACTCTGTCCTCATAGCTATATGCCACAACTCTGTCCTCATAGCTATATGCCACAACTCTGTCCTCATAGCTATATGCCACAACTCTGTCCTCATAGCTATATGGCACAACTCTCTCCTCATAGCTATATGGCACAACTCTCTCCTCATAGCTATATGGCACAACTCTCTCCTCATAGCTATATGCCACAACTCTGTCCTCATAGCTATATGCCACAACTCTGTCCTCATAGCTATATGCCACAACTCTGTCCTCATAGCTATATGCCACAACTCTGTCCTCATAGCTATATGCCACAACTCTGTCCTCATAGCTATATGGCACAACTCTGTCCTCATAGCTATATGCCACAACTCTGTCCTCATAGCTATATGCCACAACTCTGTCCTCATAGCTATATGCCACAACTCTGTCCTCATAGCTATATGCCACAACTCTGTCCTCATAGCTATATGCCACAACTCTGTCCTCATAGCTATATGCCACAACTCTGTCCTCATAGCTATATGCCACAACTCTGTCCTCATAGCTATATGCCACAACTCTGTCCTCATAGCTATATGCCACAACTCTGTCCTCATAGCTATATGCCACAACTCTGTCCTCATAGCTATATGCCACAACTCTGTCCTCATAGCTATATGCCACAACTCTGTCCTCATAGCTATATGCCACAACTCTGTCCTCATAGCTATATGCCACAACTCTGTCCTCATAGCTATATGCCACAACTCTGTCCTCATAGCTATATGCCACAACTCTGTCCTCATAGCTATATGCCACAACTCTGTCCTCATAGCTATATGCCACAACTCTGTCCTCATAGCTATATGCCACAACTCTGTCCTCATAGCTATATGCCACAACTCTCTCCTCATAGCTATATGCCACAACTCTGTCCTCATAGCTATATGCCACAACTCTGTGAAGCGGTTCTTTATTTGCCGAGTCAAGTGCAGGAACAGATGAAGACATATTTTGGGAAGTATTTTACGGTCCAGGAGGTGGGAAGGAAAGTGCACTGTTAAGGCTGTGCTCTGTAGTATCTTTCCAACCTCTTACCATCCCTCTCTACCAGTCTAATCAGAACACCGCCCATCGGTCTGAACTCAATGAAATGCTATCAACTACAGACCACAGACCGTTGCAAAACAGCCCAACCATAGGGATGTACAGTATTCAATAGTATATAGAACAAATAAACCTTCTAGAATTCATCCAGACAGCCAGTCTCATCACCTGCCAGGACATGAATATTCAGCAGGCTCACCTACATGCTCATGTATATTCATGAGGCTCCAATGAAGAACTCCGACAGGAAGGTGTTGTGGGTCTCTGGTTCATATTTTGGTGCTTTATGATCATTCGTCTGAAAGGCTTGACACCAGGGACATTGGATGCATCCCAAATGGCACCAAATTACCTACATGGTGCACTACTTTTCACCAGAACCCCATGTGCCCTGGTCAAAATACTGCACTATTATATAGGGAATTGAGTGCTATTTGGGCCAGAGACAATGTGATTAGACCCCACTCAGCCTAATGGCCCACTATTGTTTCTCCATCTACACAGGCCTTTTGGTGAAATATGTTTCAGTATTACAGGCATAAAAGTCCTCAGAGGTGTCATTGAGGCAGTGGGGAAGAAATAAGTCAGAGAGAAAGAGAGAGAGGACATGGGGGATTAGAGGATGAATGGAGAAGGTAGATGAATTAAATAAAGAGAGAGCAGATCAGGTTGAAGAGACAGGAGGAGCAGCAAAGAGATGAGGCAAGAGGGATCATGGGAGATGTGGGGAGGCTAAAAGAAAAGAGAGAGTTCTCCTGGTAGGATTTAGGACCAGAGGGGGGTCTCTTGGGTTTCAACTCAGGGAGGCTTAACGTCTTAAACCCGGCCTGCTCCGCCCTTAGCATTAGCCTAGCCACAGGCTGAGCCCAGAACGGATGTACAACACCAAGGGCTCAGACACACTCTGATCCCCGAGGACGGCTCAATCCAGCTGGGTCGCTCCCCCGGCCCGGAGCCCTGCCTCTGGGGAGAGGTCGGAGCGGGTTCCCTTTGGGGAGGGATGGGCCTCTACTCTCGCTGAGGAGCCGCTGTTCCTCTCTTCTTCTGCTATAATGGGGAGCCTAATTTCTATGCTAATGATGCCGATGTATCTCTGATCCTTTTGTGTCAAAAGGAGATTACCCCCCCATCTCACACTCCCGCCGCAATGTCATTAAGATTGAGGTAATTATGGGGATCTGCACACACCCAATGGCAGCCTCACACACCCAGCTGCCTTTCTCCTCTGTCTCCTGCTCGCTGTCTCAGAGACTGATCACTGGACTCTGCCTGGCCTAACTGGAAAGGGGGAGGCGAGAGAGGAAGAGAGGGAAAGGGAAGGCGAGCAGAGAGGGAGAGAGACAAGGGGGGTCAGGGGAACTCTAGGTACTGATTAATGACCCCCCAGAAGCAGGCAGGGAAATGGGATTGAATAAAGTGGTGTGTGTGTGGGTCCGTGCGATATGTGTGTGTTGGTCCGTGCGATGTGTGTGTGTGGGTCCGTGCGATGTGTGTGTGGGTTCATGTGATGTGTGTGGGTCCGTGCGATGTGTGTGGGGGTTCATGTGATGTGTGTGGGTCCGTGCGATGTGTGTGGGGGTATGTGCGTGTGTAGGTGGGTCCGTGCGCGGTTGTGTGTGGGTCTGTAAATAGGTCTGCGCGTGTGTGGGTCCCTGTGTGTGTGTGGGTCCATGTGTGTGTGTGGGTCCATGTATGTGTGAGGGGAAAATGAGTCTCTGCCAGTAAACATAAAACACTTTATGTCCATTAAACCAGTGCTGGAATGTGGTCATAGATATTGTTGAGGGAAGCCATTGCTGACTGCTGGCTGCAGAACAGTTTCTGGCCTGGAGATGAATGAGACAGAGAGAGAGAGGACACAATAGACTGTGTGTAGTGTATTAGGGGGGGAAGTATGTGTGTTTTTAGAGATTGTGCGTGTGTCCTTGTATGTCCCGAGCAGTAGGTGTGCGTGGTGGGCTGTCTGTGCAGTCTGTGAGGAAGACAGAGATGAGCTGACCTTGAGTGTCTGAATCAGACATGATTCATCAAAAGCCTTTTATGAAATTATTTTCTCACACAATGGCTCTTAATTTTATCACCTACTGTGTGTGTGAATGTGTGTGTTTACACGTGTGTGTGTGTGGGGGGAATAGGAAGGCGGGCTTGGAGTGCAGATATCCAATCCGACAGTAGAAGACACACCAGTGCCTGGGGGGTTAGATCAAAACTCTACTGTACACAGCACAGCTCAAACATGACGTCATATCCCAGTCACAACAATAACAACCCCTTCAGCCATGTCACACCACCACTGTAAAAACACCACAGCAACATCTGGAGAGGACGAATAGGAAGACAAGATGGGTGCAGGAGAGAGAGGGAGAGTGAGAGAGAATCGGTCACTGTGGGTAGAAGAAGAGGAAAGAGTAAGGAGAAGGAATGGCAGAGAAAGACGGAGGTAGAGAAGACAAGATAAAAAGGAGGAAGGCTATGTCAGGGTGGTTGTGAAACTCTGAGCCCAGTGGCGTCTGACTGGAGAATTGGGGGGACGACTCCTCCCTAATGAAGACGGACAGCTGCAATCCATCCACAGATAAGCAGGAACCTCCAGTCACCACGGTGATGGTAACGCTATCAATAACAAGGTTGGAGGAGGAGGAGAAGGGCTGTGCTGGGTGACATGAAGGGAGCGTGGGCACAGAGAGAGCTGTTACTGCCATTAACACTGAAGACACTTCACTAGCACTCGGCACCAAGACACCACCAGGAGGGGGTGGGCGGATAGTGAAGGGGTGGGGAAAGGAGGGCGGAGAGAGAGAGACAGCGGGGAGAGAAAGGAGAGAGACAGAAAGGAGAGAGAGGAAGAGGGGAGAGAGAAAGACAACGAGGGGAGGGAGGGAGAAAGAGAAAGAAGGGAGAGAGAGAGACAGAAACAGGGGAGAGAGAGAGAGACAGAAAGAGGGGAGAGAGAGAGAGAAAGAGAGGAGCGAGAGAAAGGGGGGGAGAGTAGAAGAAGATAGAAATAGCAGGGGGACACTTTACTGACACAGGTATGATGGACATGTCATCATATGTATACTGTATCAGCTACAAAGACCTGCTCTTCAACCCATACTGTATGTCTGCTTACCAAATGGAACCATATTCCCTATAGAGTGCCCTACTCTTGACTATAGTTTGAGCAGGGCTCTGGTCAAAAGCAGTGCACTATATAGGGAATAGGGTGCCATTTTTGACTCAGCCTATGTGGGCTAGTTCCAGTAATAATCAGCATACTGTTCTTGTAGTCTAGCGGTTACGAGCGTTGGGCCAGTAACCGGTCGCTGGTTCGAATCCCAGAGCAGAGTAGGTGAAACATTTGTCGAAGTGTCCTTGAGCAAGGTACTTAACCCTAATTGCTCCTGTAAGTTGCTCTGGATAAGTGTCTGCTAAATGACGAAAATGTCAAAATGTACAGCATGTAGGCTAGAGTGTAGGTGTGGACCCCCCCAGATCTCTCTCTACAGGAAGTAGGACACCATCATCTCCCTTTTGATTCCAGCCTACAACCAGGGAAAGTTAATATCACATTCCTCAAACTATGTGGACGCGCACACACACACACACGAGAAAATGTATTAAATTCCCCAAACCATCATTAATCTGAGCTCCTGCTTCATTACGGAGAATCAGCATAATGGTGTGTGTGGTACGGAAGAGTTATGAAGAGCTGGTATTAGATTGTGTAGAGATGAGACTGAAGCTTCCCTGGTGATGTGCAGGACTGAACATGTGTCTGCTCTTATTATGTTTTGCAGAGAGACAAAGAAAAAACGCAATCAGGAGGGATATAGTATTCCTCCTTCCATTTGTGTGCTGTGAGCCGTGTGTTAGACTATATAGAAGCATGTTCCAATATAAAATAATTACACTCATGCACAGGGACAGAATCCAGGAGTTTGTGTGTGTGTGTGTCTCTGGTAGCCTCTAATCTATGGGTTAGTGTTCAAGGCATCTTAGTTTCCATAGAAAGGACAAAGGAGAACAGACGCTCTTCCTCCTTCTGCAGCAGAAAAGCTCTTTATGTTTCTGGAGAAGAAGACCAGAACAAACCTACCAGAGGAGCTAAGGTTGGGGCTGGTGCTCTGTAGGGCTTTAGGGGGCTGGGGCTGGGGCTCTGTAGGGCTGTAGGGAACTGGGGCTGGTGCTGGGGCTCTGTAGGGCTGTAGGGAACTGGGGCTGGTGCTGGGGCTCTGTAGGGCTGTAGGGAACTGGGGCTGGTGCTGGGGCTCTGTAGGGCTGTAGGGAACTGGGGCTGGTGCTGGGGCTCTGTAGGGCTGTCGGTGAGCTGGGGCTCTGTAGGGCTGTAGGTGAGCTGGGGCTGGTGCTCTGTAGGGCTGTAGGTGAGCTGGGGCTGTAGGTGAGCTGGGGCTCTGTAGGGCTGTCAGTGAGCTGGGGCTATGCTGGGTCTGGTGCAGGGGTTATGCTGAGCCTGGGGCTATGCTGGTGCTATGCTGGGCCAAGGCCTCACACGTTTAATTTCTCTAGTCCTTTCTAGCACTTCACACGTCATCCTCAGCCCAGCAGAGGCCCAGTGCAGTCAGAGGCACTGTCCCATCACAGGGAGGGAGCTGCAAACTGCATGTATGCAGAGTATGCATATGAGTAGCATTATGCAGTCACTAGGCTTGGGCGATATACCGTTTCTACCGGGTATTTCCAAATACCAACGGTATGATTTTCAATACTGTAAACAAAAAATAATCTATAAGTATATCTATAAGAAATCTAAGATGTGTCAAATAAATTATCTCCAGCTATGCATTTGGTTTACTAACTGGCTAGATGTCAAGCTTCTTGGTTACAGCAGAGACATTCAATCCCCTCCTGGATCAAGATCTCTGTTGCCTAAAATGGTTTGTGCATCCGTCCAATAGCGCCCCTTGTGTGCACATTCGGTAATACCGCATAACACCCTATGGCACAGAAACGGTATGAAATCTGAATACCGCCCAACCATAGCAGTCAGCCTCGCACGCTCGCTCGCACGCGCACACATGTGAGGAAGCTCATACATATTGAGCAGGCTGGTGGGTCAGTGTACAGGCACCTCTGGAAGCATGATTTAAAGTCTCTCAATAATGTATTTGGTCAGATGCTGTGTGATGCTCCAGCTCTGCTCACACCTCATTACCCCCACTCTCCTGTTCCGCTCGTTTCTGCTTCTTTGAGAGAGAAAGTGGAAACGGCAAATGTCAGCCTCTCATTTAGCGAAGAGTGGTTAACATTTAAGAAAACAGCTAGGGGAAAGCAGAAGAGACGGCCTACATTCTGACAGATGAATCACGGCTCTAAATGGAGCCATGTGACGCGCGCGTGTGTGTGGTGTGTGTGTCAGGCCTAGTTGGGGAGGAAAACAGGATTTGACTAAAACAACAGAAAGTATGGAGGAGCCAATGGGGGAGCTGGATTAGTCCACCTCACAGCCAATCAAATACTCCTGTGAGCCCAAGCCTATACATGGACTATACATGGAATATAGCCACCATAATTGATTACTTCGCCATGGTAACTCATGCCAATGTTACCGATCACATTGTCACAGTAACTGGTGGCTTTTCCAAGGTAACTGATCATGTCGTCATGGAGACAGTGCGGAGCCAGAAGAGAGTGAAAGAGAGCTCCATTGATTTTCTAAATGTGTGTGCACGTGTCATTGGTCCTCTTCACTAGGGGTAAAGACAGTAAAGTGCACATCAGGGAAACTAAACAAGCGTGCAGGATGATAAATCGATTGCCAAATGGCTCCTGAAGGGTCTGGTGAGACTGTGTTCAGCTTGAGTGGCTAAGGTCAGAACACTGTCTGTCCCTGAGCTGCTTCAGAGCACAGACCTGTGTGTGCGTGCGTGTGTGTGTGTGTGTGTGTACATGGTCTGAGGTTGCTGTGTGTGTGTGTGTGTGTGTGTGTGTGTGTGTGTGTGTGTGTGTGTGTGTGTGTGTGTGTGTGTGTGTGTGTGTGTGTGTGTGTGAGAGAGAGAGGGAGTGGGACAGAGAGAGAAACCCTGTACAGTTGACTATATTCTAATGGCTGTCTTATTGATCAGCAGAGTCACTGAGCTCATCTCCCTGCTGAGTTGTAATCAGCCTCACCTTGACACATCAGTCACACACACAGCCAGTCTCAGTGACAGTAAAGTGGTATAACCCCACACAGCCAGTCTCAGTGACAGTAAAGTGGTATAACCCCACACAGCCAGTCTCAGTGACAGTAAAGTGGTATAACCCCACACAGACAGGCTCAGTGACAGTAAAGTGGTATAACCCCACACAGCCAGTCTCAGTGACAGTAAAGTGGTATAACCCCAGGCTGATCCTCCCACTTACGGCCTCACAGGCAGGATAAAAGAAGCACCACAGGTGTAGGGCTTGCCTCCAGTGCTTTCCTAAAGCCATTCCCATTAAGCAGGAGCTTCCTGTGTGTGTGGACCAGAAGTCCCCACAAGAATAGTAAACAAACAAAAATTTGGCCAACTGGGGACATTTTGTTGAACCCCACAAGGTCAAATGCTATTTCTAGAGGGTTTAGGGTTAAGGTTAGAATTAGTGTTAGAATTAGGTTTAGGAGCTAGGGTTAGTTTTAGGGTTAGGGTAAGAGTATGTGTTAGGGTAAATAGGACTTTGAATGGGACTGAATTGTGTGTGCCCACAAGGTTAGCTGTATAAGACTCAGTGTGAGTGTGTGTGTGTGTGTGTGTGTGTGTGTGTGTGTGTGTAGATGGTGAAGGAAAACAGAGAGCAACACAGAGCACACCCACACACTTTAATGAGGTAGTGCACATTGCACAAACAGAAACACTCCTCAGCTCAGCTCAAGACCAGAGTGACAGTAATGTCATTCAGTCTCCTCACAGAGAGACTACATAAACAACCTGGGAACCCAGGAACACAAGCACTGACATTAACCTCCACTACACACAAACTCTGCCTCAACGTCATCAGTGGGTTGTTCAGTGTGTGTGTGTGTGTGTGTGTGTGTAACAGCCACCCCTGCGACAAGATCGCCAGGTCATGGATTAGCCTATCCAGCCATCTCCAGACCTATGGCCAGCCAGCCAGATCCACACCACAACCCTGACCCCTGGAGGGAAATCATAGTCGACAATGAGGTATCCCAAAGGAACGGTATACAGTGTGTGTGGGTGTGAGCGAATAAAAGCCTATTATTGCAGCAGCACGTGATGCCATGGGGTGTAGTTAGACAATTGTTGATGAGGGAAAGAGTTCAAGGACCTCTTTCGATTCCCCCCCCCCCTTTCTCAGTCCCTCTCTCTTTTTTTCCACCTATTATTTTCCTCTCTGATCACTACCTCTAGTGAGGACATTACACTGCTCCATTAGGAGGTTCCGCCCTGCCCAGGGCTACACACGCCCAGAAACACGCATGCAAGCACTCTCTCTCACACACACACACACAATTAGTCCGTCAAAAGAGAGTGAGAGCAATTACAGCAGAGAGCGAGCGCAATTAGAGCAGAGAAAGACTAACACCTATAAGTCCGTGGCACCACAGACCTAATGGGCAGAACACACAATGCTAATACAGGACTCACTCCTCAGACTGTACAGGACTCTCACAGAACAAAGGATGACAGGGAAAACCTGTGCAGCATATGTTCTCCTCTAAACATTCCCCGACCTCAGGCCTACTGCAGTCATTCTGTGTGTGTCTCTTTTTTGTGTGTTAATTAATGTCCAGAAGTGTGGTTGGTTGGCCACATGGCTCAAGGCGTGTGTGCGTCTCCCACCTGGCTGTAACACGCTGATCCCCAGCAGGTTGGACGTCCTGTTGGCCACTTTGCTCCAGGTGTTGTCGTAGTTCTTCCTCCAGAGGAGGGCAGAGCACTGATATGTCCCCGCCTCCCTACGCCCAGCACGCGTCACAGACAACCTGAAGTTGGTGTTGGCATGGGAACGGTCCACGGTGGTGCGGGTGCCCTGGCCCAGCAGCTGCTCGCCCCACTGCAGCGTGCCCTCTCGGGTAAACGTCACCAGGTCTCGGAACTCGCCCACTGCGCCACCCTCACCACCCTCGCCGGCAGAACCCGAGCTGGAGGGCATGAAGCGCCAGGTGACGGAGGCGGGCACACGAGGGTTATGGCGGGGCTTGACCAGGCACTGGAGATCAAACGAGTCGCCAAAGGTCACGCTAGGCGTCCGTGACGATGCCGACACCACGAAGGAGGATTCTGGGGAGACAGGAAATGATGTGTTAATGTTGGATAGTAAGGCTAAATTCCAAACCGACCCATAGCTCCTATTCCCTAAATTGGATTACTAGTTCCTATTCCCTAATTCCTATACCCGAGTTTCTATTCCATAACTCCTATTTCCTAGCTGCTATTTCCTATCTGCTATTCCTTAGGCACTTGAAGTACAGTGGGGCAAAAAAGTATTTAGTCAGCCACCAATTGTGCAAGTTCTCCCACTTATAAAGATGAGAGGCCTGTAATTTTCATCATAGGTACACTTCAACTATGACAGACAAAATGAGAAGGAAAAAAATCCAGAAAATCACATTGTAGGATTTTTTATGAATTTATTTGCAAATTATGGTGGAAAATAAGTATTTGGTCAATAACAAAAGTTTCTCAATACTTTGTTATATACCCTTTGTTGGCAATGACAGAGGTCAAACGTTTTCTGTAAGTCTTCACCAGGTTTTCACACACTGTTGCTGGTATTTTGGCCCATTCCTCCATGCAGATCTCCTCCAGAGCAGTGATGTTTTGGGGCTGTTGCTGGGCAACACGGACTTTCAACTCCCTCCAAAGATTTTCTATGGGGTTGAGATCTGGAGACTGGCTAGGCCACTCCAGGACCTTGAAATGCTTCTTACGAAGCCACTCCTTCGTTGCCCGGGCGGTGTGTTTGGGATCATTGTCATGCTGAAAGACCCAGCCATGTTTCATCTTCAATGCCCTTGCTGATGGAAGGAGGTTTTCACTCAAAATCTCACGATACATGGCCCCATTCATTCTTTCCTTTACACGGATCAGTCGTCCTGGTCCCTTTGCAGAAAAACAGCCCAAAAGCATGATGTTTCCACCCCCATGCTTCACAGTAGGTATGGTGTCCTTTGGATGCAACTCAGCATTCTTTGTCCTCCAAACACGACGAGTTGAGTTTTTACAAAAAAGTTATATTTTGGTTTGATCTGACCATATGACATTCTCCCAATCTTCTTCTGGATCATCCAAATGCTCTCTAGCAAACTTCAGACGGGCCTGGACATGTACTGGCTTAAGCAGGGGGACACGTCTGGCACTGCAGGATTTGAGTTCCCGGCGGCGTAGTGTGTTACTGATGGTAGGCTTTGTTACTTTGGTCCCAGCTCTCTGCAGGTCATTCACTAGGTCCCCCCGTGTGGTTCTGGGATTTTTGCTCATCGTTCTTGTGATCATTTTGACCCCACGGCGTGAGATCTTGCGTGGAGCCCCAGACCGAGGGAGATTATCAGTGGTCTTGTATGTCTTCCATTTCCTAATAATTGCTCCCACAGTTGATTTCTTCAAACCAAGCTGCTTACCTAGTGTCCTTTGACAGCTCTTTGGTCTTGGCCATAGTGGAGTTTGGAGTGTGACTGTTTGAGGTTGTGGACTGGTGTCTTTTATACTGATAACAAGTTCAAACAGGTGCCATTAATACAGGTAACGAGTGGAGGACAGAGGAGCCTCTTATAGAAGAAGTTACAGGTCTGTGAGAGCGAGAAATCTTGCTTGTTTGTAGGTGACCAAATACTTATTTTCCACCATAATTTGCAAATAAATTCATTAAAAATCCTACAATGTAATTTTCAGGATTTTTTTTCTTCTAATTTTGTCTGTCATAGTTGAAGTGTACCTATGATGGAAATTACAGGCCTCTCTCATCTTTTTAAGTGGGAGAACTTGCACAATTGGTGGCTGACTAAATACAGTGCCTTGCGAAAGTATTCGGCCCCCTTGAACTTTGCGACATTTGCCACATTTCAGGCTTCAAACATAAAGATATAAAACTGTATTTTTTTGTGAAGAATCAACAACAAGTGGGACACAATCATGAAGTGGAACGACATTTATTGGATATTTCAAACTTTTTTAACAAATCAAAAACTGAAAAATTGGGCGTGCAAAATTATTCAGCCCCTTTACTTTCGGTGCAGCAAACTCTCTCCAGAAGTTCAGTGAGGATCTCTGATTGATCCATAGTTGACCTAAATGACTAATGATGATAAATACAATCCACCTGTGTGTAATCAAGTCTCTGTATAAATGCACCTGCACTGTGATAGTCTCAGAGGTCCGTTAAAAGCGCAGAGAGCATCATGAAGAACAAGGAACACACCAGGCAGGTCCGAGATACTGTTGTGAAGAAGTTTAAAGCCGGATTTGGATACAAAAAGATTTCCCAAGCTTTAAACATCCCAAGGAGCACTGTGCAAGCGATAATATTGAAATGGAAGGAGTATCAGACCACTGCAAATCTACCAAGACCTGGCCATCTCTCTAAACCTTCAGCTCATACAAGGAGAAGACTGATCAGAGATGCAGCCAAGAGGCCCATGATCACTCTGGATGAACTGCAGAGATCTACAGCTGAGGTGGGAGACTCTGTCCATAGGACAACAATCAGTCGTATATTGCACAAATCTGGCCTTTATGGAAGAGTGGCAAGAAGAAAGCCATTTCTTAAAGATATCCATAAAAAGTGTTGTTTAAAGTTTGCCACAAGCCACCTGGGAGACACACCAAACATGTGGAAGAAGGTGCTCTGGTCAGATGAAACCAAAATGGAACTTTTTGGCAACAATGCAAAACGTTATGTTTGGCGTAAAAGCAACACAGCTCATCACCCTGAACACACCATCCCCACTGTCAAACATGGTGGTGGCAGCATCATGGTTTGGGCCTGCTTTTCTTCAGCGGGGACAGGGAAGATGGTTAAAATTGATGGGAAGATGGATGGAGCCAAATACAGGACCATTCTGGAAGAAAACCAGATGGAGTCTGCAAAAGACCTGAGACTGGGACGGAGATTTGTCTTCCAACAAGACAATGATCCAAAACATAAAGCAAAATCTACAATGGAATGGTTCAAAAATAAACATATCCAGGTGTTAGAATGGCCAAGTCAAAGTCCAGACCTGAATCCAATCGAGAATCTGTGGAAAGAACTGAAAACTGCTGTTCACAAATGCTCTCCATCCAACCTCACTGAGCTCGAGCTGTTTTGCAAGGAGGAATGGGGAAAAAAAAATTCGGTCTCTCGATGTGCAAAACTGATAGAGACATACCCCAAGCGACTTACAGCTGTAATCGCAGCAAAAGGTGGCGCTACAAAGTATTAACTTAAGGGGGCTGAATAATTTTGCACGCCCAATTTTTCAGTTTTTGATTTGTTAAAAAAGTTTGAAATATCCAATAAATGTCGTTCCACTTCATGATTGTGTCCCACTTGTTGTTGATTCTTCACAAAAAAATAGTTTTATATCTTTATGTTTGAAGCCTGAAATGTGGCAAACGGTCGCAAAGTTCAAGGGGGCCGAATACTTTCGCAAGGAACTGTACTTTTTTGCCCCACTGTATGTGAAAGGATTGGAGAGGTAAGCAGTGTGGCAGGTCAGGCAGCATGACAGAGGCCATGGTGGTGACAGACTGAAGTGAGCAACCCTCTGCTTCAATACACAGACAAAGGGGAAGGGAAGGAGTCGGGATTGCAAGACCTAGTGGCATTCAATGAGAGTTTAATAAATTGCCTTCCATCAACAAGTTAGCTGTTAGAATCCGTTCACTGTCCTCTGAAACACAAGCGTATGGAGAGGTTTTATACTGTATCTATAGATTATATAACGTGTCACGATACCAGAATATTGACTTCGATACTGATACCAGGTTTAGTATCATGATACTCAATACCATGGCAAAAAAGAGGGCGTATTAGCCAAAGTCACAGAATGGCACTTGATCCAGACAGAAGCAGCAGCTACTCTTCCTGGGGTTCAGCTAAATTAAGGCAGTTTATACAATTTTAAAACATTACAATACATTCACAACACACTGTGCCCCAACTCCACCACTACCACATATACACAGTACTAAATCCATGTATAAACTCAGTTTTTGACAATTCCTGACATTTAATCCTAGTAAATATTCCCCATTTTAGGTCAGTTAGGATCACCACTTTATTTTAAGAATGTGAAATGTCAGAATAATGGTAGAGAGTGATTTATTTCAGCTTTTCTTTCTTTCATCACATTCCCAGTGGGTCAGAAGTTTACATACACTCAATTAGTATTTGGTAGCATTGCCTTTAAAATGATTTAACTTGGGTCAAACGTTTCAGGTAGCCTTCCACAAGCTTCCCACAATATGTAAGGAGAATTTTGGCCCATTCCTCCTGACAGAGTTGGTGTAACGAAGTCAGGTTTGTTTGGGGTCATTGTCCATTTGGAAGACCCATTTACGACGAGCTTTAACTTCCTGACTGATGTCTTGAGATTGTTGCTTCAATATATCCACATCATTTTCCATCCTCATGATGCCATCTATTTTGTGAAGTGCACCAGTCCCTCCTGCAGAAATACACCCCCACAACATGATGCTGCCACCCCCGTGCTTCACGGTTGGGATGATGCTCTTCAGCTTGTAAGCCTCCCCCTTATTCCTCCAAACGTAACGATGGTCATTATGGCCAAACATTTGTATTTTTGTTTCATCAAACCAGAGCACATTTTTCCAAAAAGTACAATCTTTGTCCCTGTGTGCAGTTGCAAACCGTAGTCTGGCTTTTTTGTGGTTTTGGAGCAGTGGTGTTTATACTTGCGTAGTATTGTTTGTACAGACGAATGTGGTACCTTCAGGCATTTGGAAATTGCTCCCAAGGATGAACCAGACTTGTGGAGGTGTGCAATTTTTTAAATGAAGTCTTGGCTGATTTCTTTAGATTTTCCCATGATGTCAAGCAAAGAGGCACTTAGTTTGAAGTTCGGCCTTGAAATACATCCACAGGTACACCTCCATTTGACTCAAATTATGTCAATTAGCCTATCAGAAGCTTCTAAAGCCATGACATCATTTTCTGGAATTTTCCAAGATGGTTAAAGACACAGTCAACTTAGTGCATGTAAAGGTCTGACCCACTGGAATTGTGATACAGTGAATTATAAGTGAAATAATCTGTCTGAACAATTGTTGGAAAAATTGCATCAGTTTGCATCAGTTACTTGTTCGCATCAGTTACTTGATGTGGAATAGAGTTCCATGTAGTCATGAAGTACTGTGTGCCTCCCATAGTCTGTTCTGGATTTGGTGACTATGAAGAGACCTCTTGTGCATGTCTTATGCATGGGTGTCTGAGCTGTGTGCCAGTAGTTTAGACAAACATATTGGTGCATTCAACTTGTCAATACCTCTCATAAATAAAAGTAGTGATGAAGTCAATCTCTCCTCCACTTTCAGCCATGAGAGATTGACATGCATATTATTAATATTAGCTTTCTGTGTACATCCATCCTTTTTTGTGGCACCTGATCACACGACTGAACAGTTATCAAGGTGCGACAAAACTAGGGCCTGTAGGACCTGCCTTGTTAAGGCAGCAGAGAATCGCTTTATTATAGACAGACTTCTCCCCATCTTAGCTACTACTGCATCAATATGTTTTGACCATGACAGTTTACAATCTAGTTACTCCAAGCTGTTTAGTCATCTCAACTTGCTCAATTTCCACAAGATTTAGTTGAGGTTTAGGGTTTAGTGAGTGTTTTGTTCCAAATACAATGCTTTTAGTTTTAGAAATATTTAGGGCTAACTTATTCCTTTCCACCCACTCTGAAATTAACTGCAGCTCTTTGTTGAGGTTTGCCGTCATTTCAGTCGCTGTAGTAGCTAACGTGTATAGTGTTGAGTCATTCGCATTCATAGAAACTCTGGCTTTACTTAGTCAGTGGCATGTCGTTAGTAAAAATGGAAAAAGCAAGGGGCCTAAACAGCTACCCTGGGAAATCCTGATTTTAACTGGATTATATTTGATAGGCTTCCATTAAAGAACACCCTCCGTGTTCTGTTAGACAAGTAACTCTTTATCCATATTATAGCTGGGGGTGTGAAGCCATAACACAGTTTTTTCCAGCAGCAGACTATGATCGACAATGTCAAACGCTACACTGAAGTCTAACAAGACAGCCCCCACAATCATGTTATCATCAATTTCTCTCAGCCAATCATCAGTCATTTGTGTAAGTGCTTTGCTTGTTGAGTGTCCTTCCCTATAAGCGTTCTGAAATGCTGTTGTCAATTTGTTTTACTGTAAAATAGCATTGTATCTGGTCAAACACATTTTTTCCCAGATGTTTACTAAGGGGTTGGTAACAGGCTGATTGGTCGGCTATCTGAACCAGTAAAGGGGGCTTTACTATTCTTGTGTAGCAGAATGACTTTGCTTCCCTCCAGGCCTGAGGGCACACGCTCTCTAGTAGGCTTAAATTGAAGATGTGGCAAATAGGAGTGGCAATATCATCTGCTATTATCGTCAGTAAATTTCCATCTAGATTGTCAGACCCTGGTGGCTTGCCATTGTTGACAATTTTTTCATCCACACAGACTTTACGGAATTCAAAAGTACAATTATTGTCTTTCATAATTTAGTCTGATATACCTGGATGTGTAGTGTCAGCGTTTGTTTCTGGCATGTCATCCCTAAGTTTGCTTTTCTTGCCAATGAAAAAGTCATTAAAGTAGTTTGCAATATCAGTGGGCTTTGTGATGAATGAGCCATTTGATTCAATAAATGAAGGAGCGGAGTTGGCTTTTTTCCCAAATTTTTATTTAAGGTGCCCCAAAGCTTTTTAATATCATTCTTTGTATCAATTATCTTTGTTTCATAATGTAGTTTATTTTTATTTTTATTTAGTTTAGTCACATGATTTCTTAACTTGCAGTACGTTTGCCAATCAGTTGGGCTGCCAGACTTAATTGCCATACCTTTTTCCTCATCCCTCTCAACCATACAATTTTAAGTTCCTTATCAAGCCAAGGGGATTTAACAGTTTTTACAGTCATTTTCTTAAATGGGTAAGTGCTTATTAGTAACTGGAATAAGTAGTTTCATAAATGCATCAAGTCCAGCATCTGGTTGCTCCTCATTACACACCACAAACCAGCAAATATTCTTTACATCATCAACATATGAATTACTACAAAACTTCTTTTATGACCTCTTATACATTATATTAGGCCCAGCCTTTGGAACTTTGGTTTTCCTAGATTATATTGTGATCACTACATCCTATGGATTTGGAAACGGCTGTAAAGCAAATATCTGCAGCGTCAGTAAAAATGTGATCAATACATGTTGATGATTTAATGTACTGTTTGTAACTACCCTGGTAGGTTGACTGACAACCTGATCCAGGTTACTGGTTACTGGCACTGGTTACAGATAGAACTATTTTCCTGAGTGGGCAGAATGTTGATAGCCAGTCAATATTTAAACCGCCCAGAAAATATACTTCTCTGTTGATAACACATACATATCAAGCATTTCACACATATTTTCCAGATACTGACTGTTAGCACTTGGTCTATAGCAGCTTCCCACAATAATGGGCTTTAGGTGAGGCAGTTGTTGAATGTATGCTTTAATTAATCAATTATACAATAAATTTGACTTAGTTGTTTACCCATCTTACTACATAACAACATAATAGTAATAATTGATTTGAATGGTAAATCAAGGTGTAGCCTAGGCCTATTCACAATACAGGTGAATGCATATTCAATAGGAGTTATTGCATATTCAAATTGAGTTATTGACCTGGTTTTAGCTGATTTCATTGGGCTACAGATGAAAAACAATCTATTTCCCTTCCATTTGGGACTTACTTCATTGTACTGATCAACAACATTTGTATAGAAGAAAGCAATCTCTTATTTTATGTGTCTCTTTAAGCCCCATGATGCCATTCACACACATGGTCTGTTTGAGACTCGAGCAAAGATCATCTTGCTAACTGCTTGTGCAGCAGAAGTGGTGATACAGCCCAGACTCCCAGTGAGTGCAGTGGTTCCTCAGGACAGGCTAGAGCTGGCCACCAGTAAGTGGATCCGGAGCAGGAAACGGTGCTCTCACACTATAAGGAGACATGGGCTGCGCTAATAGACAGACTTGATCCTCTCTCAGTAGACGACGTGAGACGCATTTCATGTTCTAGGTATTGAAAAAGTAGTGAGGAGTCAGTATACCATGCAACACTAATAAGGTTAATGGTCACCAGTGGTTGAATGGGGGAGGACTCTCCTGCTGAGATTAGCACACATTTACCCAGGGTGCACCGGGGCTTAGTTCTAGAGCCCTGTGCCAACGGAGCACAGATCAATTTATCATGACTGCCCGGGTGGCAGTGAATGTATGCGTGTCTCATCGAAGTGAGTGAGTGAGTTTGTAACGGTGTGAGATAGCAGAGTTTAGAACTAATGGTGATGCAACACCAAAGAAGGCTCCAGGGAGAGATTTGCTCTAAGAGCTGATACTCGACCTGCTTCTTTCTCTAGCCAATCCAAACCTTCCTCATTAAGATAAGTCACCCTGGTCCAGTTAATAGGGCCAACATAGACCTACACTACACCACTTAGAGAGTTGAGAAAGAGGAGGAGGGGAGATTCCCTGGTACAGTACACTTCACTCCACGCAGATATCCCTCCGTAACATCTTCCATTCGAGTCTGCGATTCTTACTGATATCAACCCATTTCAGTATCTTACTGCCCTCATATACAGTGGGGCAAAAAAGTATTTAGTCAGCCACCAATTGTGCAAGTTCTCCCACTTAAAAAGATGAGACCTGTAATTTTCATCATAGGTACACTTCAACTATGACAGACAAAATTTGAAAAATATCCAGAAAACCACATTGTAGTTTGTGGCAGCAATAGCCCCAAAACATCACTGCTCTAGAGGAGATCTGCATGGAGGAATGGGCCAAAATACCAGCAACAGTGTGTGAAGACTTACAGAAAACATTTGACCTCTGTCATTGCCAACAAAGGGTATATAAAAGGGTATATAAAGTATTGATATAACATTTTGTTATTGACCAAATACTTATTTTCCACCATAATTTGCAAATAAATTCATAAAAAATCCTACAATGTGATTTTCTGGATTTTTTATTTTGTCTGTCATAGTTGAAGTGTACCTATGATGAAAATTACAGGCCTCTCATCTTTATAAGTGGGAGAACTTGCACAATTGGTGGCTGACTAAATACTTTATTGCCCCACTGTACATGTATTTCAGAGAGGGAGAAAGAGAGCGAGAGAGAGAGCGAGAGAGAGAAGCGGTGAGTGAGTGAGACCACTTTCTGATTTTTACAAGATCCGATAATTCATGTCTATGAGACTGTGCAGATTTCCCTATTATTCACTTGTCATCTCTGCCTCCTCTCCTCATCCCTCTCTCCTGGCAGTGAGTTGTCCATTGTGTCCTTCAGGGTGTGTAATCAATGGTTTTATGTCCAGACTGTTGGCTACTGCTGGTTGGCTACTACATTAGACAATAACTCTCGTCTCTCGCTCTCCTTCCATCTCTCGTTCAGCCCTTCCCTCCCTCTCTCTGTCTTCTTCCATCCATCTCCATCACTGTCGGCCTCTGTGATGGGAGAGACAAGTTCACACTGATAATTCCTTTCCTATTATATTACCTTAATATGCCCTTTCCTATGTATGTGTCGTTGTGAGTTGATTGTAAGTGTATGCCTATCACGTGTGTGCATGTTTGCTTATGTATGTGTTTGTTAGGTCTAAGGACCTGGGCTTGTCATCACAGACCTGCCAACCCAATCACTCCTGGGCACTCTTCAGCCAATCAGCTACCAGGATCCCCTAATGAACACTTTCACCATGGCAACGCATCACCTCTCTGTCAAACCCCAGAGGACACTATCACTAATCCCCAAGGGCCAGACAGCCAATTTGGAAAAAGACGCATTGTGAAAAAAGGGAATGGAAGAACAGAAGGAGAAACAGATTAAAGGAGAAGAGAGAGAATAGAGGAGAGGATGAACAGAGGAAAAGAGTGCAGGCCTATTTATACCTTGGCTGACTGTCACTGCTCTTCAGAGGAGACTTCAGTAGAGACTGAGGCAAGCAGATGCTACACATCTTGAAGACACAAGGACGCGCGCAGAGGCACAAACACGTGATACAGACACACACAGGGAAACTGACACACATACTGTATACACAGAGACAGGCATACTGTATGCACAAATAAAATAAAAACAACGTGTAGGAACAATAACAAAATAAACATCTACATAATCTACATACAGGTAACTGCCAAAATAATGGAAAAACTTGAGTAAATGAGGGATGCAAAGTATATTGAAAGCCGGTGCTTCCACACAGGTGTGGTTCCTGAGTATATTAAGTTATTAACATCCCATCATGCTTAGGGTGATGTATAAAAATGCCCAGTTGCCCATTATTTTGGCTACCATGGCTAGAAGAAGAGAGCTCAGTGACTTTGAAAGAGGGGTCTCAAAGGAGCTTAGTGTGTCTCAGTCACCAGATCTCAACCCAGTTGAACACTTATGGGAGATTCTGGAGCGGTGGCCATCAACAAAACACCAAATGATGGAATATCTCATGGAAAAATGGTGTCACATCCCTCTAATATAGTTCCAGACACTTGTAGAATCTATGCCAAGGCACATTGAAGCCGTTCTGGCTCATGGTGGCCCAATGCCCTATAAAGGCATTTTATGTTGGTGTTTACTTTATTTTGTCAGTTACCTATAACTCATCCGTTTTTACTACAACACAACAAATGTCCAATTAAAAAACCGACATATTTTCTCTCCCTCCACAGCACCCCAATACTCTGCTGCAGGGACTAATCCCTTCTGTGTGTGTGTGTGCACTGAGCCCTTGGTTCCCCCAGCGCCTCAGTCAGTGCACCGCTCCACTGCCTCTCTCAGTCAGTCTGTACCAGTGATGTTCAGCTTAACTCACTGACAGAGGAAAGCCTGCCCACTGCTAAACACATTTTCATTTGAATAATTCTAGATCATCTGTGTGTATCGCAAATAGTGCGGGTGTGTCTCAAGTCAAGATTGTGTGTGTTCTGTCCATAATATCATGAAAAATAAAAACTATATCTGAAGTCAGAATGGTGTGTGTGTGTTGTAGTGACACACACCCCCTGGCTCTCCATGAATAAAGCATGCTTTATTTTCCAGCCTCTCAGTGAGCTATTCATCACAATATCTTACAACAGGTAGGAAAATGACTGCCCTCTTTGTGCTCCCGACATCCCCCGCACACGCTTACCAACTATCTAGGACTAGACGTGTGTATTTGGGTGCTCACTCTAGAGAAAATCTAAAGAAATGCCAGCGTTGACCCTAATTTGTGTGTATATGTGTGTGTTTGCCTGTTGCTTAAGCTTACAACTTGTCGTGACAGAGATGACCTTGATGTGTGTGTATATGTGTGTGTTCGCCTGTTGCTTAAGATTACAACTTGTCGTGACAGAGATGACCTTGATATGTATACTGTGTGTGTCCGAGCTGACAAGGTAAAAATCTGTCGTTCTGCCCCTGAGCAAGGCAGTTAACACACTGTTCCCCGGACGCCGATGGCGTGTATGTCGATTAAGGAAGCCCCCCGCACCTCTCTGATTCAGAGGGGTTGGGTTAAATGCAGAAGACACATTTCAGTTGTACAACTAACTAGGTATCCCCTTTCCCTTTATATGCTCTGTGTGTGTGTGTCAGGGTTCCGTGTGTGTGATATATAGATATCTTCCTGATATATATGTCTTCCTGAGTCATTGGGCAGCAGGGTAGCCTAGTGGTTCGAGCGTTGGACTAGGAACCGAAAGGCTGCAAGTTCAAATCCCCGAGCTGACAAGGTACAAATCTGTCGTTCTGCCCCTGAACAGGTAGTTAACCCACTGTTCCTAGGCCGTCATTGAAAATAAGAATGTGTTCTTAACCTTTTTTTGTGTAGGGGGCAATATTTTCATTTTTGGCTAAAAAACGTACCCATTTGAAACTGCCCCAGAAACTAGAATATGCATATAATTGTCAGATTAGGATAGAAAACACTCTAAAGTTTCCAAAACTGTAAAAATATTGTCTGTGATTATAACAGAACTGATATTGCAGGCGAAAGCCTGAGGAAAATCCAATCAGGATGTGCCTCTTATTTTGAAACCTCGCTGTTCCTATGCATGCCTATCCTCCATTTAAAGGGATATCAACCAGATTCCGTTTTCTATGGCTTCCCTAAGGTGTCAACAGTCTTTAGACATAGTTTCAGGCTTTTATTTTGAAAAATGAGCGTGAAGGATCACATTATGTAAGTGGATAGGTCGGGGCTCTCAGAGTGAGTTTTGCGCAACTGAGTAAAGCAGCCATTGTTTCTCCTGCTGTTAATGAAAAAGCTACACACTCGGTTGATATATTATCTAATATATATTTTAAAAACAACTTGATTGATTATAAAAACATTTGACATGTTTCTGTGGACATTATGGATATTATGTGGAATATACGTCTGCGTTGTCGTGACCGCTCTTTCCTGTGGATTTCTGAACATAACGGGACAAACAAATGTTGGTATTTTGGGTATAAACATCATCTTTATGGAACAAAAGGAACATGTGTTGTGTAACTGGGAGTCTTGTGAGTGAAAACATCCGAAGATCAAACTATTTTTTTGATTGCTTTTCTGATTTTCGTGACCTAGCTGCTTAATGCTTAGTGTACATAATGTTATGCTTTGCTATCGATAAACTTACACAAACGCTTGGATTGCTTTCGCTGTAAAGCATCATTTCAAAATCTGAGACGACAGGTGGATTAACAAAAGGCTAAACTGTGTTTTGCAATATTGCACTTGTGATTTCATGAATATGAATATTTTTTTGTAATATTATTTGACTGTGGCGCTATGCTATTCTGCGGTTGCTGATGACAATTATCCCGGTACCGGGATGGGTAGCGTCAAGAAGTTTTAACTGACTTGCCTAGTTAAATAAAGGTTAAAAAACAAAACAAACAAACAAAAATTCCCTACTACACACACTCACCCACGGTCTTAACAGTGATGGTCTTGGTGGCTGATTTCTCTCCTATTATTTCCCAGCTCTGCTCTGGCTCAGTCCCGGCTTCCACCCACTCTGTGGCCGTGCACCGGTACAGCCCCTCGTCCCCAGGCAGGGCGTTGTATAGGGACAGGGTATAGATGTCCTCCCGTACCCTCTCTACCCGGATCTCCCCGTAGCTGGAACGCTCACGGTACCCAGGGCCTGGTCGGACGGTCCCATCGCGGTCTACGGAGACCAGGTCCTGGGGAGAGGTGGAGCCCTGCTTCTCACTCCACTGCCAGGCCACAGAGAGAGGACCCGTGGTGGAGTGGATGGAGCAGGTCAGCTGGACCACGTCCCCCTCCTGGACCTCTGACGAGTTACTGGACAAAGACACTGTGACGTTACTCTCTGGTAGAGGGAGAGAGGAGAGGAGTGGGGAGAGAGAGAGAGAATTCAGAGAGGGAGGGTTGAGGTAGAAGGAGTGACAGAACATATACAAAATAAGTCAAAATGGACCAAAACCTCTCCAATGACATTTTGACAGGGTTTTACATTTAAATAATTAAACACTAGAACCAGGCTTCACATGTAAAACAATTCAGAGGACAAAAAGAACCACGGAAGTATCGTGTCTACCAGTGACTGGAGTATACTACGGACTAGCCTATGCATGTACTGTATTTATGTCACAGCAGCCTGTATCTGTGGAGATGATCACTCGACTCTGAACTTGGGGCAGCTGAGAAAAAGAGAGAGAGGAACTGTCAGAGACACACACAGACCCCAGTGGACTGATGCGTTCTGGTTAGCAGATCCCACTTCTGACACCTAATGTAATGCAGCTGATACCCAGGTCCACCCAGGGCTTAGGGGCCGGGCCTGAGATCACACGGCCCAGCGTCTGAGGGATTCCTCCTCAGAAGAAAGTGCAGGAGGATAAAAGTCTTTAGCTGCCCCTGTGCTTTAAAACAGACCCTCTCTCTCCTTCTCGCATCACTTCAGCGCCTTTCACACACTGCAGAGCCTGGCAGAGCACTGCCCGGCCCCAACACCCCCTTCAACCCTCGGGTGATCTGAGTCTACAGGGAGGGCTTCTTTCTCCTTCCCTCCATCTCGTTTTCTCTGCTGTCAGAGTATGAGGGGTTGACTGGGTGCTAACCACCCCTCCTACCAAGCCCCAGCCCTGGGAGAATACAAAATGAAGCAGCCTTTCCACACTTACATGAACAAATGGAAGGCCTCCATCCCTTTCTCTTCTTCTCTATCTTTTAATTTCACCACAGCTTTACCCCATGTTAAATACATTATACATCCTCTCTGTCTCTCGGCTCTTAGTGTCAATGTGGATTTGTATGAACATCACAGATGGTTAGGCAGGCAGAGGGCAGCTTCTCTCCTCTTCAAACCCGCCTGTTTTTGTCTTTCTCCTCTTTCAATTCTCTCTCTCTCTCTCTCTCTCTCTCTCTCTCTCTACTGCCCGTCTCTCACTCCCTCTTTCCCTTTTCTCTGTGTGTTTGTAATTCATAGCAGCGCGTTTACCCCTCTTCCCTGCCCAAGGTAAACTCATTCATCAGGACTGATTTGTCAGTACTGTTTACACCTCTCTCTTCCCATCCTCCTGCTCTCAACCCTCTCTAACCCATACTACCCCATCACCGCTGTTAATGGGTCCAGATACAAGGGATGGTAACTAGAGGCGGGTGAGCTGGGGGGAGTCAACCTGACCCCATACCCCTCTACCCACTCTCCATTAAGACCTCCCTCCCTGCTGTAACCATGGTTATTAAACATACAATGCTTTTATAGAACATTAAATCTATGTTAGGGAAACAAAAGGTCCCATTAGGGAGAATCCCTGGGGATTACTGGGGCCATGTGGGGGCCAGGGGGTCTTTGTTTTTGGGACAGTTTGGGTGGGAGTGGAGTGAAGTGGGGGGTTCTTGGGTAAGGTCAGGATGGTTGGGTGCAGGTGGTGGATGATGGCATGATTAGGGTGAGTTGGGGTGGGTTGTTATTGTGTTTTTATGCTGGTAACAGCAGGCTTGAGCATTCAACACCAGCCCTTAGAAAGAGAGAGTGAGAGATAGAGAGGCTTTTGAGCTGCAGACTGGGGGACACACTGAACTACTAGACAGAGAGGATACATCAGGATAGAAAGAGAGAGGATGAGAACATTGTGCACTGGAGGTTTTGGGAGGGTTATATTAGCTAGATTAGGCTTCATATCGCCTCCCAGTGTTCCAGCACGCCCCTAGTGGCCAACACTCTGAAAGCCCAGCTGAGTCACTCAGCTCCAGCAGAACACATTAATTTAGCCCGGGGATCCATTAGTGGGCCCTGGAGAGCTAGGCCCCATTCCTTCCTCTATCCTTCTTCACACTCTCATTTCACGGCTGTTAGTTCAGCCTCCTGCATCCTACTCTCCAGCTCTCTCCATTATCCAACCTAGCAGCTCACTCGCAGCTCTGAGCTAAGGAAATGAGAAGGACCATAATACTGCATTACCAATATTTAGCGATCCACTCAGACAGAAAATGAGCGATGGGGGAAAAGTCGACACAGTTTCATATCACAATATTATTTTGAACAATATTATATTGATACTTTGACCCCAAGTACAAATAATATTTGAATTGCTAGGTAGTGTTAGCTACCACTAGTCATCTCTGTACCTGCACCCAAACTCCAGTATTTGTCCTTCTATAGCCTTGAAACAATTGAGACATGGATTGTGTATGTATGCCAATCAGAGGGTAAATGGGCAAGACAACATGTAAGTACCTTTGAACGGGGTATGGTAGTACAGTTGAAGTCGGAAGTTTACATACACCTAGGTAGGAGTCATTAAAACTCATTTTTCAACCACTCCACAAAGTTCTTGTTATGAAACTATAGTTTTGGCAAGTTGGTTAGGACATCTACTTTGTGCATGACACAAGTCATTTTTCCAACAATTGTTTACAGACAGATTATTTCACGTATAATTCACTGTATCACAATTCCAGTGGGTCAGAAGTTTACATACACTAAGTTGACTGTGCCTTTAAACAGCTTGGAAAATTCCAGAAAATGATGTCATGGCTTTAGAAGCCATGACATCATGTGGATGTATTTCAAGGCCTACCTTCAAACTCAGTGCCTCTTTACTTGAAAATCAAAAGAAATCAGCCAAGACCTCAGAAAAATTGTAGACCTCCACAAGTCTGGTTCATCCTTGGGAGCAATTTCCAAACGCCTGAAGGTACCACGTTCATCTGTACAAACAATAGTACGCAAGTATAAACACCACGGGACCATGTAGCTGTCATGCCACTCAGGAAGGAGACTCGTTCTGTCTCCTAGAGATTAACTTACTTTGGTGCGAAAAGTGCTAATCAAACCCAGAACAACAGCAAAGGACCTTGTGAAGATGCTGGAGGAAACAGGTACAAAAGTATATATATCCACAGTAAAACGAGTCCTATATCGACATAACCTGAAAGGCCGCTCAGCAAGGAAGAAGACACCATCCCAACCGTGAAGCACGGGGGTGGCAGCATCATGTGGAGGTGCTTTGCTGCAGGAGGGACTGGTGCACTTCACAAAATAGATGACATCATGAGGACGGACAATTATGTGGATATATTGAAGCAACATCTCAAGACATCAGTCAGGAAGTTAAAGCTTGGTTCCAAATGGACAATGACCCCAAGCATACTTCCAAAGTTGTGGCAAAATGTCTTAAGGACAACAAAGTCAAAGTATTGGAGTGGCCATCACAAAGCCCTGACCTCAATCCAATAGAACATTGGTGTGCGGAACTGAAAAAGCGTGTGCGAGAAAGGAGGCCTACAAACCTGACTCAGTTACACCAGCTCTGTCAGGAGGAATGGGACAAAATTCAAGCTTGTGAAGCTTGTGGAAGACTGCCCGAAAATGTTTGACCCAAGTTAAACAACTTAAAGACAATGCTACCAAATACTAATTGAGCGTATAAACTTCTGACCCACTGGAAATGTGATGAAAGAAATAAAAGCTTAAATAATTCTCTCTCCTACTATTCTGACATTTCACATTCCCAGTGAGGCATTTCACAATAAAATAAAGTGGTGATCATAACTGACCTAAAACATGGAATTTTTACTAGAATTAAAAGCCAGGAATTGTGAAAAACTGGGTTTAGGTATATGTAAACTTCCGACTTCAACTATAGGTGCCAGGTGCAACAGTTTGTGCCAGGAATTGCAACGCTGCTGGGTTTTTCACACTCAACCAGTTTCCCATGTGTTTGAAGAATGGTCCACCACCCAAAGGACATCCAGCCAACTTGACACAACTGTTGGAAGCATTGGAGTCAACATGGGCCAGCATCCCTGTGGAACGCTTTCGACACCTTGTAGAGTCCATGCCCCGACGAATTGAGGCTGTTCTGAGGGGGGAAAAAAGGTGTCGAAGGTGTTCCTAATGTTTGGTGTACTCAGTGTATAGTGAGCAATATGTTTGGAACAGAAAATCGCAATAAAATCCAAGTATCGAATCGCAAGTATCACAATACATATCGTATCGGCACCCAAGTATCATGATATCATCTTGTGAGGTCCCAGGCAATTCTCAGCCCTATAGAAAATAATGGTGTAATAAAGAGCGGTTTATTCTCAGTGAGACTCACGGTCCACAATAGAGGCTCTATTGTTCTCTGGAATAGAGGTATCTGACCTCTGCTCTGGGAGGATGCATAATGTATATCATTAGAAAAGCATACTACTATCAACGTGTCAATCAAATGTCGTTTAACTCAGTGGTTCCCAAACTGAGAAACGCGCCTCCCGTGGGGGACGCGACGGGTCGGCCGGGGGGTGAAGAGGCGCAGGGGCCCCAACTCTTTAAACCTATTCTTGAAAATTGTAATAATAATGCAAGGTGCAATTTAGAAATGATCAGTTCCTCTTGTCATATTAGTCATTACATACCTTAGAGAGCCATTTATAACCATCCAGAAATGTCCAGATCAACTTGCCCATGTATGCCCATAGATATTGTTGTAATTTTTTGGTCAATCAAATATCACATGAATACAGATTAGACATGGCAAAATGTATAGAATTTCAAGGAAATTTGCTTTAAAACTGCTAAATGTTCTTTGCACCCAATGACAAAATGTGTAGAATTGCATGAAATAATCTTTAAACCTGCTAAATGTTCTCTCCACTAACAAGAGGGGTGTGAACAGTTTGTGTCATGAACAGTGCTTTTGCCCATAGAAATAGATGTGGTGCACGCAGGGAGGGGCGCAATGTTCCCCAGTGCTGGAAGGGGGGCCCTCAAGTGAAAAAGTTTGGGAACCCTTGGTTTAACTGACCAAGAGGCTTTTTACTACCAAAGGGGCCAATAGCGTGCCGTGTTGATACTCACTGATGGGCTGGACGGTGATCTGGACGTTGCGGGACCTCTTGCTCCGGTCTATAAAGTCCCCAGTGGGCGTCTTCTCCCTCTCCGTGACTCTACAGATGTATTTCCCAGCATCCTCTGGTCGGAGGCGCTGCAACTTTAGCAGGTGCACGGCGGGGCTCTCCTTACGCACGGTCATGTGACCGGCGGCCTCGCGTGCCACATAGTCGGGTCCCAGGACGGGCACAGCGCTGGGCCCTATCACGGCAACCGACGAGCTGCTGAACACCCACGACACCGAGAAGAAGCGCTCAGGCACGCTCTGGGCATCGATGGTGCAGCGTAGCTCCAGCGGCTCGCCCGCCGTGAAGGACCGCCGCTCCGTGCTCACCTGGATAGAGAAGTCCCGATCTGGGGGAGAGAGAGATAAAATGAGCTAAAAAGCAGAGTTTAGCTCCTCCTGTCTCCAGATAGCACATGTCAACACATCTTCACACTCCAGTCCTTAATGAAAAGAGATGGATGTTACTTTCCACCAGGATGCTGAAGTCCCGATCTGGGGGTATGGAAGGAGAGGGGGAAGGAAAGGGGAGAGGGATAAGAGAAATTGTCATCCCCTATTTTAACATTTAGCATCAGTATGGTTTCAGCTGCCAGTTTCTCCCAAAGACAGAGAGAGGGAAGGAGTCATCAACTCTGATTTAGCTGTTGCATATCACATATTTCCTCATCCTCATATAACGCATGAGAGCATGACAAGCTGCTCGGGATAGAGACCTTCTTTAAATACCAGCATATGAAATTCAAATGCATCACACTAACACATTCTATTCTTTAATGTCTGCTGCCTGTCACATTGGGTGCAGAGAGAGCAAGAGAAAGAGGAGAGAGAGAGAAAGAGAAAGGGGGGTGGTCACACAAGGGGTCAGCTATGCCCAGAGTGAAGCACAGCTCCTACAGCCGCCTCCTCTCCTCTCTCATCCTCCTCTCCCCTTGGTTTCACCTCCAACACAGAAACACAGCGAATTAAGATTCTCTACAGCAGACGAAAAAAGCCTCGCCATTCCGCTCGTCTCCTTCGCTCTTCCTGACAGAAGAGAGAGGAGAGGAGGCCGAGCAAACATTATCAGTGTAGCTGTCTCTGCATACACCTCTGACTGGGCTCCTAATTATAGATGGACTCTGCACACAGCGGCACCAGCTTTTATTTACAGTATTCATTTCAACATGCTTCTCCACCTGCATTGCTTGCTGTTTGGGGTTTTAGGCTGGGTTTCTGTACAGCACTTTGAGATATCAGCTGATGTACGAAGGGCTATATAAATAAATTTGATTTGATTTGATTTGATGATGAGTGGCGGTATGCTCTGTGCATCTCATTCCCTCTCTCAGAGAGGTGCTAGCCCCTGGCTGTAATTATAAAGACTTTTAACAGACTTCCTGACAAAACACAGTCGTGGAAAAGTTCAAAGCCTGCCATTTGAAGAGGGGAGGGGGGTGACTGTTTACACGTACACACACACAGTGAACTTTCATGCTGAGCGCTTGTCTCTAAAATAACAATGAGCCTAATAGCTAACAGTCTGGCACTGCCTGGACAGATACAAGCAGACTCACACACAAACAGGTCATCACTAACAGAGTGGAAAGCAGATGCCAAAACAAAGGCAAGTGACGATCATTGACCAATGAAGCGGCAGGATATTGCATTGTGACATCAGATCTGTATTCCTGGATCTAAACTCATGTTGCTGTGACCTGCTTTACAAGGACAACTTAGAGTTCAGCAACAAACATGGCCTTGGGACACTGGGTCGTACTCACTGGGCACCAAACTGAAGCAAACAGATGAAAATGGGGAGTTACCATCTCAACTTGTCCAATAAGAAATGCTTTTTACGTTTTCCATTGCACAACGTTTTTAAACTTTTTGCTACTTCCGGCGCCGACAGAGATGGCCGCCTCGCTTCGCGTTCCTAGGAAACTATGCAGTTTTTTGTTTTTTTACGTGTTATTTCTTACACTAGTACCCCAGGTCATCTTAGGTTTCATTACATACAGCCGAGAAGAACTACTGAATATAAGATCAGCGTCAACTCACCATCAGTACGACCAAGAATGTTTTTCGCGATGCGGATCCTGTGTTCTGCCTTACAACCAGTGCAACGGAGCGGATTACATGCAGCGACCCAAAGAAACGACTCAGAAAAAGAGGGAAACGAAGCGGTCTTCTGGTCAGACTCCGGAGACGGGCACACCGTGCACCACTCCCTAGCATTCTTCTTGCCAATGTCCAGTCTCTTGACAACAAGGTTGATGAAATCCGAGCAAGGGTAGCATTCCAGAGGGACATCAGAGACTGTAACGTTCTCTGCTTCACGGAAACATGGCTAACTGGAGAGACGCTATCCGAAGCGGTGCAGCCAGCGGGTTTCTCCACGCATCGCGCCGACAGAAACAAACATCTTTCTGGTAAGAAGAGGGGCGGGGGCGTATGCCTTATGACCAACGTGACATGGTGTGATGAAAGAAACATACAGGAACTCAAATCCTTCTGTTCACCTGATTTAGAATTCCTCACAAATCAAATGTAGACTGCATTATCTACCAAGAGAATTCTCTTCGATTATAATCACAGCCGTATATATCCCCCCCCCCCCCCAAGCAGACACATCGATGGCTCTGAACGAACTTTATTTAACTCTCTGCAAACTGGAAACGATTTATCCGGAGGCTGCATTCATTGTAGCTGGGGATTTTAACAAGGCTAATCTGAAAACAAGACTCCCTAAATTTTATCAGCATATCGATTGCGCAACCAGGGGTGGAAAGACCCTGGATCATTGTTACTCTAACTTCCGCGACGCATATAAGGCCCTGCCCCGCCCCCCTTTCGGAAAAGCTGACCACGACTCCATTTTGTTGATCCCTGCCTACAGACAGAAACTAAAACAAGAAGCTCCCACGCTGAGGTCTGTCCAACGCTGGTCTGACCAAGCTGACTCCACACTCCAAGACTGCTTCCATCACGTGGACTGGGAGATGTTTCGTATTGCGTCAGACAACAACATTGACGAATATGCTGATTCGGTGTGCGAGTTCATTAGAACGTGCGTTGAAGATGTCGTTCCCATAGCAACGATTAAAACATTCCCTAACCAGAAACCGTGGATTGATGTCCGCATTCGTGTGAAACTGAAGGCGCGAACCACTGCTTTTAATCAGGGCAAGGTGTCTGGTAACATGACTGAATACAAACAGTGCAGCTATTCCCTCCGCAAGGCTATCAAACAAGCTAAGCGCCAGTACAGAGACAAAGTAGAATCTCAATTCAACGGCTCAGACACAAGAGGCATGTGGCAGGGTCTACAGTCAATCACGGACTACAGGAAGAAACCCAGCCCAGTCACGGACCAGGATGTCTTGCTCCCAGGCAGACTAAATAACTTTTTTGCCCGCTTTGAGGACAATACTGTGCCACTGACACGGCCTGCAACGAAAACATGCGGTCTCTCCTTCACTGCAGCCGAAGTGAGTAAGACATTTAAACGTGTTAACCCTCACAAGGCTGCAGGCCCAGACGGCATCCCCAGCCGCGCCCTCAGAGCATGCGCAGACCAGCTGGCCGGTGTGTTTACGGACATATTCAATCAATCCCTATACCAGTCTGCCGTTCCCACATGCTTCAAGAGGGCCACCATTGTTCCTGTTCCCAAGAAAGCTAAGGTAACTAAACGACTACCGCCCCGTAGCACTCACATCCGTCATCATGAAGTGCTTAGAGACTAGTCAAGGACCATATCACCTCCACCCTACCTGACACCCTAGACCCACTCCAATTTGCTTACCGCCCAAATAGGTCCACAGACGATGCAATCTCAACCACACTGCACACTGCCCTAACCCATCTGGACAAGAGGAATACCTATGTGAGAATGCTGTTCATCGACTACAGCTCGGCATTCAACACCATAGTACCCTCCAAGCTCGTCATCAAGCTCGAGACCCTGGGTCTCGACCCCACCCTGTGCAACTGGGTACTGGACTTCCTGACGGGCCGCCCCCAGGTGGTGAGGGTAGGCAACAACATCTCCTCCCCGCTGATCCTCAACACTGGGGCCCCACAAGGGTGCGTTCTGAGCCCTCTCCTGTACTCCCTGTTCACCCACGACTGCGTGGCCACGCACGCCTCCAACTCAATCATCAAGTTTGCGGACGACACAACAGTGGTAGGCTTGATTACCAACAACGACGAGACGGCCTACAGGGAGGAGGTGAGGGCCCTCGGAGTGTGGTGTCAGGAAAATAACCTCACACTCAACGTCAACAAAACTAAGGAGATGATTGTGGACTTCAGGAAACAGCAGAGGGAACACCCCCCCCATCCACATCGATGGAACAGTAGTGGAGAGGGTAGCAAGTTTTAAGTTCCTCGGCATACACATCACAGACAAACTGAATTGGTCCACTCACACAGACAGCATCGTGAGGAAGGCGCAGCAGCGCCTCTTCAACCTCAGGAGGCTGAAGAAATTCGGCTTGTCACCAAAAGCACTCACAAAGTTCTACAGATGCACAATCGAGAGCATCCTGGCGGGCTGTATCACCGCCTGGTAAGGCAACTGCACCGCCCTCAACCGTAAGGCTCTCCAGAGGGTAGTGAGGTCTGCACAACGCATCACCGGGGGCAAACTACCTGCCCTCCAGGACACCTACACCACCCGATGCTACAGGAAGGCCATAAAGATCATCAAGGACATCAACCACCCGAGCCACTGCCTGTTCACCCCGCTGTCATCCAGAAGGCGAGGTCAGTACAGGTGCATCAAAGCTGGGACCGAGAGACTGAAAAACAGCTTCTATCTCAAGGCCATCAGACTGTTAAACAGCCACCACTAACATTGAGTGGCTACTGCCAACACACTGTCAATGACACTGACTCTACTCCAGCCACTTTAATAATGGGAATTGATGGGAAATGATGTAAATATATCACTAGCCACTTTAAACAATGCTACCTTATATAATGTTACTTACCCTACATTATTCATCTCATATGCATACGTAGATACTGTACTCTATATCATCGACTGCATCCTTATGTAATACATGTATCACTAGCCACTTTAACTATGCCACTTGGTTTACATACTCATCTCATATGTATATACTGTACTCGATATCACCTACTGTATCTTGCCTATGCTGCTCTGTACCATCACTCATTCATATATCCTTATGTACATATTCTTTATCCCCTTACACTGTGTATAAGACAGTAGTTTTTTGGAATTGTTAGTTAGATTACTTGTTCGTTATTACTGCATTGTCGGTACTAGAAGCACAAGCATTTCGCTACACTCGCATTAACATCTGCTAACCATGTGTATGTGACAAATAAAATTTGATTTGATTTGATTTGCTATGATGCGTCTTCATGAATACTGCCATGAACTGTGCCTGGGCAATACTGAGAGGTGAGAGACACGGAGGAAGGGAGGAGCTAAAAGTGGAGACATGCACCTGTCAACAGTTTGTAATAAATTAAACGTGAAAAGAAACAGGCCAATCAGATGCAGCGAGAGAGTAGGAAGTTAGAAAAGAAGAGAGTTGGGAAAAGATAAAAGGGGGCAAGGGAGAGATGTGGGATGAGACGTTAAAGGGAGAAACAGAGAGGGTCTGAAAAAAGAAAGGCAAGGAGAGCAGAGAACAAGAAAGATAAAGTGAAAAAAAAAGAGAGGTTTAAAGATATGTAGAGGGAGAGATGTGACGAGAAAGGGAGAGAATGATAAAGTGAGGGAGAGAGAGAGATGGAAAGAGAAGAGGTCCATTAGGATTCTGTCCTTGTCTAGCCTCTCTCCTCTCTGTCTGTGGGTGATTAGCCAGTGATGGGGCTGTCTCAGGGTCCTCTCTCTCCCTCCCTCTAATACACACAGCCTAATGAAAGAGCCTCCAACACACACACACAATCAGTAGACACATACACGCCCTGCTCTACTCCCTTTGTCACACTACAACACTCCCATCCATTTTAGATGATAAAAAAAGAGAGTGAAGAGAGGGGGTGTAAGATGCAGAGCTCTATGTGCCTCTCTTGGCTAACTTATTGCTCTTCTGAGAGACAGAGTCTTCCTATCGAACATCCTCTGATCACAATCTGGGGTGCCATTAACAATCAATGAATAATTCCACTGTCATTCTGCAACAACAACAAAAAATTATACAAATGTTTTGCACCATATATCTACTGGAATGGTGTTCCTGGATCTGGAGAAAGACAGTATTGTACTGTACAGTGGCCCTGTATGTAATGTGTGTGTTGGGGGATTTTGCTATCCGGAACAACTAGAAGTCCTCACAAGGATAGTACAGTGTGTGTGTAGTTCAGACTCTGTTCTTGTGCCCTGTCTGCTGGGTTAGAGGTCGACAGCTAATTATAAGATCATTATCATAAGAAGCATACTATCTCTTCTGTCTCGCTCTCTCGCCTGTTCCGCTCCACCATCCTCCTATCTCTGGGGGAATTTCCCCAGTATAACCGTGGATGGCTGAGAGATTTAACTCTCGTCACAAACAGAGCAGTATGTGTCATATACAGTAGACGAGCCCAGACACAAAGGGAGTTTCACTGTAAGATACACAGAGGGAACACTGAGGAATAGAAATGACATTTCGTCTCTGACTTCAAGGTCACAGGAAGCCCAATGAGATGACGTACTACTATCACTACTATCATGAAACACTCCATTATTGTCAGGGTGTGTGTACTTCCTGCTTCCTGACCCTGTGCAATCTCTGACCCTTGTAACGATCCAGCTTTGTGTTTCCTGTATGCCAGTCAACACATGCACGAATACACTGATAAGGGCAGTCTGTAGAGGTTTGGTAAGCTCTCCTTAGTGCTCTAATGAGCTTAGTGAGAGATACTGATCAGCTCTCGGAGAGTGTGTATGACGAGTCACAACCTTACACACACACACACACACAAACAATCTCACCACTCCCGTCGCCCCCTACTGACCAGTGGGCTGTATACGTAGCTGGGTCTTGTCGGCCTGCTTGCGGGTCATGGCGAACCAGCTGCGGTCGGGGTCCTGGATCCACTCTGCAGCCTGGCAGTAGAGCAGGCCCTGGTCAGCAGGCTGCAGCCGGTGGATGGTCAGCCTGTAGGACGTAGCGCTGGTCTTATCCAGTCTCAGGTCTCCTGAGGTCATCCTCTGTTTGTATGGCCCGCCGGCCCGGAGGACAAAGTCCCGGGACAGAGTGAGGATCTCCAGGGGTGGGGCGACAGCGTCTTCTGGGGAGCGCAGGTACCAACCCACAGACAGGTGTGTGTGCTGCTCCGTCGCCCGGGATACCTCACAGCTGAGCTGGAGCGTGTCTCCCTCCACCTGGGAGAGGGTCTGTGGCGGTGCGGCGACGGTGAGGGAGTCGGGGATGACTGCAGGAGGAGAGGAGAGGAGAGAAAGAAGGAGAGAAAAGATGAGTGTCACATCAGTGGTTCAGTGTTTGCTTAGCACATGGATCAAAGTTGTGGCTTTCATTCCCACATATACAATATTTACACATGTAAACTTTAAGTGGCTTTAGATTAGCATTTGCTATAGGACATTGTTGTTATATTTCTGTTACATCAGCCCTTTGCGTTGACACCTTCTCTTGCGTATAGCATAACCCTCTCAGACATACAGTACCTCTCCCTCCCCTCATAGACCTCACACACAAGCTGTTCACTCCCTTACCATCGGGCGGACGGTATCGGCATGAGGTCTGATACCAACAGGCTCAAAGATAGAAACTATCTACAAGCTATCAGACTGCTGAACACTTGAACTGGACTGACCACCTGCTCAGACTCTTCACACTTTAGCTCTCTCACACACACACACACACACACACACACACACACACCTCTTATTATTATTGCTAAATATTGCACAATAAAAATAAAAAAACACTTGCCCCCCCCGGTTCCCCCTTCCCCAAAACACGTGTAAATATTGCACTATAAATTGTGCCTTTCTGTATTATAATTAAACTATAAATGTCAAAAACACCAGCCATCCTAGTCATGGACTGTTCTCTCTCCTTCCGTACGGCAAGCGGTACCGGAGCACCAAGTCTAGGTCCAAGAGGCTTCTAAACAGCTTTTAACCCCAAGCCATAAGACTCCTGAACAGCTAATCAAAAAGCTACCCAGACTCCTCTTTTACGCCCCTGCTACTCTGTTTGTCTATGCATAGTCACGTTACCTCTACCTACATAATATCTCAATTACATCCACTAACCGGTGCCCCTACACACGGACCCTATCGGTACCCCCTGTATATAGCATCGCTACTGTTATTTTACCAATTACATCCACTAACCGGTGCCCCCACACACTGACCCTATCGGTACCCCCTGTATATGGCCTCGCTACTGTTATTTTACCAATTACATCCACTAACCGGTGCCCCCACACACTGACCCTATCGGTACCCCCTGTATATAGCCTCCACACTGACCCTATCGGTACCCCCTGTATATAGCCTCCACACTGACCCTATCGGTACCCCCTGTATATAGCCTCCACATTGACTTACTTAACATCGATTTTTTTAAACTGCATCGTTGGTTAAGGGCTTGTAAGTAAGCATTTCACTGTAAGGTCTACTACATCTGTTGTATTCGGTGCATGTGACAAATAACATTTTTGATTTGATTTATTCTATCCTACTGAGCTATTTCCTTTATGTTCATATTCTTATATTTCTTATTGTTGTTGCATTGTTGGATGGTGTACACAATGTGTATCCTGTATATACAAAAAAAAAACGTGAAACTTGTAACTCCACACACACACACACACACACACACACACACACACAGTGTTCAACAAGCCAGGGCACGTTCTCCTGACTGACAGCCCTAACCCTGTGAAGCCTCAGACGGAGGTCTACCAGATCACACACTCTAAATATACAGACAATGGATTTGGAATGAGAACACATTTCAGCATTAGCTAGCATCTAAAACTGACAACAGAGAGAGTCAAACCCGGCCGGTTAAGAACAGAGAGAAAGAGGAAAAGCAGGAGACAAGAAGAGAGTGACATGACAGGTTTGAGAGGGAGGAGTGGTAAAACACTATACATCTCCAGAAATAAACCCTGGTTACTCTGTCTGGAGACAGGGATCGGCAGGCGGCAGGAATATTATGGGATGGAAGACTAAATGTCCCAGCAGCAGTCAGAGGGTGTGTGTGTGAAGATACATCCCGTCTAAATGTCTGTCAGTTGGACTCATATCCTGCTTGGGTCCTATTATCTCAGTAGGAAATGGCTCATCTAACCGGTCAGGGGCTTGATGTGATTAACACACACACACACACACACTCTGCCCTAGTATGTATAAAGACAGTGTGTAGGACACAATGTGCAGCAGCAGTCATCCTTTTAGTTGACCTGGACAAATGAATGGAGGATTGAAAAATGCAGGGACTGAGAGTAGGCTTTCCAGTAATACAGTGTAGTATTGTCAAGCCCTGGTTAAGATGCTTGGCTCTTCAAGGGCTTTGTCAAGATATATGATATTGGAGTGCATTGTGCAGCAGGCACATGGTATTGCAAAGCAATTGAAACACATAAGCATTGTTATTGTGGAGATGGGCATGGGCTGGTTTCAAGCCTGGTGGTATCCATCTATCCCGAAGATTTCCTGGTATGAATGAGCACATATGCTAACAGCTTGCTTGTCTGTCTTGTTGTCTGTGTCTGTGTCTAGAGCTGGAATGATGAACCTAAAATTATTAACACCAACCATACTAATCACTTATCACAGGCATTTTGCTTACAGTGCGTTCGGAAATAATTCAGACCCCTTGACTTTTTCCACATTTTTGTTAAGTCACCACCTTATTCTAAAATGGATTAAATAGTTTTTTCCCTTATCAATTGACAAACTATACCACATAATGACAAAGCAAAAACAGTTTAGAAATGTTTGAAAATGTTTTTTTTTTAAATAATTAAATATTATATTTACATAAGTTTTCAGACCATTTATTCAGTACTTTGTTGAAGCCCATTTGGTAGAGATTACAACCTCAAGTATTTTGGGGTATGATGCTTACATAGTTTACATACTCTCGAAGTCGACTCTGCTAACCGCTAAGCAGGGTAGCCTAGTGGTTAGAGCGTTGGACTAGTAACCGGAAGGTTGCAAGTTCAAATCCCCGAGCTGACAAGGTACAAATCTGTCGTTCTGCCCCTGAACAGGCAGTTAACCTACTGTTCCTAGGCCGTCATTGAAAATAAGAATAACTGACTTGCCTAGTTATATAAAGGTCAAATAAAATAAATAAACAGCTTGGAATATTCCAGAAAATGATGTCATGGCTTTAGAAGCTTCTGTTAGACTAATTGACATCATATTCGTCAATTGGATGTTGCTCGTGCCTCGTTGCTTGACATCATGGGGAAATCAAAATAAATAAGTGAAGACCTCAGAATTTTTATTTTTTAAGATCTCCACAAGTCTGGTTCATCCTTGGGAGCAATTTCCAAATGCCTGAAGGTACCACGTTCATCTGTACAAACAATAGTATGCAAGTAAAAACACCATGGGACCACGCAGCCGTCATACCGCTCAGGAAGGAGACGCGTTCGGTCTCCTAGAGACGAACGCACTTTGGTGCGACAAGTACAAGTCAATCACAGAACAAAAGCAGAGGGCCTTGTGAAGATGCCGGAGGAAACAGGTACAAAAGTATCTATATCCACAGTAAAACGAGTCTTATATCGACATAACCTGAAAGGCCGCTCAACAAGAAAGACACTGCTCCAAAACCACCATAAAAAAGCCAGACTTAGGTTTACAACTGCACATGGGGACAAAGATTGTACTTTTTGGAGAAATGTCCTCTGGTCTGATGAAACAAAAATAGAACTGTTTGGCCAGTGACCATCGTTATGTTTGGAGGAGAAAGGGGGAGGCTTGCAAGCCGAAGAACACCATCCCAACCGTGAAGCACGGGGATGGCAGCATCATGTTGTGGGGGTGGTTTGCTGCAGGAGGGACTGGTGCACTTCACAAAATAGATGACATCATGAGGACGGAAAATTATGTGGATATATTGAAGCAACATCTCAAGACAGTCAGGATGTTAAAGCTTGGTCGCAAATGGGTCTTCCGAATGGACAATTACACCAAGCATACTTCCAAAGTTGTGGCAAAATGGCTTAAGGACAACAAAGTCAAAGTATTGGAGTGGCCATCACAAAGCTCTGATCTCAATCCTGTAGAAAAGTTGTGGGCAGAACTGAAAAAGCGTGTGCGAGCAAGGAGGCCTACAAACCTGACTCAGTTACACCAGCTCTGTCAGGAGGAATGGGCCAAAATTTTCCCAACTTATTGTGGGAAGCTTGTGGAAGGCTACCCAGAACATTTGACCTAAGTTAAACAATTTAAAGGCAATGCTACCAAATACTAATTGAGTGTATGTAAACTTCTGACCCACTGGGAATGTGATGAAAGAAATAAAAGCTGAAATAAATCATTATCTCTACTATTATTCTGACATTTCACGTTCTTAAAATAAAGTGGTATTCCTAACTGCCCTAAGACAGGGAATTGTTACTCGGATTAAATGTCGGGAATTGTGAAATACTGAGTTTAAATGTATTTGGCTAAGGTGTATGTAAACTTCCGACTTCAACTCTATGTGACTTTACTGAGGAGTGGCTTCCATCTGGCCACTGTACTATAAAGGCCTTATTAATGGAGTGCTTCAGAGATGGTTGTCCTTCTGTAAGGTTCTCCCATCTCCACAAAACAACACTGGAGCTCTGTCAGAGTGACCATCGGGTTCTTGGTCACCTCCCTGACCAAAGCCCTTCTCCTTCGATTGCTCAATTTGGCCGGGCGGCCAGTTCTAGAAAGAGTCTGGGTGGTTCCAAACTTCTTCCATTTAAGAATGATGGCCACTGTTCTTGGGGACCCTCAATGCTGCACAAATGTTTTGGTACCACAGATCTGTACCTCGACACAATCCTGTCTGAGTTATACGGACAATTCCTTCGACCTCATGGCTTGGTTTTTTTCTCTGACATGCACCGTCAACTGGGGGACCTTATATAGACAGGTGTGTGCCTTTCCAAATCATATCCAATCAATTAAATTTACCACAGGTGGACTCCAAATTGTAGAAACATCTCAAGGATGATCAAAGTCTCATAGCAAAGGGTCTGAATACTTATGTAAATAAGGTATTTCTATTTTTTACTTTAAATAAAACGTGCAAAAATGTCCAAAAACCTGTTTTCCCTTTGTCATTATGGGATATTGTGTGTAGATGGATTAAATATCAATCTTAGAATAAAGCTGTAAATGTGAAAAAGTCAAGGCGTCTGAATACTTTCCGAATGGACTGTATATCGTTCATTACAATATGTAGCCTACACTACAGAAATGCGAGTGATTGTTAATGGGACAATTGATGGCTACAACCATCAAACCAGTAGCAGTAGCTTAAAGGATAATACAATTTTAAAAACTACTGTGGTGCACATTAATGTTATAAACTTATCATTCCATTTTTTATTATCGCATTAAGTCAGGCGATTTATCGCAATATGGACTTTTGTCCATATCGTCCAGCTCTCTGTGTGTGTGTGTGTGTGTGTGTGTGTGTGTGTGTGTGTGTGTGTGTGTGTGTGTGTGTGTGCGCTTGTGCCCACACACTTGAACAGGGGACAGATTCTGAGAGATGGAGCAGGAATAAGAGAGAGAGACAGACACCACGACAGAGTGATCAGAGAGATAGAATAAGAGGGGAGGATCTGGTTACTGCAGTTTATCACCGGGGAGAAAAACATAACATGAAAGGAGAGGGATGAAAATGACAGGGAATAATTACGTTTGTCCTTCATTCCTATTGAAATAGTGCTCATGTACGCTCCGGAAATGGAAAATTTAGCATGTCAGTATACAGATTTGGGTTGCATTGAGCTGAAATGACTTAGAATTCACTGAAAGTTTGGAATTGATTAGAGTTGATGAGGGTTGAATGAGTTACAGGCAATCCCTGTCACTAAGGGTAAAAGTCGTTTTCTCCGTGTCAACACCAAATATCTGTTACTTAGCGACGAGTACAACTGTACCATCAATTGATTGCCAACAAGTAGCAGGTTAACCACGGTAGCACTCCTAGCCAATGTGTTCTGCCTTGGATCCATATGGATGGAGAATAAATGTGTTTGTGTCTTACAAAATTCTCAGTTGGCACTGGAGTAAGCCAACTGGCACATGGTGCTGTTCCTTGATATGGTAGCTTGAATGTTCCATGAGAGGGCTGAAGGAGAGAGGCTCTATATGGCAGTCTCCTGATGCTGCCTGTGATACATAGGGCATTTCAGATGTCTGAAGGCTACTTAGGGAGAGAATGTTAGTTGGTGTGACAGAGGCCTTATTTGGTGTGTGAAAAGCATAGCAGAGAGCAGCTCTCACACAGAGACCACATTCTACCACCCCGATCAACAGGAGAGAGGGAGAGATTTACAACATGATCGAGAGGGAGAAAGAGAAAAAAGGAGAGGGAGAGCCTACTCATTCCACAACAACCCTCCTACGCTACAGCCTCCTGTTGCCATAACAACCCACCTACTTTACACTACTGAGGTTCCCCCTAAAACAGCCCAGAGTTGCCATAACAACATCTCCACTTCCATAGATCTTTCCCATGGTCCCCCTCCCCCCAAAGAATCTGGATAACTGCAAAATGAAAACATGCTGCTCTTCTCTACATCCCTGGGTTGACAGGTCCACAAAACAGCTGGGTTGGCCTGACACAAAAACAAACATAGCCCACTTACTGTACTGTCCCCCAAGGCCAATCAAATCCTGTCTAGAATGCATTCAACCAATCAGACATGACCCATTGGGGTCGTGGGGTCAGGGCCCAGGTGATAAACACACTGATGTGATCTACTTGAGATTCTCCCAATCGCCCCTTGACCTCAATCTGAGCAGGATTAAGGATGAGACGAAGCAAACATGCAAGCCCGTGCATACACTGCAGGAGTATGGACTTGGCCTGAATCTGGGAGAGACTTCCAGGACAGGCACCTGGCCAGCCCATACTACTGCTGCTGCTGGTACGTGGACTTGTTTTCTCTTAAGTAAGAGATAGTACTATGAAAACAGGCTACAAACATCTACAATCACAACTTGGTCACATCCTGTGGTTGGTATGATTGCTGCCATGACAGTACGTTTGTTGCCACCTACCAGATTTTCCATTGGCATTGTCTAAAATGCCATTGTGGTCCCACAGTAAACAATGACATCCAGTTTGGTCATATCATCATGAGTCACGTCTGAACGCGTCACAAGGTGCGTTAAAACGTAGAGTTGATGTAAGTGCCCCTGCAGAAATTCACTCTGGAGTGCCAGAGTGCGCTGAGAGTGCGCTCTGGGCATTCGTAAATTCAGAGCGTTGTCAGATTGTCCATTTGATAAATTCTGTGCATTGTCAGATTGTCCGTTCGTAAATTCAGAGTGCACACTGGACACTCTGGCCGAGGAGTAGGGTTGATCCAAGAGTTCTGACCTCACAACGGCAGTCAAGCACGTGAGCTAACTGGTTAAAGTGGAAAGACATTTATTGGATATTTCAAACTTTTTTAACAAATCAAAAACTGAAAAATTGGGCGTGCAAAATTATTCAGCCCCTTTACTTTCAGTGCAGCAAACTCTCTCCAGAAGTTCAGTGAGGATCTCTGAATGATCCAATGTTGACCTAAATGACTAATGATGATAAATACAATCCACCTGTGTGTAATCAAGTCTCCGTATAAATGCACCTGCACTGTGATAGTCTCAGAGGTCCGTTAAAAGCGCGGAGAGCATCATGAAGAACAAGGAACACACCAGGCAGGTCCGAGATACTGATGTGAAGAAGTTTAAAGCCGGATTTGGATACAAAAGCTTTAAACATCCCAAGGAGCACTGTGCAAGCGATAATATTGAAATGGAAGGAGTATCAGACCACTGCAAATCTACCAAGACCTGGCCGTCCCTCTAAACTTTCAGCTCATACAAGGAGAAGACTGATCAGAGATGCAGCCAAGAGGCCCATGATCTCTCTGGATGAACTGCAGAGATCTACAGCTGAGGTGGGAGACTCTATCCATAGGACAACAATCAGTCGTATATTGCACAAATCTGGCCTTTATGGAAGAGTGGCAAGAAGAAAGCCATTTCTTAAAGATATCCATAAAAAGTGTTGTTTAAAGTTTGCCACAAGCCACCTGGGAGACACAACAAACATGTGGAAGAAGGTGCTCTGGTCAGATGAAACCAAAATGTAACTTTTTGGCAACAATGCAAAACGTTATGTTTGGCGTAAAAGCAACACAGCTCATCACCCTGAACACACCATCCCCACTGTCAAACATGGTGGTGGCAGCATCATGGTTTGGGCCTGCTTTTCTTCAGCAGGGACAGGGAAGATGGTTAAAATTGATGGGAAGATGGATGGAGCCAAATACAGGACCATTCTGGAAGAAAACCAGATGGAGTCTGCAAAAGACCTGAGACTGGGACGGAGATTTGTCTTCCAACAAGACAATGATCCAAAACATAAAGCAAAATCTACAATGGAATGGTTCAAAAAAATAAACATATCCAGGTGTTAGAATGGCCAAGTCAAAGTCCAGACCTGAATCCAATCGAGAATCTGTGGAAAGAACTGAAAACTGCTGTTCACAAATGCTCTCCATCCAACCTCACTGAGCTCGAGCTGTTTTGCAAGGAGGAATGGGAAAAAATGTCAGTCTCTCGATGTGCAAAACTGATAGAGACATACCCCAAGCGACTTACAGCTGTAATCGCAGCAAAAGGTGGCGCTACAAAGTATTAACTTAAGGGGGCTGAATAATTTTGCACGCCCAATTTTTCAGTTTTTGATTTGTTAAAAACGTTTGAAATATCCATTAACTGTCGTTCCACTTCATGATTGTGTCCCACTTGTTGTTGATTCTTCACAAAAAAAATACAGTTTTATATCTTTATGTTTGAAGCCTGAAATGTGGCAAAAGGTCGCAAAGTTCAAGGGGGCCGAATACTTTCGCAAGGCACTGTAACAGCCCGCGTGCAGTTTGCCAAAAGGCACCTAAAGGACTCTCAGATCATGAGAAACACGATTCTCTGGTCTGATGAAACCAAGATTGAACTCTTTGTACTGAATGCCAAGCGTCACGTATGGTGGAAACCTGGCACCATCCCTATTGTGAAGCATGGTGGTGGCAGAATCATGCTGTAGGGATTTTCTTTCAGCAACAGGGACTGGGAGACTAGTCAGGATCGAGGTAAAGATGAACGGTGGAAAGTAGAGAAAGATCCTTGATGAAAACCTGACCTCAGACTTGGGCGAAGGTTCACATTCCTACAGGACAACGACCCTACGCACACAGTCAAAACACAGGAGTGGCTTCGGGACAAGTCTCTGAACGTCCTTGAGCGGCCCAGCCAGAGTCCGGACTAGAACCCGATCAAACATCTCTGGAGAGACCTGAAAATAGCTGTACAGCAACGCTCCCCATCCGACTTGACACAGCTTGAGAGGATCTATAGAGAAGAAGGTTGGAGCTTCATACCCAAGAAGACTCGGGGCTCTAATCGCTACCAAAGCTGCTTCAACAAAGTATTAAGTTAATGGTCTGAATACTTATGCAAATGTGATTTCATATATATTTTTTTACATTTGCAAACATTTCAAAAACCTGTTTTTGCTTTGTCATTATGGGGTATTGTGTGTAGATTTTTTTACACAAAGATTTACTCCATTTTAGAATAAGTTTAACGTAACAAACGTCGAAAAAGTCAAGGGGTCTGACTACTTTCCGAATGCATTGTATATATACACACGGTATGGAAGTACTTCAGTGCCCCCCAGCAGTGAGGCCAAATTCAGAATAAATGTTCCATAATAATGTTCAATTGTTATATACTTACAAGGGTTCCAAATCAAATCGCTAACATGATCAAAATGTTAACTTAGTAGAAACCTAGCCCTGGGCCCTTATACCAGGGCTATTCAAGTATATTCTTACTGGGGCCAGATTTGAAAAAGGTTATTTACAGGGGGGACCAATATTTTCTACATGGCACTACTCTTACTCTTCCCGAGTAAAAAAAATATCCACAAAACACAATAATAATCTTATAACGCACTTTACCTCAAATTAAATGTTGCTAAAAGTTCATTTTAAGTGCTGCTCATCTGCGTGAAAGTACCTTAGGCATGCTGCAAGGAGGCATGAGGACTGCAGATGTGGCCAGGGCAATAAATTGCGATGTCCATACTGTGAGACACCAAAGACAGTGCTACAGGGAGACAGGACGGACATCTGATAGTCCTCGCAGACCACCTGTAACAACACCTGCACAGGATCGGTACATCCGAACTGCACACCTGCAGGACAGGTACAGGATGGCAACAACAACTGCCAGAGTTACACCAGGAACCCACAATCCCTCCATCAGTGCTCAGACTGTCCACAATAGGCTGAGAGAGGCTGGACTGAGGGCTTATAGGCCTGTTGTAAGGCAGGTTCTCACCACCTCACCAGACATCACCGACAACAACCGTCGCCTATGGGTACAAACCCACCGTCGCTGAACCAGACAGGACTGGCAAAAAGTGCTCTTCATTGCAGAGTCGCTGTTTTGTCTCACCAGGGGTGATGGTCAGATTCACGTTTATCGTCGAAGGAATGAGTGTTACACAGAGGCCTTTACTCTGGAGCGGGATTGATTTGGAGGTGGAGGGTCTGTCATGGTCTGGGGCGGTGTGTCACAGCATCATGGGACTGAGCTTGTTGAGATTGCCTGCAATGACAACGCTGTGTGTTACAGGGAAGACATCCTCCTCCCTCATGTGGTATCCTTCCTGCAGGCTCATCCTGACATGACACTCTGGCATGATAATGCCACCAGCTACACTGCTCGTTCTGTGCGTCATTTCCTGCAAGACAGGAATGTCAGTGTTCTGCCATGGCCAGCGAAGAGCCCGGATCTCAATCCCACTGAGCACATCTGGGACCTGTTGGATCGGAGGGTGAGGGCTAGGGCCATTCCCCCCAGAAATCCCCGGGAACTTGCAGGTGCCATGGTGGAAGAGTCAGGTAACATCTCACAGCATGAACTGGCAAATCTGGTGCAGTCCATGAGGAGGAGATGCACTCCAGTACTTAATGCAGCTGGTGGCCACACCAGATACTGACTGTTACTTTTGACCCCACACAATGGAGTGTTTTGTTTGGGCTAAAATCAGTCATGTCAACTATTTTATCCCTCCTCTTAGTCCAAAATGAAGTCCATTCAATTGATTGAAGACGTCACTAACAAACATCTGATATGAAGTCCTCATCAAACATTGTCGCTAGATAGTTGCTTTTCTTCGCCACAAGAAAGCCAACACCCATCTCCTCCCTAAACTCACATAGGCCGCTCTCTTGACAGCATTATTACCCATGCTTAGCCACTGATCATGATGTAAAAGTAGAGCCCGTTGCTCAGCAGTCTACAAAACAAGCGATGTTGATCAGATAAAGGTCATGATAGTTATAACCGAGTCCATGGTGTTTTTTAACTCACCGCTGAGTTAAGAGTAAAGCATGTTCTGATGTACCAGGCAGTGTAGTGATCTCATCTGCAGTGAAAGAGCCGATAGGCTGGCAGACAGACCCTGTACCTCTGTTAGCAGCTTTGATTGGCTGTAACTGGTATGGTGGGTGATATTGATTGACAGCATTTAAATGTGCAGAAAACAGATTCTCCCATTGTAAAGTATTTGAACGAAGGTTCCTTTTCGCACTAAACATAGTATTTTTTGCTGATTTTGTTTAATCAATGATGTTCAGAGTTGATCAAAGGGCTATTTTAAAATGCACAAACGGGCCAGATCTGGCCGCGAGCCGCCAGTCGAATAGCCCTGCCTTAGACCTTAGTTATTAAATAACAGAGGAAGGGTCTCTCCCTCTGTCGCTAGTCCCTCTGGACGGCATTTCATGTAGCGTCCCAAATCATCTGAGAGGGATGAACGAGGGAGGAAAAGAGACAGAAAGAGCGGTAAAGACGATGACATTGCAGATCAAACGGCTCAAGTTCACTTCAAAACCCTGTCCTGAATTACATCTAACCTTTATGTCACCATTAATAAGTTAAACTGAACAAACGCTCCTCTTTGAAGAAAGCCATCGGAGTAGATTAAAATAATGTGTGTGTACTTTTGTGTGTTCCTGTGGACTGTGACGGGTCAATCCTCGTTACCAGATTTCTCTGCAGAGCTGAGTCACTTGGAAGTGCCCACTGACACACAACTACTAGTAATAACCCAAGCATCTAGTTACCCTCAATAGAAATAAAAATGTTGAGGGGCAAACAGTATGGCTGACACGACCCATGTGACTCGGCACAGGGACAGCTGTGACCATGACCACACTGATCTGGAAAGGAGGCCATTTGTTAATTCAATATTCGCTCAGAAATTGTGTGACGGGTTTGATTGGTTGAGACGTCTCGTTGTTTGGATGTGAAAATTCAACTGGGGTGGCGCTCGGAGGGCTGTGTATGGCTGTGCATGTGGGTGTTTGAGTGAGAAAGACACAGAGGAGAGCCAACCCGTAAAAGCACAGCCCCCTTCATCCTCAACAGAAAACTTTGAGAGTTAAAGTGTTAGGCTAGTGAAAACAGACATTATAGAACATAATAACACTATAAGAGAAGAGAAAGCAGAGAATGGTGAGGACAAGTTAGGATAATTAGCAGTAATTGCTCTGTGAGAAACATAGATTGCTGCTCAGAGGAAAATGGAGAAGGTGTGTGTGTGTGTGTGTACACAGGAGATGCCTACGAATCCAGTGATGACTAGAGGAATGGGCATATGTGTACTATTTATTTCCCTCTGTCTTCCTCTCTATGGCTTAGAGCTGGCAGTGAGTCAGAGAGGGATGAATACATTCTCAGGATTAGCAAGAGGGAGGAGTAGGATGAGGATGATGCTGATCAGAGAGAGGATGAAGAGGATGATTGAGGAAGAGGATCATGAGTGTTCTGCTAGGCCCGATGCTCTGACATACACATTTTGAGCCTCACTTTAGATGTTGAGTGAACATATTCAGAGAGGAGAGGGGGGAGGAGAGAGGAGAGCAGAGAGAGGAGAGTAGAGCAAAGGAGAGGAGGGGAGAGCAGAGGAGAGGAGGGGAGAGAGGAGGGGAGAGAGGAGAGCAGAGGAGGGGAGGGGAGAGAGGAGGGGAGAGAGGAGAGCAGGGGAGGGGAGAGAGGAGGGGAGAGAGGAGAGCAGGGGAGGGGAGAGAGGAGGGGAGAGAGGAGAGCAGAGGAGGGGAGAGAGGAGAGCAGAGGAGGGGAGGGGAGGGGAGAGGGGGGAGAGGAGAACAGGAGAACAGAGAAAGACGACAGCCACAGTTTTGGATCTAGGGCCACAGCAGGGGGCACATTCATAATACAACACATACAGACAATGAGCCATACTGCCTATCAAACATAGTCTGTGTGTGTGTACACTCTCACGAACATATCCCAAGCTCTCTCTCACTCTCCCACACAGTGCTATAAAAACCACACCGTGTCCAATCACCTAAAATGAACAGAGGAGACAGATGGAGGAGGGGAGGGAGGGCAGTAAAGAGGTAGTGGGAGAAGGGATGACAAGACACTCAAGTGTGTCTGCAGAAATAGTTCTGAGCTATTCAACATCAGACATCTGGCGGCCAGCTAATGGAGTAACCACATCCAGGTGGTGTGTCACTGTGACTGCAGCCCACATGAAGGCTCTACTGTTAAACAAGGGCCGCTGAATCCTCCTCGCCTCTCGCTGTCCTTTTTCACACTCCTACTCTTCCATTCTTTGCCTTTTTTACTCCGAATTCTTCACGCTCTCCACACTCTTTCATGCACCCTTTCTCTCACAGTCTCATGGTTCTCTTTCTTTAGCTAAGCGGTTTGTCAGCACCCAATTATCACATTCCGCTTCTCTCGCTCTCCTCTCTATCCTCTAGTCAATCACACAACACACATACTGGCTGATACTGAGCTTTTCTTTCACGCTACCTTGCTGACTGGGCTGTACATGCAAGCTGCTCTATCTCTCCCCTCACACTATTTGAACATAGATGATTTCATATGGAAATTATACAATCACAACTAGACTAGACCTATGGGTGAGAGCAGACCCCCTGCGAATATTACTGCTCACTATACCAAGATGAAAATCTGTGTGCCACACACACACACACCTCTGGCACACCTAACACACACACTCACAAAGAACCACGGTACCACACATACAGAGCGACACAGCAACACACACACACACACACACACGTCAGTATGAGAGCCCTGAGGGGACCGCTGCTCTCTCTCAACACACACACGTCAGTATGGGAGCCCTGAGGAGACAGCTGCTCTCTCTCAACACACACACATCAGTATGAGAGCCCTGAGGGGACAGCTGCTCTCTCTCAACACACACACACGTCAGTATGAGAGCCCTGAGGCGACAGCTGCTCTCTCTCAACACACACACATCAGTATGAGAGCCCTGAGGGGACAGCTGCTCTCTCTCAACACACACACATCAGTATGAGAGCCCTGAGGCGACAGCTGCTCTCTCTCAACACACACACATCAGTATGAGAGCCCTGAGGCGACAGCAGCTCTCTCAACACACACACGTCAGTATGAGAGCCCTGAGGGGACAGCTGCTCTCTCTCTCAACACACACGTCAGTATGGGAGCCCTGAGGAGACAGCTGCTCTCTCTCTCAACACACACACACACACACACACACGTCAGTATGAGAGCCCTGAGGGGACAGCTGCTCTCTCTCAACACACACACATCAGTATGAGAGTCCTGAGGGGACAGCTGCTCTCTCAACACACACACATCAGTATGAGAGCCCTGAGGGGACAGCTGCTCTCTCTCAACACACACGTCAGTATGAGAGCCCTGAGGGGACAGCTGCTCTCTCAACACACACACACACACACACACACACACACACACACACGTCAGTATGAGAGCCCTGAGGAGACAGCTGCTCTCTCTCAACACACACACATCAGTATGAGAGCCCTGAGGGGACAGCTGCTCTCTCTCAACACACACACACACACACACACACACACACGTCCCTCTCTCACCTTCAGCCCCTCAACTAGCCAATTCCCCTCCCCTCTTCACTGAAACACGGAGTCACAGACAGAGGGGGGAGCACTGTATTCAAAAGGGACACACGTTGAGTTGATCTGGAAGCGCAGGAATCAGTGGATTTTGTTATTGTAGCAGCTGAAAGGTGAGGTGGAGTTAGTTGGCTGATTCATGGAGAGAGGATGTAGCATGAGGAGCTGTTTACACAAAGACAGGAGGACAGATTTAACACACACACACTCCCATGAAAACACGCGCCCACGTTCCCATGAAAACACGCACCTGCGCGCGCACACACACACTCCCATGAAAACACACCTACACTCCCATGAAAACGCACGCGCACACACACAAAAACGCGCGCGCACACACACACACACACCAAAACGCGCGCACACACACGAAAAACGCGCGCACACACACACGAAAACGCGCACACACACACACGAAAACGCGCACACACACATACACACGAAAACGCGCGCACACAAAAACACACGAAAACACACACGAAAACACACGAGAGCATGGAAGCAGGTTGAACATTTGAAAACACACACACTCGCTTTCTCTCTGACACGATTCCTATCCTCCTAGAGGCCCAGCAAGCAAAGGAGCTTGAGAAAGAGAGAGATTTAGGGAAGAAAGAGAAAAGCGAGAGATTAAAAAGAGAGAGGCGTGAGAGGAGGGGTAGTTTGGAAAGAGAGGTGGGTGTATGAAAGACAAATCTTCCTAAGATGAGCGTTTGAGAAGTGTTCAGGCAATGCTGTCGCTGAATAAAATCCTTGGGAGCATCAAATACATACACATGATGCTTTTAAAACACAAGAAAACATCCGTTTCCTGCCATCACTCGTTTTCTCTCTCATTCCCCTGTACTCGCTCTCAACTGAAGGATTTTCCTCCCGTCCATCTCCCTCGGCCCCGTTTCTCCACCTCTCCCTCCATTTCTCCCCTCGTCTCTCACTTCTCTAACCGTACTGACTTGTGTACTGTAACAGTAAACATTCTACTGTACTCAAACATACTGTATATTGTCTAAGAATGGATGAATTCCCAAAAAAGGGCAAAAACAATGTAACCAGAATAAAAGCAGTCATCTACTGTATGCAACCTAGTTACTATTTTTGTTACAGGGCTTCACCTCCCTCTCTCTGCCTCTTACACCGAGAGAAGCACCCCACCCTCTCTTTTCATCCCTCTCTCTCTCTGCCTCTTACACCTAGAGAAGCACCCCACCCTCTCTTTTCATCCCTCTCTCTCTCTGCCTCTTACACCGAGAGAAGCACCCCACCCTCTCTTTTCATCCCTCTCTCTCTCTGCCTCTTACACCGAGAGAAGCACCCCACCCTCTCTTTTCATCCCGCTCTCTCTCTGCCTCTTACACCGAGAAGCACCCCACCCTCTCTTTTCATCCCTCCCTCTGCCTCTTACACCGAGAGAAGCACCCCACCCTCTCTCTGCCTCTTACACCGAGAGAAGCACCCCACCCTCTCTTCCATCCCCCACTCTCTCCAGCCCCAGATGGTCAAGTACTGTGACCAATTGAAGACAACCCTGGGAACAGAGCCAGCTACAGCCTCAGCCATCTGACCAGCACTACTGTGTGTGTGTGTTTAGATCACTGCAGGCTTTGTCTCGTTGCCACTTCCAGGTGGTGCTGCTTGCTTTTGGAGGATTGTGTATATATGTATGTTGTGTGAATAACTGGAAAATAGGCCAATCTCCAGAAGCACGTGCAGATTATAGCAGGAGCACAGGGTAGAGGTCTGGTCTGTAAGACAGGGCTAGTCCTTTCCTTCATCAGACCAACCCCCATGCACCCACAGAGAGCAATGCAGCCATCAACTATATGGAGACCAAGAGAGAGACAGGGGTGTCTGGTCGGTGACCAGTGTGTGTGTGTGTGTGTGTGTGTGTGTGTGTGTGTGTGTGTGTGTGTGGTGCTGATGGGGGAGGGGAGTGTGGGGAGGAGGGTAGGGTGGCTGAGGGGTGTGTGTGTGGACTGTGTCTGTGTGTGAAGAAAGGGGTTCAGGGTGGGGAGGGGCTGGAATATGCTAAACCTGGTGTGTGTCTGTGTGGGACAGGAATGTGCAGTCTGGAGATTCCCAGGAGGGTAGTGTGGGGTGGGGAAATACCGTCTGGTGTGTGTGCGCATGTGCGTGTGTGAGGGGCGGGGACATGCATGTGAAGTCTGGGGTGAGAGTGGGTAGAGTAGAACCACTAGGAACCAGTCCAGCAGGGTAGCAGATGAGAGGAGCAACTGTCTGAGCTAGAGCCAGCACACACACTCTCTCTCTGGCAGATCTCAACCCTGGCACAGGGGCACAGGTGGCAGCATATGTCTGCACCCGCCTGTTCGGAGGGAAAGACAGAGGAAGAGAGTGTGTGTGTGGTAGGTAGAGTGTGTGTGTGGTAGGTAAAGTGTGTGTGTGGTAGGTAGAGTGTGTGTGTGGTAGGTAGAGTGTGTGTGTGGTAGGTAGAGTGTGTGTGTGGTAGGTAAAGTGTGTGTGTGGTAGGTAGAGTGTGTGTGTGGTAGGTAGAGTGTGTGTGTGGTAGGTAGAGTGTGTGTGTGGTAGGTAGAGTGTGTGTGTGGTAGGTAGAGTGTGTGTGTGGTAGGTAGAGTGTGTGTGTGGTAGGTAGAGTATGTGTGTGGTAGGTACACACTAGCTCATGCTATGGAGATTGAGGACATAGTAATCGTCAGAGTGGAAGTCTTTTTGCCTTTATTTAACTAGGCAAGTCAGTTAAGAACAAATTCTTATTTACAATGGCAGACTACAACGGCCAAACCCGGACAACGATGGGCCAATTGTGTGCCGCCCTTTGGGACTCCCAATCACGGCCGGTTGTGAAACAGCCTGGATTCGAACCAGGGGTATCTGTCGCCTTTTGCACTGAGTTGCAGTGCCTTAGACCGCTGGCTACTCGGGAGCCTGTTTTACTGTGTAGTGTGTTCAGACTGCAGGCTGAGTTAGTTTTCCTCCATTTACACAGAGGCACAGACAGACAGCCTGGGGCTGTAGAGCCCATTCTGAAACATTTTACAGTAGACATTTTAACTAAATCACAATTTTTCATTCCAAATAATGAGGGGCTGATTAGCATGCTAACGAGGCGGTCACGATGTTAATCTCTAAACTGATACCAGCACTACCTCCACACACAGAGAGACAGGCGGAGAGAAAAGCAGAACGAGCAGGAGGATTGACTGGTTTAATAATGCTTTCTCTCACTTACACCACTGTATTAGCCAAGTGCAGTGGGGATTTAACAAAGCAAACATAGAATTGTTTTAAGATGGTCATACCATGCATCCTTTGGCTATTATATACAGATATATTTTTGTAACTTTATTTTATTTGATCAAATATAGAATTTGGCCTTTACTACTATAGCCCGTAGAAACTCATTGATTAACACATTCATAAATGGCAAAACAGGCCGCATCTTTTCTTATATATCGAGGAGATCTAAGAAAGCTAAAGAAATGTACCAAAAAATATAGATTTTTTTTTTTTAAACATATTTATAGGCCAAACCATTCGGGTGCCACCGACGTTTTTGTGACAACGAGAAGATTTTCTCGTTGTCTGACAAATGCCGCTGTAGCTCGGCCACCTTCCACTGCAAATACGGAAAGCCGACGAAACCCGTGCAAAAAAAAAAAACGGATAATTTGTATCTCTAGCTTTAACAGACAAATTTTGATGGGGATTTTTCTATTATGTTACTTAGACTGACACACGTATACGCATCTGCTTGTGTGCATGTGTGTGGTAGACAGAGCAGGGTTATTAGCAGTTCCTGTGAAAAAGTAGACCTACAAGCACCTCGAGTTCTTTTCTGTTGAGATAAGACTTCAAACTAACACAAACGTTGTGCACACAAACGTCTCGGGCTCCAATACCAGCTTCATCCTCACATTTGTCTCCTGCCTGTTTTATGAGAACCAGCTTACTAACACGAATACATATGTAGCATTAGCATTCTCCTATTAATATACATATTCTTGTAGCATTCATATTCATGTAGCCTAGCCACTGCGTTGCATTAATTTCACACAGAGAAGAGACAGAGCACCCCTGAGGGTTAGCGCTTAGCTAAGCTAATCAAATCAAAACAGAGGAGCAGTGGCGCTTTTGGCCCATTTCCCATTTACACACACACACGTTCCCTGTTAACACTCTCATAGCGCTAACACGTTAAATCCTCTCTCATTAGCCTAGCTCGTTAGCGTGGGCGCTACGCTAAAGACAGCACTCTCTCGCGTGCTGACATACAGTGCCAGTCAAAAGTTTACACACCTACACATTCAAGGTTTTTCATTTTCTTTTTTACTATTTTCTACATTGTAGAATAATAGTGATGACATCACAACTATGAAATAACACATATGGAAACATGTAGTAACCAAAGAAGTGTTAAACAAATCCAAATATATTTGATATTTTTCAGTGGCCACCCTTTGCCTTCATGACAGCTTTGCACACTGTTGGCATTCTCTCAACTAGCTTCACTTGGAATGCTTTTCCAACAGTCTTGAAGGAGTTCCCACATATGCTGAGCACTTGTTAGCTGCTTTTCCTTCACTCTGTGGTCCAACTAATCTCAATTGGGTTGAAGTCAGGTGATTGTGGAGGCCAGGTCATCTGATGCAGCACTCCATCACTTTCCTTCATGGTCAAAAAGCCCTTACACAGCCTGAAGGTGTGTTAGGTCATTGTGTGGTTGAAAAACAAATGATAGTCCCCCTCAGCACAAACTAGATGGGATGGCGTATCACTGCAGAATGCTGTGGTAGCCATGCTGGTTAAGTCTGCCTTGAATTCTAAATAAATCACTGACAGTGTCACCAGCAAAGCACCCACACACCATCACACCTCCTCCTCCATGCTTCACGGTGATAACCACACATGCGGAAATCATCCATTCACCTACTCTACGTCTCACAAAGACACTGCGGTTGGAACCAAAAATCTCACAGTCTAATGCGGGTGTTTCTTGGCCCAAGCAAGTTTATTTTATTTTTTATTTTACCTTTATTTAACTAGGCAAGTCAGTTAAGAACATGTTCTTATTTTCAATGACGGCCTAGGTACAGTGGGTTAACTGCCTGTTCAGGGGCAGAACGACAGATGTGTACCTTGTCAGCTCGGGGATTTGAACTTGCAACCTTCCGGTTACTAGCCCAACGCCCTAACCACTAGGCTACCCTGCCGCCCCAAGTCTCTTCTTATTATTGGTGTCCTTTAGTAGGGCTTCTTTGCAGCAATTTGACCATGAAGGCCTGATTCACGCTGTCTCCTTCAAATAGTTGATGTTGAGATGTCTGTTACTTGAACTCTGTGAAGCATTTATTTGGGCTGCAATTTCTGAGGCTGGTAACTCTAATGAACGTATCCTCTGCAGCAGAGGTCAATCTGGGTCTTCCTTTCCTGTGGCGGTCCTCATGAGAGCCAGTTTCATCATAGCGCCTGATGGTTTTTGAGACTGCACTTGAAGAAACTTTCAAAGTTCTTGAAATGTTCTGTATTGACTGACCTTCATGTCTTAAAGTAATGATGGACAGTTGTTTCTGCTTATTTGAGCTGTTCTTACCATAATATGGACTTGGTCTTTTATCAAATACGGCTATCTTCTGTATACCACCCCTACCTTGTCACAACACAACTGATTGGCTCAAACGCACTGAGGACAGAAATTCCACAAATTAACATTTAAGAAGGCACACCTGTTAATTGAAATGCTGGCTACTTGGAAGAATCTCAAAAATAAAATATATTTTGATTTGTTTTGGTTGCCACATGATTCCATGTGTTATTTCATAGTTTTGATGTCTGACTTGTACTGTATATTCTATTATTGTATTGACAATAGCCAAGATTGCCAGTGTGTGTGTGTGTGTGTGTGTGTGTGTGTGTGTATAGGTGTGTAGGTGTGTAGGTGTGTGTGTGTGGTGAATGACAAAGAGCTTCAGCCTTGAGCTAGTAACTCCAACAAACACTTCATGCCATAGCATAAGTGCAAATGAGGGAGGAGAGGCGGAAGATGAGGGCAGGTAGCCACTTGGCCTCTATGCCCTCCCTATCACACTGTCTTGTTCAGAGTATTAAGATGGCCTCTATGCTCTCCCTATCACACTGTGTTGTTCAGAGTATTAAGATGGCCTCTATGATCTCCCTATCACACCGTCTTGTTCAGAGTATTAAGATGGCCTCTATGATCTCCCTATCACACGGTGTCTTGTTCAGAGTATTAAGATGGCCTCTATGATCTCCCTATCACACCGTCTTGTTCAGAGTATTAAGATGGCCTCTATGATCTCCCTATCACACTGTGTCTTGTTCAGAGTATTAAGATGGCCTCTATGATCTCCCTATCACACTGTGTCTTGTTCAGAGTATTAAGATGGCCTCTATGATCTCCCTATCACACTGTCTTGTTCAGAGTATTAAGATGGCCTCTATGATCTCCCTATCACACCGTCTTGTTCAGAGTATTAAGATGGCCTCTATGATCTCCCTATCACACGGTGTCTTGTTCAGAGTATTAAGATGGCCTCTATGATCTCCCTATCACACCGTCTTGTTCAGAGTATTAAGATGGCCTCTATGATCTCCCTATCACACTGTGTCTTGTTCAGAGTATTAAGATGGCCTCTATGATCTCCCTATCACACCGTCTTGTTCAGAGTATTAAGATGGCCTCTATGCCCTCCCTATCACACCGTCTTGTTCAGAGTATTAAGATGGCCTCTATGCCCTCCCTATCACACCGTCTTGTTCAGAGTATTAAGATGGCCTCTATGCCCTCCCTATCACACCGTCTTGTTCAGAGTATTAAGATGGCCTCTATGATCTCCCTGTCACGTTGAGTACGTTTACACCTGATCTTAAATCGGAGTAAGATCAAAATCGACATAAGACTACACCGATTAAAACACTTGATTTTCTGAGCAATCTTTCAAATTATTAGGACACGTAAACTTCAGCGGTGTATTTGATCTGCGCATGTGCTAACACTAGCATCCTTCTTTAGCGCAAGTTAAGTGAATTAGGAACAACTGAGAATTAGTTTTCACATAAACTTTATATGTCCAAACTCAGAATCAAATATGCTTCCCAAAAGCAACATGGTGGATGGAATGTTGATTTTGATTGGCGATGCTCTGCCATCAGATGGCATGATTTCAGATGTGTCCAAGTAAACAGGATTGTTAGGAAATCACTTCTTGCAAAGCATGTAAACTTTTAAATCAAACTATTATATTAATCTGACTCTACACACAAAAAGAATCAATATTGTGTGCATGTAACCATACTCACTGTGTCCTGTTCAGAGTATTGAGACGGACCCTACGCCCTCCCTGTCATACTGTGTCCTGTTTACTTCCTCTCCTCTCTTCCTTTTCCATCTACCATCTTGTTCCACCCTGCTTTGCAGTGTTATATTCTTTGTGCTCTATGTTCTATTCTGTGGTTCTAAAGTGCCTCTGTGTGTACTGTGGGGTTGTGTTCCGTAAGAGACGTTCTGTATTGTTTTGCGGTGCTGTTCATTTCCACTGGGGGCTCTTCAGACGCGCCTCTCACAGAGTCAATTACCACCAGAACATTTGTTCTGACTGACAGGACAGCGCCCGGGCGGTGTGTGTGTGTGTGTGCGCGCAGTCAGAGTGGCAGTAATGTCATTGAGCAGGAACCCCTGTCACTTGGAGGAGATGAGATTGGCAGGGAAATGGCAGAGTAGACGGAGTGATAAAATCTCTCATTCCGTTTGGACCCGTGCCCATTCACCAGCTCAGAGAGCACACTCATTCACTCATAGCCAAACGGAAGAGAGAAGAGCGATTGTAAATTAAATAGAGAAAAGGAGATGGTGAGGTCAGAGAGACCGAGAGAGAGGAGAGAGGGAAAGAGAGCCACTGTGAGGAGGAAGTCTGCGTGAGATAAAGTGTTCCAGTCACACAGCCTCCCAATCAATACCAACAGACAGCAGACTGATACAGCCTTCCTATCCCGTCCTCTCACCTCCAGTAACTCTCCCTCTCTCCTTATCCCACTCCATCAGCCCACGACGTTATCCCGATCGGCATCTTTCCATCACGCTATCCCTCGGTAAATCTACCTTGTTCCTTAATTTCTCTCCATTCTTCCATCTAGTGCTCTCAATCCCTCCCTTTCCTCCCTCTTTATATCTATGTTCAATCCTCAATCCCTCCCCCCTCTTCCTTCTCCTCCTCGATTAATCTGACAGGGCTGGAGGCAAGACATCTATTGACAAAACCATAGACCTGCTTCTTAGACAGCTAAAGGCAAAGAGGGGAGAAAGAGAGATCGGGAAAGAGAGCGGACGGGGATAGATGAGTGTCACTCTCAGTGCAGCATATACCATAGAGTTGCAGGGTGAATCCATCCTCAGTGTAATGACAGAAAAATGTTCTACCTACCTCAGTGTGGCAGGTAGCCTAGCGGTTAAGAGTGTTGGGCTAATAGCTGAAAAATCACTTAACCCTAATTTCTCTTGTAAGTCGCTCTAAATAAGAGTGTCTGCTAAATTCGGATTATCTTCAAAAAGAAAGAGGGAGAGAGAAATGGAGAAACATTCTAAAAATGTGCTTAAAAACAACCTCACCCTTCCACAGGAGTCAACACACACACAGCTATACATCGACACCCAACCATGCCAACACACATCTCTCTCCTAGCGAACTAGTTGCTTTGAGAATGATCATAGGTGGTAGGCAAGGCAGTAACCCGAATAGTCATATCAGACACAGAGACTATGTAAAACATGCCCCTATAGCACCAGCTGCATTGTGGGTAGTGCCCAGGGAGACGTAACCAATCAGACGGGAGTCAGGAGAAACGGCTCATAATTTCTCCGTCATACACACACACACACTGTTTCTCTCCATCAGTCACACTCTGTACGATAAACCAGCCCCTTAAGCCAATAGACTGAGAAGGTAAACAGACATGAGTGTGAGAGAATATGATACACGTGTCCAGCAGTATGGAAGCTGTCATGGAGCGAAGTAGCACTGTCATACTGTGATGGTGACTAACAACTGAATTATCTACTTTAAAGAGCACTTGATGTACTGTATTTTTGCCACAGAGTTAATAATTGGTCTTGGACATGACTGTGTTTTTGAGCCTCATGGCTGAGTAAGAGAAGAAAAGTCTGCTGTTGGTCCCTGTTCTCATACAAGCTGGTGCCTTGGACACACTCAAACACAGGCTGGTGCGTAGGACATGCATGGGAACACACACACACACACACGGTATTGTCATTTTTCTCATGAGTTAATGTTTAGGAGACACAGGCGGTGGGTAGGATGCTAAGTGGTCTTAGCATCCTACCATCCTACCCATCCATACTATTCTCCTACTCTTCCATTTTACTCCGAATTCTTCACGCTCTCCACACTCTTTCTCCTACTCTTCCATTCTTTGCCTTTTTTACTCAGAATTCTTCACGCTCTCCACACTCTTTCATGCACCCTTTCTCTCACAGTCTCCCCCCCCCCCCGTCTTGGAACCATGGCTCCTGAATGAGTGGTCCGCCATGTGGGTGAAAACAGACTGGGGTTGACCCCCGACCTGGAGCTACTTCTGTACAAACGGTTACACATGGTGATGTTAGCCTTTCACCTTTAACCTGGCAGGACATCCGTGTTACAACACTGATCAGTTAGAAAACATCACTTCTCCCGGCCTTGTGACTGGGAAGTCTTTAGTCGCTTTGTACAACCAAAAAGGACATACTGTAGATATCACATAATATATTGTACAGTCCACACTCAACAATTGTCTGAAAAGTTACTATTATTTTTAAGATATATTTTCAACAGCTTGTTCGTGCTTTTATGAGTTGTTTTGTAATAGGGCGGCAGTGTTTCCAGTTGGCCCACATCAGCCAGACACAGCCAGGGGTGTCAGACACACAGTTTGGTGGTATCATCTTTCTGAACAATCAGCCATACACACGGCCCAGGAGTCGTACACAATAGACACACCTCACTTTCACAAACAATGATGATACAGTATCGGGCAGGCAGGAACAAAGCCAGGTGTGCTGCTGAAAACATTCCCCTGGGGACAGTGTGTGTATACTGTTCCACATCTATAAAATCACTCTCACAGAACCCATTGTGACAGAGGGGACATTGATCACTGTGTGTCACCGTCTGTAACTCAGTACACTGATTACACCCAGTTTCTCCTCCTATCCATTTCCACCCCCCACTAATCCACAAGAACATCTTCAAGCCCAAATAGATAGCTGAGAGAGAGCTGATACACAGAGAGGGAGAGAGCGAGAGAGAGAGCTGATACACACAGAGAGAGAGAGAGCTGTCACACAGAGAGAGAGAGCTGACACACAGAGAGAGAGAGCTGATACACACAGAGAGAGAGGGAGAGAGAGAGAGAGAGAGAGAGAGAGAGAGAGAGAGAGAGAGAGAGAGAGAGAGAGAGCTGATACACACAGAGAGAGAGGGAGAGAGAGAGAGCTGATACACACAGAGAGAGAGAGAGAGAGAGAGAGAGAGAGAGAGAGCTGATACACACAGAGAGGGAGAGAGAGAGAGCTGATACACACAGAGAGAGGGAGAGAGCGAGAGAGAGAGCTGATACACACAGAGAGAGAGAGAGCTGTCACAGAGAGAGAGAGAGCTGACACACAGAGAGAGAGAGCTGATACACAGAGAGAGAGAGAGAGAGAGAGAGAGAGAGAGAGAGAGCTGATACACACAGAGAGAGAGGGAGAGAGAGAGAGCTGATACACACACAGAGAGAGGGAGAGAGAGAGAGAGCTGATACACACAGAGAGAGAGGGAGAGAGAGAGAGAGCTGATACACACAGAGAGGAGAGAGAGAGAGAGAGCTGATACACACAGAGAGAGGAGAGAGAGCTGATACACACACAGAGAGAGAGAGAGAGAGAGAGAGAGAGCTGATACACACACAGAGAGAGAGAGAGAGAGAGAGAGAGAGCTGATACACACACACACAGAGAGAGAGAGAGAGAGAGAGAGAGAGAGCTGATACACACACAGAGAGAGAGAGAGAGAGAGAGAGAGAGCTGATACACACACAGAGAGAGAGAGAGAGAGAGAGAGAGCTGATACACACACAGAGAGAGAGAGAGAGAGAGCTGATACACACAGAGAGAGAGAGAGAGAGAGCTGATACACACAGAGAGAGAGGGAGAGAGAGAGAGAGCTGATACACACAGAGAGAGAGAGAGAGAGCTGATACACACAGAGAGAGAGAGAGCTGATACACAGAGAGAGAGAGAGAGAGAGAGAGAGAGAGCTGACACACACAGAGAGATAGCTGATACACAGAGAGAGAGCTGATACACAGAGAGAGAGAGAGAGAGAGAGCTGATACACAGAGAGAGAGAGAGAGCTGATACACAGAGAGAGAGAGAGAGCTGATACACACACACAGAGAGAGAGAGAGCTGATACACACAGAGAGAGAGGGAGAGAGAGAGCTGATACACACAGAGAGAGAGAGAGAGAGAGCTGATACACACAGAGAGAGAGGGAGAGAGAGAGAGAGAGCTGATACACACAGAGAGAGAGAGAGAGAGCTGATACACACAGAGAGAGAGAGAGCTGATACACAGAGAGAGAGAGAGAGAGAGAGAGAGCTGATACACACAGAGAGAGAGAGAGAGAGAGCTGATACACACAGAGAGAGAGGGAGAGAGAGAGAGAGCTGATACACACAGAGAGAGAGAGAGAGAGCTGATACACACAGAGAGAGAGAGAGCTGATACACAGAGAGAGAGAGAGAGAGAGAGAGAGAGCTGACACACACAGAGAGATAGCTGATACACAGAGAGAGAGCTGATACACAGAGAGAGAGAGAGAGAGAGAGCTGATACACAGAGAGAGAGAGAGAGCTGATACACAGAGAGAGAGAGAGAGCTGATACACACACACAGAGAGAGAGAGAGCTGATACACACACACAGAGAGAGAGAGAGAGAGAGAGAGAGAGAGAGAGGAGAGAGAGAGAGAGAGAGAGGAGAGAGAGAGAGAGAGAGAGAGAGAATCCATAGACTAACCACTTCTGGGAAAACACAAAATGGAGATGTATGGGTAAACCACTTCTTTAATCTTTTTGGCTCTATGACAAAGAATAAAGAGCAAAAACATATACATGATCAAATACAAATCTTAGAATCAACTATTAATTCTTGGGGCTAGGGGGCAGAATTTTCACTTTTGGATAAATAGCGTTCCCAATTTCAACTTCCTGCTACTCATGCCAAGAATATAAGATATGCATATTATTCATAGATTTAGATAGAAAACACTCTGAATTTTCTAAAACTGTTTGAATCATGTCTGAGTATAACAGAACATATGTAGCAGGCAAAACCCAGAGGACTAACTGTTCAGATTTGTTTTTTTATTTGTTTGCCTCTCTCTGTTCCCTGACTTGTTATTGCCAAGGGATATTTTTTATGTTTTCAGTTCCTACCGCTTCCACTGGATGTCCCCGGTCTTTGGAATTTGGTTGAGGTTATTCCTTTGTGCAATGAAGAAGTAGGCTAACTAGGAACTGGGTACACTTTCGTGAGTTGCGAAAGACGTGAAAAGTGGCGCTGGTTTGTTTTCATTCCTGTATTGAACACAGATTGCCCCGTCTACAATTTGATCGATTATTAACGTTTAAAAATACCTAAAGTTGTATTACAAAAGTAGTTTGAAATATTTTGGCAAAGTTTATAGGCAACTTTTGAAATATTTTGTAGTGACGTTGCGTTTTTGTAAGCAGTTTTTTTCTGGATCAAACGTGCTTTATAAATGGAAATTTTGGATATATATGGACGGAATTAATTGAACAAAAGGACCAATTGTGATGTTTATGGGACATATTGGAGTGCCAACAAAAGAAGATCGTCAAAGGTAATGCATGTTTTATATTTTATTTCAGCGTTTTGTGTAGCGCCTACAGGGTTGAAATATGCTAACTCCTTTGTTTACTGCTGGTGCAGATGGTGCAGGCTATCAGATAATAGCTTCTTATGCTTTCACCGAAAAGCATTTTAAAAATCTGACATGTTGGCTGGATTCACAACGAGTGTAGCTTTAATTGAGTATCCTACATGTGTGATTTAATGAATTTGAAGTTTGAGTTTGAATTTCATAATATTTTATTTGAATCTGGCACTCTGCATTTTCCCTGACAATTGGCCAGTTGAGACATTTGCATCCCGCCCATCCCTAACTAGTTAAAGACTACCAGAACCCACTGGATTCTCCAATTACCTTGAATGAGTTACAGGACACAATAAAAACCCTCCAACCCAAAAAGGCCTCTGGTGTTGATGGTATCCTTAATGAAATGATCGAATATACAGACAACAAATTCCAATTGGTTATACTAAAACTCTTTAACATCATCCTTAGCTCTGGCATCTTCCCCAATATTTGGAACCAAGGACTGATCACCCCAATCCACAAAAGTGGAGACAAATTTGACCCCAATAACTACCGTGGAATATGAGTCAACAGTAACCTTGGGAAAATCCTCTGCATTATCATTAACAGCAGACTCGTACATTTCCTCAATGAAAACAATGTACTGAGCAAATGTCAAATGGGCTTTTTACCAAATTACCGTACAACAGACCATGTATTCACCCTGCACACCCTAATTGACAACCAAACAAACCAAAACAAAGACAAAGTCTTCTCATGCTTTGTTGATTTCAAAAAAGCCTTCGACTCAATTTGGCATGAGGGTCTGCTATACAAATTGATGTAAAGTTGTGTTGAGGGTAAAACATACGTCATTATAAAATCCATGTACACAAACAACAAGCGTGCAGTTAAAATTGGCTAAAAACATTTCTTCACACAGGGTCGTAGGGTGAGACAGGGATGCAGCTTAAGCCCCGCTCTTCAACATATATATCAACGAATTGGCGCGGGCACTAGAAAAGTCCGCAGCACCCGGCCTCACCCTACTACAATCCAAAGTCAAATGTCTACTGTTTGCTGATGATCTGGTGCTTGTCACCAACCAAGGAAGGCCAACAGCAGCATCTAGATCTTCTGCACAGATTCTGTCGGACCTGGGCCCTGACAGTAAATCTCAGTAAGAACAAAATAATGGTGTTCCAAAAAAGGTCCAGTCGCCAGGACCACTAATACAAATTCCAGAGCACACAAAAAACTATACATACCTTGGCCTAAACATCAGCGCCACAGGTAACTTCCACAAATCTGTGAACGATCTGAGAGACAAGGCAAGAAGGGCACTCTATGCCATCAAAAGGAACATAAAATTCAACATACCAATTAGGATCTGGCAAAAAATACTTGAATCAGTCATAGAGCCCATTACCCTTTATGGTTGAGGTCTGGGGTCCGCTCACCAACCAAGACTTCACAAAATGGGACAAACACCAAATTGAGACTCTGCATGCAGAATTCTGCAAAAATATCCTCCGTGTACAACGTAGAACACCAAATAATGCATGCAGAGCAGAATTAGGCCGATACCCAAAAATTATCAAAATTCAGAAAAGAGACGTTCAATTCTACAACCACTAAAGAAAGCGATTCCCAATCCTTCCATAACAAAGCCATCACCTACAGAGAGATGAACCTGGAGAAGAGTCCCCTAAGCAAGCTGGTCCTGGGGCTCTGTTCACAAAACACACTCCACAGAGCCCCAGGACAGCAGCACAATTAGACCCAACCAAATCATGAGAAAACAAAAAGATAATTACTTGACACATTGGAAAGAATTAACAAAACAACAGAGCAAACTAGAATGCTATTTGGCCCTAAACAGAGAGTACACAGTGGCAGAATACCTGACCACTGTGACTGACCCAAACTTAAGGAAAGCTTTGACTATGTACAGACTCAGTGAGCATAGCCTTGCTATTGAAAAAGGCAGCTGTAGGCAGACATGGCTCTCAAGAGAAGACAGGCTATGTGCTCACTGCCCACAAAATGAGGTGGAAACTGAGCTGCACTTCCTAACCTCCTGGCCAATGTATGACCATATTAGAGAGACATATTTCCCTCAGATTACACAGATCCACAAAGAATTCGAAAACAAATCCAATTTTGATAAACTCCCATATCTACTGGGTGAAATTCCACAGTGTGCCATCACAGCAGCAAGATTTGTGACCTGTTGCCACAAGAAAAGGGCAACCAGTGAAGAACAAACACCATTGTAAATACAACCCATATTTATGCTTATTTATTTTCCCTTGTATACTTTAACCATTTGTACATTGCTACAACACTGTATATACACTGCTCCAAAAAATAAGGTAACACTTAAACAACACAATGTAACTCCAAGTCAATCACACTTCTGTGAAATCAAACTGTCCACTTAGGAAGCAACACTGATTGACAATAAATTTCACATGCTGTTGTGCAAATGGAATAGACAACAGGTGGAAATTATAGGCAATTAGCAAGACACCCTCAATAAAGGAGTGCTTCTGCAGGTGGTGACCGCAGACCACTTCTCAGTTCCTATGCTTCCTGGCTGATGTTTTGGTCACTTTTGAATGCTGGCGGTGCTTTCACTCTAGTGGTAGCATGAGACGGAGTCTACAACCCACACAAGTGGCTCAGGTAGTGCAGCTCATCCAGGATGGCACATCAATGCGAGCTGTGGCAAGAAGGTTTTCTGTTTCCGTCAGCGTAGTGTCCAGAGCATGGAGACGCGACCAGGAGACAGGCAAGACAGTCAGGATGTTAAAGCTTGGTCACAAATGGGTCTTCCGAAAGAACAATGAATCCAAGCAAACTTCCAAAGTTGTGGCAAAATGGCTTAAAGACAACAAAGTCAAGGTATTTGAGTGGCCATCACAAAGCTCTGATCTCAATCCTTTAGAAAAGTTGTGGGCAGAACTGAAAAAGCGTGTGCGAGCAAGGAGGCCTACAAACCTGACTCAGTTACACCAGCTCTTTCAGGAGGAATGGGCCAAAATTCACCCAACTTATTGTGGGAAGCTTGTGGAAGGCTACCCGAAATGTTTGACCCAAGTTAAACAATGTCAAGGCAATGCTACAAAATACTAATTGAGTATATGTAAACTTCTGACCCACTGGGAATGTGGTGAAAGAAAGAAAAGCTGAAATAAATTCTCTCTACTATTATTCTGACATTTCACATTATTCAAATAAAGTGGCGATCCTAACTGACCTAAGGGGAATTTTTACTAGGATTAAATGTCAGGAATTGTGAAAACTGAGTTTTTAAATGTATTTGGCTAAGGTGTATGTAAACTTCCGACTTCAACACACACACATATATAACTGTAGCTGTGTTCCATGTTGTGTTCTACGCTTAAAAAGGGTCCATGCGGAAACACGTGGCTTAAAAAAGTGTATGCCGATAAACGTCGCCCTGCTAAACTCAGCAAAAAAAGAAACGTCCCGTTTCAGGACCCTGTCTTTCAAAGATAATTCGTAAAAATCAAAATAATGTCACAGATATTCATTGTAAATGGTTTAAACACTGTTTCCTGTTCAGTGAAACATAAACAATTAATGAACATGCACCTGTGGAACGGTTGTTCTGAAAACTTCGGACACTAAAGAGGCCTTTCTACTGACTCTGAAAAACACCAAAAGAAAGATCCCTGCCCATCTGCGTGAACGTCCCTTAGGCAAGCTGCAAGGACGCATGTGGACCGCAGATGTGGCCAGGGCAATAAATTGCAATGTCTGTATTGTGAGACGCCAAAGACAGCGATACAGGGAGACAGGACGGACAGCTGAACGTCCTCAAAGTGGCAGACCACCAGTAACAACACCTGCACAGGATCGGTACATCTGAACATCACACCTGAGGGACAGGTACAGGATGGCAACAACAACTGCCAGAGTTACACCAGGAACGTACAATCCCTCCGTCAGTGCTCAGACTGTCCTCAATAGGCTGGACAGAGGGCTTGTAGGCCTGTTGTAAGGCAGGTCCTCGCCAGACATAACCGGCAATGTCTCCTATGGGCACAAACCCACCATCGCTGGACCAGACAGGACTGGCAAAAAGTGATCTTCACTGACGAGTCGTGGTTTTGTCTCACCAGGGGTGATGGTCAGATTCGCGTTTATCGTTGAAGGAATGAGTATTACACCGAGGCCTGTACTCTGGAGTGGGATCGATTTGAAGGTGGAGGGTCCGTCATGGTCTGGGGTGGTGTGTCACAGCATCATTGGACTGAGCTTGTTGTCATTGCAGGCAGTCTCTCTACTGTCATCTGCTCTGTATGCACGCATATCTACCCTCTATGCACGCATATCTACCCTCATCTACCCTGTATGTATGCATCTACCCTCTATGCATGTATATCTACCCTTGAGGTATGCATATCTACCCTCATCTACCCGGTATGTACGCATCTACCCTCATCTACCCTCTATGCACGCATATCTACTCTCATCTACCCTCTATGTATGCATATCTACCCTTGAGGTATGCATATCTACCCTCATCTACCCTGTATGTATGCACCTACCCTGTATGTACGCATCTACCCTCATCTAGCCTGGTCCTGGGAGGGCCACAGGGTGCGCAGGCTTCTGTTCAACAATTCAGTATTCTAATCAAGACATTGATTAGTTGAATAAGATGTGTTGGTGCTTGGCTAGAACAAAAACATCCACACCATGTAGCTTTCAAACACCAGGGTTGGAGACCACTGTATCATATGTAGACATCCTAACAGCTAGTATTATGCCCCATGTAGGCCCAGTTTAAAAGTGGTACACTATACAGAGAAAAGGGTGCCATTTGGGACACAGCCTTGGTGTATTGTGTTGTAACATGGACTTACCGGTGAGGTTGGTGCGGGCGCTGTAGGAGCCGAGGTACTGTCCGTCTGTGTTGGGGGTGTAACACTCAAACAGCCCCTGGTCTCTGGCCTGGACCTTGGTGATGTGGAGCAGGGCTGAGTCCCTGGTCAGCCTCTCTACCCAGATCTCCTTACTGTTGACCCTCTGGGAGTACACCGCGTACGCATAGTTGGACTGGGCCGTGCTCACGATGCGGATCTCGCGGTCGGGCACCGAGGTCAGGTACATGGACCACTCAAAGTCCTGCTCCACACCCTCCTTGTAGCCGGTCACGTTGCACCAGATGGTCACGTGACTGCCCTCCGTCCGTACCAGCGGTCCGCTCTGAACGGTCACTACCCTCTGTGCCACGCTCACACCTGCTGGGCGAGAGAGGTAGGGAGGAGGAGGGGGGAGAGAGAGAGAAAAGAGGGAGAGACAAAGAACATTGGTTACAAAACTGCTGTTAAAACATTTAACATCCTGGGAGCTTTAGCTCCAGCACTCTCCCAAGAGGAACCGAGTCAACATGACATGTCCACTCAGTGTCCTGAAGAAACAGCCCGTAGTGTCACACACACACACACTACAGAAAGAGAGACCGTGGGGAATTATGAAATATGAGGTCAGTGTCTGGCTGTTAAAATACTGTGATCAGGAGCCATGAAACTGAGAGGTCATGCGCATCACACACACACACACGGGACAGGGGTCATGCGCATCACACACACACACACACGGGACAGGGGTCATGCGCATCACACACACACACACGGGACAGGGGTCATGCAAGGTTGTTATTTTAGTTCTTGGTGGAGGATATTCATGTCAATTAAAACACCTGTGGTCAGTTTCAGCTGAAGGAGATCACAGTACACACAGACTCTGTAAAAAAAACTGACATTTGAAAGAAGAGCAGACAATACACAGCAGCACAGGCAAAAGCATGCAGGCACACACCCAAACAGAAGGAGACTAGACACTGCTTCCGGTCTACATGACCAACTGCAGAACACAGCTGTGTGTGTCTTTCACAGAGAGGCTGTGTCTGTAGGCACAACAAAGTACGTTAATATTTCAACAGATTTAAACTTCCAACATCCTCTCTTCCTCGTTGATCACTCTCTCGCAGTAACTTTCTCTCCCATTCCCCATTTTTCATTCACTGTTGACTGTGTGACAAAATCAAATCAAATGTTATTTGTACCCCTGTATATAGCCTCGTTATTGTTATTTTATTGTGTTACGTTTTATTATTTATCACATGCGCCGAATACAACAGGTGTAGGTAGACCTTACAGCGAAATGCTTACTTACAAGCCCTGAACCAACAATGCAGTTGAAGAAATAGTTAAGAAAATCTTTATGGAATAAAACACAATAAAATAACAATTACGAGGCTATATACAGGGGGTACCGGTACCGAGTCAGGTTAGTCGAGGTAATTTGGACATGTAGGTAGGGGTAAAGTGACTATGTATAGATAATAAACAGCGAGAAGCAGCAGTGTAAAAACAAGGGGGGGGGGGGGTCAATGTAAATAGTCAGGGTGGCCATTTGATTAATTGTTCAGCAGTCTTATGGCTTGGGTGTAGAAGCTGTTAAGAAGCCTTTTGGTGCTCTGGTACTGCTTGTCACGTGGTAGCAGAGAGAACAGTCTATGACTTGGGTGACTGGAGTCTTTAACAATTTTTTAGGCCTTCCTCTGACACTGCCTAGTATATAGGTCCTGGATGACAGGAAGCTTGGCCCCAGTGATGTACTGGGCCGTACGCACTACCCTCTGTAGTGCCTTACGGTCGGATGGCGAGCAGTTGCCATACCAGGCTGTGATGCTCTCGATGGTGCAGCTGTAGAACTTTGAGGATCTGGGGACCCATTCCAAATCTTTTCAGTCTCCTGAGGGGCAAAAGGTGTTGTCGTGCCCCCGTCAGGACTTTATTGGCATGTTTGGACCATGATAGTTTGTTGGTGGTGTGGACACGAAGGAACTTGAAACTCTCAACCCGCTTCATTTACAGGCCCGTCAATGTTAATGAGGGCATGTTCGGCCCGCCTTGTCCTGTAGTCCACGATCAGCTCCTTTGTCTTGCTCACGTTAAGGGAGAGATTGTTGTCCTGGCACACACTGCCAGGTCTCTGACCTCCTCCCTATAAGCCGTCTCATAGTGATCAGGTGTGTGTGTGTGTGTGTGTGTGTGTGTGTGTGTGTGTGTGTGTGTGTCTGCGCATGCGTGCAGAAAAGAATGAAATAATATCTAGTTGTAATATCTAGTTGAAAAATTAACAAATGCATCCAGACTGTGCTCAGCGAGTCTACAAAACGAGAGAAAACGCTGTGTGTGCGCGTGCTATAGTGTGAGAGTAAGATTGTGTTTTTCCTCATATTTCGATCCTTCTTGGTTTTGTTTTGTGGTCCTTTGTCTTTTTTTCCATTTTGAGGCACATTTTGCTCATGAGCTCATAAAAGCGTTACAAATCTCTGATTTGTTTTTGGCTGCCTCAGTTGAAAGGGATTTCAATTCAATAAGAACAGTGTTTGAGAACAAAAAAATTATAAAAATGAATCACTCCAAGGCTTCACTTCTCCAATGGACCACAATAAGATAGAACTGGCCATGAACTCACAGGCAGGACAGTTAAACACACTAAAACGTCTCAGGGGGATAAAGAGAAGAGAAGAGAGAGGCCTCCAGGAAAATAGCAATCTTGCCAAAATACTGATGTTTTTATCTGCACTAAATGTGTGATATTTAATGTGTGGAATACCTCACTGGTTTGATATTGGGAGGTTGTTCTTGTCATCGTCCTACATTTATCAGTTCCCTTCCTCACTCTTTCTGTGCTCTCTCTTCTACTCAATTTGTCATATTTCGTCCACTCTCTTTCTGTCCTCTCTCGTCCACTCTCTTTCTGTCCTCTCTCGTCCACTCTCTTTCTGTCCTCTCTCGTCCACTCTCTTTCTGTCCTCTCGTCCACTCTCTTTCTGTCCTCTCTCGTCCACTCTCTTTCTGTCCTCTCTCGTCCACTCTCTTTCTGTCCTCTCTCGTCCACTCTCTTTCTGTCCTCTCTCGTCCACTCTCTTTCTGTCCTCTCTCGTCCACTCTCTTTCTGTCCTCTCTCGTCCACTCTCTTTCTGTCCTCTCTCGTCCACTCTCTTTCTGTCCTCTCTCGTCCACTCTCTTTCTGTCCTCTCTCGTCCACTCTCTTTCTGTCCTCTCTCGTCCACTCTCTTTCTGTCCTCTCTCGTCCACTCTCTTTCTGTCCTCTCTCGTCCACTCTCTTTCTGTCCTCTCTCGTTCACTCTCTTTCTGTCCTCTCTCGTCCACTCTCTGTGGTTGTTGTCTTGTCAGTAAGAGAAGATATTAACATAATACCAGACCATTAGTAACCAGGGCGCCATTCAGTCTGACCACATAGAGCTCAGAGTCATGGTGCTGTATTCCCTGATGCTCATGTTACTGCTGCCCTGGTCCAGTATTACTGCCAACAATACATTACTCACCACATGATTAGGCTGCTACTGCTCATATTGTATGAGCACTGAAACCATTATTCACCTCCCCCACCTCACTCTCAGTTTCTTTCTGTCAGGCCCTCTCTCCTCCCCTCTCTCTCTCATCACACTCTCCCTCTCCTCATACACCCAGCCTCTCCCTCTCTACGCTTTCTCGCTCCCTCCAGTCTCTCTCCCGCTTCCCTTCCTCTCTCTCGGAGTAAATTCCTGTCTCTCCTCTGTGCCTCGCGGTTCTCTGCATCTTTTCAGGCAGGATTTAAGAGGCTCTGTGAGACTTCAAAGCAACACAGCACTCTGCAGGCTGTTTTGAGAGGCTGACAACTACATACCAACCCCTCCAGACCTCTAACTGATCACTCTATCCCTACAAACTAATCCCTCTGTACCCTCCATCTGGCTGCCTCTTCACCTCTGTACCCTCCATCTGGCTGCCTCTTCACCTCTGTACCCTCCATCTGGCTGCCTCTTCACCTCTGGCTGCACTGTCTTTATCACTCGCTGCCCCTGGTACTGGTAGCGTTCATTTACAAGCCCTTTATAGCCCGTTCTCTACCACCAACAGCCCACTGTCGGTCTCTCACTGTAACACCATCGCCACCTGCAAAGGCAGGCAGTCAATGTCACGCGGGTCATAGAGGAATGGACTTGGAAGCTTTTGGCATAAACAACAACTTATGCACACACATACACACACACACACAAAAGAGGAAGCTGTAAAGAGGATTATGCTAAGTGGAAGGGGGGGGTAAACACTAATCCAATCATTTGTGGCTGGAAAACAGCATCATCTCACAGCACTGTACTGTTAGCACTCACACCGCCAGCTTACTCCAACCCTCACAGGATAATTACACACACCTGCTAAGGTGGGAGTTACACACAAACACACGGTACAGCTTATCATATTTGAAGCCATCCATCTTTTGTCATCCTGCTGGCATCAGTGGAGACATAAGACAGTTCTGTTACCTCTCCCTCCCCCCTTCATTCCTCATTATACCCAGGATGCTAAGGGCTGAGCGCTGCACATGCCAACGCTGCCTGGCTGGTCCAATGCCCAGGTGGATCTATTTACACACACAGCTGGCTCCTCCATATGGGCCATACTACAGAGTAGAGGAGAGGACAATCCCAGTCCTGTCTCAACTCCTCCACCTCCACACTACTTTGAAGGGTAATAAGTGTGGAGGTAAGGCAACTAAAGGCACTGAAAAAGGGGATAGATTATGAATATAGCTTAAATAAATAAATGGACTCAGCCTTACGGATGGGAATATAATATCTTTATTAGTATTCGATTACTTGAGTGAGTGTTCATTTTTTTGAGAAAGACAATTGCAGACGTACACCAAACATTGGGAACAGCCTGAATTCGTCTTGGTATGGACTCTACAAGGTGTCGATAGCATGTTGATTCCAATACTTCCCACAGTTGTGACAAGTTGGCTGGATGTCCTTTGGGTGGTGGAACATTCTTGATACACATGGGAAACTGTTGAGTGCGGAAAAACCCAGCAACGTTGCAGTTCTTGTCGCAAACCGGTGCTACATGACGGAGGCACACTGAAACACATTGAGTATACTTCACTGTGTGTGTTTTCCCGTTCTAGACGGGTTAAATCTCTCCCTAAGGAATCCCTTAACATCATGCCCCTTTATTATCACCCATTTCGACAGACAATTCACATTTTCATTTGAAAGAAATGGACCCTGTTAGCCATCAATTCTTCAGAGGACTGCAGATGTAAGGCCTATTTCTCTACATATTACATTAATAAGGGCCTGGATTCATATTAATGCTGCTCTTACATTACATCTATTTTATTATAGATTGGATGGGATCCTTTCACCAGTGTTATTCTGTGAGAAGCTGTAATGTAGTAGAGGTCGACCGATTATGATTTTTCAATGCCGATACAGATTATTGGAGGACCAAAAAAAGCAGATACCGATACCGATCGGCCGATTTTTTAAATGTATTTGTAAGGGTAGCGGCAGCGTACCGTAGCGGTTAGAGCATTGGATAAGTAACCGAAAGGTTGCAAGTTCAAACCCCCGAGCTGACAAGGTACGAATCTGTCGTTCTGCCTCTGAACAGGCAGTTAACCCACTGTTCCTAGGCCGTCATTGTAAATAAGAATTTGTTCTTAACTGACTTGCCTAGTTAAATAAAGGTTAAAAAAATAATTTAAAAGACAATTACAACAATATTGAATGAACACTTATTTTAACTTAATATAATACATCAATAAAATCAATTTAGCCTCAAATAAATAATGAAACATGTTAAATTTGGTTTAAATAATGCAAAAACCAAGTGTTTGAGAAGAAAGTAAAAGTGCAATATGTGCCATGTAAAAAAGCTCATGTTTAAGTTCCTTTGTTTAAGTTCCTTGCTCAGAACATGAGAACTGGTGGTTCCTTTTAACATGAGTCTTCAATATTCCCAGGTAAGAAGTTTTAGGTTGTAGTTATTATAGGAATTATAGGACTATTTCTCTCTATACGATTTGTACTTCATATAGCTTTGACTATTTGGATGTTCTTATAGGCACTTTAGTATTGCCAGTGTAACAGTATAGCTTCCGTCTCTCTCCTCGCTCCTACCTGGGCTCGAACCAGGAACACAGCGACAACAGCCACCCTCGAAGCAGCGTTACCCATCGCTCCACAAAAGCCGCGGTCCTTGCAGAGCAAGGGGAACAACTACTCCAAGTCTCAGAGCGAGTGACGTCACCGATTGAAACGCTATTAGCGCGCACCCCGCTAACTTGCTAGCCATTTCAAATCGGTTACACCAGCCTAATCTCAGGAGCTGTTTATGAAGTCATAAACAGCTCAATGCTGGAAGCATTGCGAAGAGCTGCTGTCAAACGCACGAAAGTGCTGTTTGAATGAATGCTTACGAGCCTGCTGGTGCCTACCATCGCTCAGTCAGACTGCTCTATCAAATCATAGACTTAATTATAACATAATAACACACAGAAATACAAGCCGTAGGTCATTAGTATGGTAGAATCCGGAAACTATCATCTCGAAAACAAAACGTTTATTCTTTCAGTGAAATATTGGAACCGTTCCGTATTTTATCTAACAGATGGCATCCATAAGTCTAAATATTCCTGTTACATTGCACAACCTTCAATGTTATGTCATAATAACGTAAAATTCTGGCAAATTAGTTCACAACGAGCCAGGCGGCCCAAACTGTTGCATATACCCTGACTCTGCGTGCAGTGAAATGCAAGAGAAATGATACAATTTCACCTGGTTGATATTGCCTGCTAACCTGAATTTCTTTTAGGTAAATATGCAGGTTTAAAAATACGCAACGATTGTGCAACGATTGTGCTTTTTTCGCAAATGGTTCTCTTTTGTTAAATCATCTCCCATTTGGCGAAGTTGGCTGTCTTTGTTAGGAAGAAATAGTCTTCACACAGATCGCAACGAGCCAGGCAGCCCAAGCTGCTGCCTATAGCCCGACTCTGTTGCAAGAGAAGTGACACTATTTCCCTAGTTAAAAGAAATTCATGTTAGCAGGCAATACTCATACACAGGTTTAAAAATATATACTTGTGTATTGATTTTAAGAAAGGCATTGATCTTTATGGTTAGGTACATTGGAGCAACGACAGTCCTTTTTCGCGAATGTGCACCGCATCGATTATATGCAACGCGGGACACACTAGATAAACTAGTAATATCATCAACCATTAACTAGTGATTATGATTAATTCATTGTTTTTTATAAGATAAGTTTAATGCTAGCTAGCAACTTACCTTGGCTTCTTACTGCATTCGCGTAACAGGCAGGATTCTCGTGGAGTGCAATGTAAAGCAGGTGGTTAGAGCGTTGGACTAGTTAACCGTAAGGTTGCAAGATTGAATGGCCGAGCTGACAAGGTAAAAATCTGTCGTTCTGCCCCTGAACAAGGCAGTTAACCCGCCGTCATTGAAAATAAGAATGTGTTCTTAACTGACTTGCCTAGTTAAATAAAGGTGTAAAAAATAAAATAATAATAATAATAAATTAAAAATCGTCCAAATCGGTGTCCAGAAATACCGATTTGCGATTGTTATGAAAACTTGAAATCTAATTAAATCGGCCATTCCGATTAATCGGCCGACCTCTATAATGTAGACAGACCTCTCTCTCAGAACCAATATAACAGACAGCCAGACCTCTCTCTCAGAGCCAGTATAACAGACAGCCAGACCTCTCTCCCAGAGATACTATAACAGACAGACACACACTACATACAGTATGAGTCAGAGTAAGGGAGAGATCTCATCTTTAGCCTTTATAGGACTCCGAATTGAACTGGTCCTGTGTGGCTCAGTTGGCAGAGCATGGCGCTTGCTATGCCAGGGCTGTGGGTTGGATTCCCACAGGGGACCAATATGAAACTGTATGCGCTCACTACTCTAAGTCACTCTAGACGCTACCGTCCCACCTGCCCATAAGAAGTTAAATGCATCCACGCATACTTTTTTTTTTCATACCACTTTAACCCTCTCAAAATCCTATCCTAATTGACATCTCTTTTCAAAGATTTGGAAGAGAGACAGGCTTTAGTTATGGCAACACTGTACATGGGCATTCTGTGGGTTTATGAGGTCAAACAATCACAATGCAACAGACTCCATCTCTGCCCTCAGCCTTCCTCGGCCCAGTCAGTAGACAGTCAGTCAGTCAGTAGACAGTCAGTAGACAGTCAGTCAGTCAGTCAGTAGACAGTCAGTCAGTCAGTCAGTCAGTCGACAGTCAGTCAGTCAGTAGACAGTCAGTCGACAGTCAGTCAGTCAGTAGACAGTCAGTCAGTCAGTAGACAGTCAGTCGACAGTCAGTCAGTCAGTAGACAGTCAGTCGACAGTCAGTCAGTCAGTAGACAGTCAATCAGTAAGTAGACAGTCAGTCAGTCAGTCAGTCAGTAGACAGTAATTCAGACAGTAATTCATTCAGTAGACAGTCAGACAGTAGACAGTCAGTAGACAGTAGACAGTCAGACAGTAGACAGTAGACAGTCAGTCAGTAGACAGTCAGTCAGTCAGTCAGTAGACAGTCGACAGTCAGTCAGTCAGTCAGTAGACAGTAATTCATTCAGTAGACAGTCAGACAGTAGACAGTCAGTAGACAGTCAGTAGACAGTCAGTAGACAGTAGACAGTCAGTCAGTAGACAGACAGTCAGTAGACAGACAGTCAGTAGACAGACAGTCAGTAGACAGACAGTCAGTAGACAGTGTGGGGCTGAGAGGGTGTTTTTACAGGCAGCTTCAAAGCAGTCAAGGCACACAGTAGAGTAGTCCAGCAGCACAGCCTCTGTGTAATTTACCCACCATCACACACCAATTAAAAGACTGGCCGGCAGAGCACTGTGATGACTGACCACCAGCCCTTACCACTGACTAATAGAGAGGGAGGAGGGGAAAGAGGGAATAGACAGGAGATGGAGCGAGAGGAGGAGAGAGAGGGAAAATGAGAAAGAAAGAGTGAAAGGAGAAAAAATATAAAAGGCAGAAAGAGAAATGGCTGGAAAGAGACTGAGGGGAAAAAGGCATGTGTGTTTCGACTCAGTAATTTCTGTCCCTTAAGCAATCCTCAGTCCTTCCCTCCCCCTGCTTCTCTCAGGTCAAAATTTAGTCCTGCAGCCACCAACAAGACCAGGCTGAGAGAGAGAGATAGACCAGACCATCATGTCTGCTATTACCTCATCTCAACATGGGGGAGCAGAGAGGGAAAGGGGGGGGGGGGGCAGACGGGTATAGAGAGAGGGGGAGAAAGGCTCAGAAGGTGAGTTTTGTTAAGCAGTTGTGTAGTGGCTAAGGTCCAACCTCTGAGCAAGAACAGAGACCACAGCCTGAGTGTACAAAGAACATCAAGCACTGCTCAGTCAGTCAGTCATACACTTGCAGAGGCAGAGCTGGCTCATTCTTACACTTTGGGGAGTCTCCTCTCATGTTAGTGCAGTGTCATGTAAGGCCCTGGTCTCTTCATGTCAACTAGCTCTAATTCATAGCCCTCCTGGGCCACCATACACATGACCCCATCTGTGTGCCGCCCATCACAGCTGCTCAGACCAGGCCGAGAACACCAGGGGGAACCTTTCTGAGTGTGCCTCTACCCATCCCAACCCATAATTCATTCATGAGGTTGATGGTGGGGAAGGCTAAAGTCACCCAGCTCCTCTCTACCTCTGTCCATAATGGACATGATTAAACATTTAGTGTTTGTGACCAACTCACTCATCCATATAATAAACCTACTGTAGCACACAGACAGTGTCTCACACACAGAGACCGTACTCTGCCCCCTGTCCTGTCCCATCTGAAGTGTCCCCCTCTGCCCCCCTTCCCACAGTCCATTAACTCCATATAGCCACCTGCTTCCCTGTGCAAAAGCCCTCTTTCCCCCCCCCCCCCCCCTCTCTGCTCCCCAGGGCCCTAAACCCTATCAGACCAGCCAACAACATGACAAAGAGATGGACATAGAACTATCCCCATACATTCACAAACACAGAACATCAACAACAAAAACAGTTTAAGGTTTTACAAACACCTTTCCTTTAAACGAGACACACACACACACATCTGCAATCCAGGAGCGCACACACTCATCACACGTGCACGTACAAACTCCAGACAGCTGCTGAAGTTAATGTAGCACTATAAATCCAACTTTCAGTCTTCTATAATTATCCAAACCCACACGTTAATAGCTCTGTATGACAGCTTGCTCTCCATCGCTACCTTTTTTGTGTATTAAGCCCCAGATTGGAAAGGAAACTAATTAACTAATAATTAGACTCTTCAAACAGACTTCTCTACCATTGTCAGTCAGTTTGGCATTCAGGTTGCGAGTGAAGCAAAGCCACACACACGTACAAGCTCGTACACAAAGACAGTCTCTCACACACAGTTTCTCTCAGTCTCTCTCACCAACACACACACAGTGTTTCCCTCTTGAGTTACAGGGATTTGATCTGAGAATCAGATCAGATGCCTCCAACGTCGCTGTGGGTTATCTTAGCTCAGACCCATGCTGACTGTATCCTATTCACCTTTTGTTTTCAATCTATAAAAACAGCTGTGGGGGTGTGCATTGTTGTGTGTGTGTGTGTGTGTGTGTGTGTTTGTGTCACAGTCTGTGGATGTGCTGTGCTGTGCAGCAGGGGAGCTGTCTCCATAGTAACCCTGCGTGTCATGCGCATCCCACTGAGGCTGTGTTTAGGTAGAGAATCCAGCGAGGATTCTGGGTATGTAAACCCAAGTATTGTGGGTGGATCTGGAGGAGTGGAATCTGGGCAACCTATTATCTAACAGAGCTCTGAGTAGAAGTTGCACCTAGGCACATGTCCAAAATCAGTTCTGCCTAATGGTTAGGATTTATAGGGGGTAAGCTGATATTAGATCAGTGTCTAGGGGACAACCTCATCCTACTCACCCTTTAAACCAGGGAGAGGAGAAGGGGCGGCAGGTAGCCTAGTGGTTAGAGCGTTCGACTTGTAACCGAAAGATTGAATCCCTGCTCTGACAAGGTAAAAAGTCTGTCGTTCTGCCCCTGAACAAGGCAGTTAACCCACCGTTCCTAGGCTGTCATTGTAAATAATAATTTGTTCTTAAGTGACTTGCCTAATTAAATAAAGGTAAAGATAAATAAATAAATAAAAATGTAAAAGGGAGGTATTCAAAGTGGATGGTAGTTTATGGTGGTATTTAAAGTGAAGAGGGGTTGGGATGTCAAGGAATGAACCCCCCCCAAACCCAACAGACCAGTTAAACTGCCTTTTATCTTATCTGAGAGAAGGTTCCTCAGACATAAAGACACAAAAACACGCACAAAAAAATGTGCCCTAAATGATTTAGGCCTGCAATCACAACTGTAAAATCATCAACAGCTGTCGGAACTCTGGTGATCAGCTCTGAGGTCAAAGAGATCATGACCTCCAACAGGATGTGCTGCTATACAGAGTTCACCACGACAGAAAGAAACAATGCAGACACTACAGAGTTACTCCATCCAGACACAAACCAGATGCTGCAGACAGGCACCGGATTCATTTAAGCAGGAAGGAGATTAAAATTAAGCAGGCCATTTTCCCATTTATCTTTAATGTCCAGAGAATATATCCTAAATGTCCAGAGAATGTATCCTAAACTATGTTGAGAGAGCAGCACCAAGTTTTTACTGAGTGTAACAGTAGGTCGCAGTGCTTTAGTAAAATTGACTTAAAACCCTCCAGTGTGAGAGGAGTGTGTGTTGAGGCAGTAGTTAGCAGCAGTGACAGTTAGGTGGGAATGTCCCCACCTTTGTGTTAACTCAGCATTACAGGGTCCACTCTAGCCCCGAGGGCAACTGTAAAACTGACTCCTTCTCTGGCTGCGTGCGCACACACTGTTCTCTAAAGACTTACCATCAAAGGAAACAAACTACCCAAGTACTTACGGAGGCAGGACTGGGTGTGATGTCCAGACTCATTTTATCTTTCTGGTCTACTGATCCTTCACCAATCAAAACGTTGTGCTCTCTCTCAGCCCGAAGCAGACAACAACCTATCAATGACTTGTATCTCTGAATGTTCTTGAGGAGTTGAAAGAGAAGCAGGTGGGGTACAGTAAGTGAATGAGGTTTGTAGTGGTCTTGCTGTTGTCAGGTAAACAAGCCAGATAGAGGGGAAACAATGTGATGAAGTATCATGATGTTATGGGTACACTACACACACACACACACACACACACACTTTCAGAACACACACACAGAAAAGCCTCCAGATTTACATTGGATAAAAGTAGAGACTACAAAATGGTATGTGATACAATGCAGTTGAGGAACAATGGGAAAGTAATTCTGCTTTGAAAGTTGATAACTTGTAACCTCACTTTTGAAAAAATGGCCCTTGAATGTTTTGGTACACCTACTGGAGAGCTATTCTTATCTACACCTATTCAGCATAGTTAACACTCTCATAAGCCTTAGCCCCACCCACACATTAAGTATTCACATGTGAGGCCATGTGCTAAACAGAGTTAGTAAGTTAGTGTAGTAAACAACCTAAGATTTTTAAACTAAAAGTGGTTTAAGTAGTAGCCTTCAATAAGGAAAAACTCCAGATTTTTTTAAATCGACACCTATATCCTAATCAAAGTTTGTCACATGCACAGGACACATAAGATGTAAATGCTACAGTGAAATGGTTACTTGCATTTTTGCACAGTAGCAATATCAAAAATATAATGTTTCCAGATTAATATTTATAATTATTAGATGATTCTTACCCACACCTGGTTAACTTGATGGGTCATGTAATCATCTGGTGAAGTGGAGTCATTTGTTTAGACGTGTAGCTAGCAAGCTAAACAATTAACCTAATGGTGCTTTCAAAACAACTGGGAACTTGGAATAATACAAGTTCAAATCATGATATCGGTGATCTTCAGGTCATAAAGTTGGGGCTCTAGAAAGAGGCCCGCATTCCCGAGTTGGAATTCCGAGTTGGATGACCGTTCGAAACGAGTTCCCAGTTGTCGTGTTTGCACTGAAGTCTGCGATTTCCCAGTTGTTTAGAACACAGCAATAATCCCAACCCATACTACTATCAATACAAACTGATTGTCATAGCTAGCCACCATGCATGAATCTGCAGATAGCTAAAGATAGCGAACTAACATTGAACCTAGTTGGTTAACTAACATTAGGCTGTAACTAGCAATGCAAATGTTTTCTGAGATATGAATAATATTACCACACAGATCATACACATAGCATTAGCTAGCAAGCCAGCCAACTAACATTAGTTAGTTAACAGTACACTTTAACTGGCAATGAAAATGACTTTGACAAAATTACAAATATATAATATCTGAAAATGCTAGCTAGACTATCTTACATTTCCCTCTCTGTCACGGTTGCCCTCTCCTTAGCTATCATCCACCGGCATTCAACTGACTTTTAAACTCGGTCCACTTCTTCTGTGACAACAACACTGTTGGCTTCCCCGTCACTGTCATCAGAAGACTCTACAATGTCTGGTTCAATTAAAATGTTTTTACCTAAAATCAGGGATTTCCTCATTGTCCGATTCATTTTCAGAGTCAGAGAGAGTCAGCATTGCAGGACTGTCTTCCAGAAAGTAGAGAGGAGGAGCAACACTTGTGCAGTTCTTCATTATACATTTTTTTTAAACCTACATACTAAGCAGCTCATGTTATAGACAGAACCATGCTACATGGCAGACCAATCCGAACTCATGTCTCGGCATGTCCAGCCCATCCATTATGTCAGCCAATCCTGACATAGTGGGAAGGTTCCTGCCTTTTTCCGTGGCTAAACCAACTAGGTTTGTAATTTAACAATTGTACTCATATTTACAGATGGCATACACGTTTGTTAATAAGGCACATGAAAGTTCACATGTTCCAGATGGCATTTCTGCCCCCAAAAAATGCACTTGGATTTTTTTTTAAGAATCATGTCTACATTTAAATTCCTCTCCTGTGAAATAGAGACGTGTGACATACGTCTAGTTTCCTGAAATGAGTCAAATATTAGCAAAATAACATAAAAGCAAAGTCAAAGACCTTTACAAAACAGGAATATCCTAAAAACATGCACACACACAGGAGAAACACGCTTCCCAGCCAAGCCTCTGTAGAATGCACATAGATGTACAGCCAGGGACAGGGTGAGCGATTGCATTATGAGCACTGTCTAGACATGCTTGCTCTGTATGTATACATAGGCACTCGCATATAGATACACAAACCCAGGTCATCTACTGGCCAAACAGCTGGAAGATATGTTAGAAGCCTAAAGTGTGTCATATACCACCAATAATTTAGTTTTAGCATCAGAGTAACATCCACAAAGACACGACAGATCCACTCAAACTCACAGCAATGTTTAAACAATGCTGACTCTTCCTGGACCAAGAGGTGAAATTCCTCTCATTCTAAAAGTGTGTGTGGGTGTGTGTTTGTGACACACAGCTGTCATTCTGTGGGGAGCATTGGATAGTCAGAAGGAAACACCATTTAGACTGGCCTTCCATTAACAATATTGACAAAGTTGAGTGAATTCAATGCCAGTAAAATGAATAACTGACAGCAATTAGGATACTGCACTAGCAGGGACGAGTCAGCTAGACTTACATTTGCATGTTAGACTGCCTCATAACTATTGGTTTCCATGAGACTCAACTGGTGTATTTAAACTACACAGAGAAACTGGCCTGAGATCAGTGCATACAGAGGCTTTGGCAGCAAACAGGCATAGAGAACCTATACTAACTATTCTGCAGTCAGTTGAGCCAGTATAGACAACTGAAGCATCTCACCATTACTGTTTAACCAGCCAGCCTCCTGCTGAACAACCCATTACACTTTCTATTAGCTATATAAACCAGAACGGTTCAGGGATTCAGAGCTCTCTCTCTCTGCCACAACTACAGGGTAATACACGCAACATATATACATTACCACCATGTGTAAGAGCTTTCTGTAAAGTTTAAAATTAGACAGTCAACATATTGTACTCTGTTTTTCTGCTATCCATCTCTATAGGAAAACCAAAGCATTTCTATGATGTATTGTATTTCATTCTACACCTTCATTTCACCTTGGGAAATTTAAAATGATTCAAATTGATCAATCAATCAATATCTCCTACATGAAGTTGACCAGCTGAAAGGGTAAGTGAACTAACAAGAAGACTGTTAATCTAACCCAATGGCAGGAATCCATCCCTCCACATCAATAAGATGCCTCCCATCCAGGAACAGAGCAGCCATCTGGTGTGTGTACTGTGTAGGCTATGCTATATGTGTCAGTGAAAGTGTGTGTAATGTGCATGACGGAGAGAGAATAGCTGAGTGTCCCAGGGTGCTATATAAAGTGAAAAATGTAAGGTGTCTGTGTGTATTGACTACAGGCACTAATACGGGGATGTGGTCACTGTTATCCAACTCATCCAGGGAAAGAGGAGCTTGAGTCTGAGGGGGTTAATCTGAGATTTACATCCAAATATCACATGAACCTAGTTCTCCCCCCTCCACACACACTATGATAGAAAAACAAGAACTTGTTCACAGCTATAATAGAGCTGTGAAACACAAACAGATAAACACGCAGACACAGCTGTCCAAAGGTAAGTGAGTAGTGAGCAATGGATTTATATACATCATTGGTAGTGACTAAGACAATGCCCCCTCCCTAGACCAGTGACTCCTACTGAGGTGGCATTGGCAAACACACACTCTCACACCTACATACACTCAGAGTTTTGATTTGTCATCCAGGTGTGTCATCATGCAGATGTCTTGGCATGCAGGTGTGCTATGACTCAGGTGTCGAACTGTTCTTCTGAATTAAATAGACAAACTCGCACATTGATCTTTTTTTGAAAGTGCATGGTAACACTTGAATAACATTCGGGGTTCTTATTAGTTCTCTCATGTAATTAAAGAGAGAAAAAATAGAAAGATGACTATGTGTCCAATCTAAGTAATATAGGTACAGGAGTGACTTACCAAGCAGCGCACACGCAGTAAGGAGCGTGCGGATGCCCATTGTCTTCCGTGTTTCTCTCCCCTCAGACACCGTTCCTATAATCCGTTTGGCGAGGCAAAACTTGGGTCTGTTTTGAGGCAGAAATTTTGGGTTCTATGGCAGACCACCTGTGCGGGCGACGGACGGGTAGGTCTGGTGCCCACCGGGATCGAACCTGATGGGTTGACTTGAGACTGAGATCCGCTATAGCGAAGTCGCCTACTGCCTGTGGGATACCCTCACCGATCTCCCGTATCCTGCTCTGAAACGCGTGGCTTGGTAGACTGGGGTGTCGTTTCTCTGTATCACCTTCGTCAATGACGATATGCACCCATAAAAGACGCGTACCCTGACCCCTCTTCCTTTCCTACGCATCCGACAGAGAGACTGCGGCGGCCCTTCGCCACCTCAGCGGGGAAAGTCCAGCGTGTGTGGATGTCTTGCTTTGTTAGTGCGCTATTTAGAATTTTGCCAACATCAAGATTTTTTCGGATCAATATGTAAAATAAATACGTAAAGTCCTTCTGCTGAGAATGTACATAAAATACTTAATTTCAGTGGGCGTCCTCTTCCTCCGGGGAGATAGCGCTATCCAAACGCACGCGTTCAGTAAAATCAATCTCCTTTCACTGCTTCGCTACAACAACAAAAAAACAATCGGAGTCGTTGGGCGGGCGCTCTAGCGGCAGAACATAATATAATATTAATGTGCCATAGGATGGACTTCCGAGCGTATTCGTCAATGGACCGAACCCACCGCAAATTAACCACAGTAGCCTATTTTTTTATTTGAATTGTTTATAAAAGTATCCGAAACGTTTTTTATCGTTGATCAGATAATTGAGTGTTGTTCATAGCCTACACAAAGCGTTGTTCGGGCACAAATATATTGATAAACCCACACCGCGAGAATAACCTCACGTTTCTGATCAATAACTTAGTCAAAAGGTTCAGTTGCTGTTCTTCAACGGCTTCGAGTCAAGTCCTTCTTCTGCAAATTCAGTTTAAAATATAATATTTTTTTACTCTTCCCTAGGTGTATTCCTTGTATGTCATTTCCTGGTTGGAAGAAATTCTCTTTGAGCGCTGTAATCTCGTATTCCCTGTCATTTGAAAGACTAACTAGCATGCCATACAATCCCTCCCCCAAGCAGAAACCACGCCCCATGGGCTACTTTCTACAATTCACCCAGTTATCGACGCACTCCAATTGGCCAAAAGGCGTGACTAAACGATTATTTTTACAATTTCCAAATGTATTCACATGCAGTAAATCGGATAGCGCATACAGTTGGTATGGGCATGGGATATTACATGCCCCTTTTTATTGAATGAAATGTTAGGTCTTGAATTTTATGATACCAATAATAATAGTCTTGAGATTTATTTAACAGCATGTGTTTTTGCTTTTCAATTTCTCTCTCTAAAATATACAGGGCCATAGATTAATCCTATGAGCTGAGAATAAACACAAAGCCTTATGATTCCTATAAGCAGTTTACAACATATATGGGATTCAGCACTTCAGCTAGAGCTAACTTGAAATCAAGAGGGCTGCCCAAATATTTTGGTTTGGCATGGTATACCTGAGCACTGTTTGGCAGTGTTTACACTATAAATAAACCATGATGAAAATACAGCTGAATATCCCTATTGAAAACACTCCAATATATCAGCCTAACCCTAGGACTTGTCTTAAAAATAAGTTGTGGTGTAGATGTAAACGATAGACAGCTTTGAGTAGTAATCTCTGTGTTTTTAAAGGAGAAAAACAAAGGATTTAGTGGATGGCTGTCAACCCATAACAATTCAGTCACAGATTAGATAGTGATGTGATGGAATGTAGGCTACTCTTGCCATAGGGCCAAGTCCTTATAATGTCTTCCACCCAATATATCCAAAACTCTACAGTGGAGCGAAATATAATGAAATGCTGTGTGGTGGAAACCTAATTGCAATATTTCCTGGGGTGTCTTTTCTTTTTGAGTGAATTGTAGTTACCACCCATGAGAGTATTTGTTAGTGACACAGACATGGTTGTTGAATTATTCCCTTTAAAAAAGGCTGTGGTGTTCAACAATTGAGTTGCTAGGCAAATGTTATCAAACTATGAAAATATACAACATACATTGTGATGCCTTCAGAAAGTATTCACACCCCTTGACATTTTCTACATTTTGTTGTGTTACAGCCTGAATTTAAAATGGATTAAATTGACATTTTTGGATGCTAGAATACACACGATACCCCATAACGTCAAAGTTGAATTATGTTTTTAGAAAGTTTTACCAATGAAATACAATTGAAAAGCTGAAACGTCTTGAGTCAATACGTATTCAACCCCTTTAATATGTCAAGCCTACAGTGCATTTGGAAAGTATTCAGACCCCTTCCCTTTTACCACATTTTGTTATGTTACAGAAATACCTTGTTTACATCAGTATTCAAACCCTTTGCTATGAGACTCGAAATTGAGCTCAGGTGCACCCTGTTTCCATTGATCATCCCTGAGATGTTTCTACCTGCATTAAAGGTCCCCACAAACACAGTGGCCTGTTTTTGCTTTATCATTATGGGATATTGTGTGTAGATTGATGAAGGGAAAAAACTATTTAATCCATTTAAGAATAAGGCTGTAACGTAGCAAAATGTGGAAAAAGTCAAGGGGTCTGAATACTTTCCGAATGCACTGTAAAAAAGTTCATCAGTAAAAATGTGCTTAACAAGTCACATAATAAGTTGCATGGACTATGTGTGCAATAATAGTGTTAAACATGATTTTTGAATGACTACCTCATCTCTGTACCGCACACATTTAATCTGTAAGGTCTCTCAGTCGAGCAGTGAATTCCAAACAAAGACTCAACCATAAAGACCAGGGAGGTTTTCCAATGCCTCACAAAGCAGAGCACCTATTGGTAGATGCGTAAAAAAATAATGCAGACATTGAATAACCGTTTGAGCATGGTGAAGTTATTAATTACACTTTGGATGGTGTACTAGTACACCCAGTCACTACAAAGATACAAGCGTCCTTCCTAACTCAGTTAGGAAGGAAACTGCTCAGGCATTTCACCATGAGGCCAATGGTAGCTTTAAAACCATTACAGTTTAATGGCTGTGATAGGAGAAAACTGAGGATGGATCAACAACATTGTAGTTACTCCACAATACTAACCTAATTGGCAGAGTGAAAAGAAGGAAGCCTGTACAGAATACACATTTTGCAAAACATGCATCCAAGGCACTAAAGTAATACTTAATGTTGCAAAGAAATTTACTTTTTGTTCCGAATACAAAGTGGCAAGTCCAATACAACATGTTACTGAGTACCACTCTCCATATTTTCAAGCATAGGGGTGGATGCATCATGTTATGGGTATGCTTTTAATCGTTAAGGACTTTTTCCAGGATAAAAAATGTAAAAATACTCCCCAGTCCTTAATGTCTTTTTTTGTATATATTTAAATTTTATTTTCAATCTCTTCTCCATTTTAGTTCAATTATACCTTCCGGTAACCTGCCTCACCCAATGTGATACGGAACCACTATTATATGTCATTTTTAGACCTTATAGCAAGAAACACAGCCATCAGAAGCTAACCAGCTAATTAGCTACAAGCTATTTAGTCATTGTTAGCCACTGCTAGCGGCCTTTACCTTCTGCACAGGTACCAGCCCTTTTTTTAAATACATATATATTTTTTGCCTGGATAATACGAATCAGCCTACCAGTAACGGACTGTCTCTCCACTACACACCGGATTCCTGCCGCAATCCCTGGACCATTCTCCTGATCTTCACAGCTAGCTAGCACCCACCGAGTTACCCAGTACCCGAAGCTATCCCTGAGGCCCACCTCCCGGCCTACTCAGTTGTTCACCCGGACTCCACCCAAACACGGCTAGAACACACTACTCCACCGGATCCTTGCCGTAAGCTCTGGACCTTGGCACCGGATCACCACTGCTACCGAGTGGCTATAGTGGCTAACGCCTCTGCCCCGAAGCTAGCACCAGTTAGCCGTGAGCCATGCACATCTCCCGGATAGAAAACTAAATTACTACCACTCAATACCTCTTTTGCCACCTGGCTTGGATCCTTAGTGGACACGAATACTCCATCCACTGTGCCTTCAAACGGCCTCCGTCGGAGCAGACGCTTCTACTAGCCCCAGGCTACTAACTTTAAACGCCGCGTTGCCCGCGTACTAGCGTAGTAACGACTACTCTGCGGCCTCCCTGTTACATCTATTGCTGCCCCCTGGACCCTATGATCACTTGGCTACATAGCTGATGCCTGCTGGACTGTCCATTAATCACGGTACTCCATTCTGTTTATTTATTTATTATTATTATTATTATTATTATTATTATTATTATTTTTTGTTTATCTGCCGGCCCCAGCCGCGAACTCAGGCTCTGTGTGTGTAGTTAACCGACCCTCTGGCCATTCATCGCCATTTTACCTGTTGTTGTTTTAGCTGATTAGCTGTTGTTGTCTTAGCTAGCACTCCAAATCAACACCTGTGATTACTTTATGCCTCGCTGTATGTCTCTCTCATATGTCAATATGCCTTGTATACTGTTGTTTAGGTTAGTTATCATTGTTTTAGTTTACAATGGAGCCCCTAGTTCCACTCATTATACCTCTGATTCCTGCTTTGTCCCACCTCCCACACATGCGGTGACCTCACCCATTATAACCAGCTTATCCAGAGATACAACCTCTCTTATCATCACTCAGTGCCTGGGCTTACCCCCGCTGTACCCGCACCTCACCATACCGCTGTCTGCACATTATGCCCTGAATATACTTTCCCTCGCCCAGAAATCTGCTCCTTTTATTCTTTGTCCCCAACTCTCTAGGTGACCAGTTTTGATAGCCTTTAGCCGTACCCTCATCCTACTCCTCCTCTGTTCCTTGGGTGATGTGGAGGTAAACCCAGGCCCCGCGTGTCCCCAGGCACCATCATTTGTTGACTTCTGTGTTCGAAAAAACCTTGGTTTCATGCATGTCAACATCAGAAGCCTCCTCCCTAAGTTTGTTTAACTCACTGCTTTAGCACACTCCACCAGCCCTGATGTCCTTGCCGTGTCTGAATCCTGGCTTAGGAAGGCCACCAACAATTTTGAGATTTCCATACCCAGCTACAACATTTTCCATCAAGATAGAACTGCCAAAGGGGGAGGAGTTGCAATCTACTGCAGAGAGAGCCTGCAAAGTTCTGTCATACTTTCCAGGTCTATACCCAAACGGTTTGAACTTCTAATTTTAAAAATGAACCTCTCCAGAAGTAAGTCTCTCACTGTTGCCGCCTGCTATCGACCCCCCTTCGCTCCCAGCTGTGCTCTGGACACCATTTGTGAATTGATCACCCCCCATCTAGCTTCAGAGTTCGTTCTGTTAGGTGACCTAAACTGGGATATGCTTAACACCCCGGCAGTCCTACAATCTAAGCTAGATGCCCTCAATCTCACACAAATCATCAAGGAACCCACCAGGTACAACCCTAAATCTGTAAACATGGGCACCCTCATAGACATTATCCTGACCAACTTGCCCTCCAAATACACCTCAATCAGGATCTCAGCGATCACTGCCTCTTTGCCTGTATCCGCTATGGGTCCGAGGTCAAACGACCAACCCTCATCACTGTCAAACGCTCCCTAAAACACTTCTGCGAGCAGGCCTTTCTAATCGACCTGGCCCGGGTATCCTGGAAGGATATTGACCTCATCCCGTCAGTCGAGGATGCCTGGTCATTCTTTAAAAGTAATTTCCTCACCATCTTAGATAAGCATGCCCCGTTCAAAAAATGCAGAACTAAGAACAGATATAGCCCTTGGTTCACTCCAGACCTGACTGCCCTTGACCAGCACAAAAACATCCTGTGGCGGACTGCCATAGCATCGAATAGTCCCCACGATATGCACCTGTTCAGGGAAGTCAGGAACCAATCCACGCAGTCCGTCAGGAAAGCAAACGCTAGCTTTTTCAAGGAGAAATTCACATCCTGTAGCTCTAACAACAAAAGGTTTTTGGACACTGGAAAGTTCATGGAGAACAAGAGCACCTCCCCCGAGCTGCCCACTGCACTGAGGCTAGGTAACACGGTCAGCACTGATAAATCCATTATAATCGAAAATTTCAATAAGCATTTCTCAACGGCTGGCCATGCCTTCCTCCTGGCTACTCCAACCCCAGCCAACAGCTCCAAAACCTGGACCAGTACAAATCGGCTGGGCTAGACAATCTGGACCCTCGCTTTCTAAAACTGTCTGCCGCCATTGTTGCAACCCCTATTACCAGCCTGTTCAACCTCTCTTTCGTATCGTCCGAGATCCCAAAAGATTGGAAAATTGGCGCGGTCATCCCCCTCTTCAAATGGGGTGACACACTAGACCCAAACTGTTACAGACCTATATCTATCCTGCCCTGCCTATCCAAAGTCTTCGAAAGCCAAGTTAATAAACAGATCACTGACCATTTCGAATCCCACCGTACCTTTTCCGCTGTGCAATCTGGCTTCCGAGCCGGTCACGGGTGCACCTAAGCCACGCTCAAGGTACTAAACAATATCATAACCACCATCGATAAAAGACAGTACTGGGCAGCCGTCTTCATCGACCTGGCCAAGGCTTTCCACTCTGTCAATCACCTTATTCTTATTCTTATCCTCGCCTGGTTCACTAACTACTTTGCAGACAGAGTTCAGTGTGTCAAATCGGAGGGTATGTTGTCCGGACCTCTGGCAGTCTCTATGGGTGTACCACAGTGTTAAATTCTCGGGCCGACTATTTTCTCTGTATATATCAATGATGTCGCTCTTGCTGCGGGCGATTCCCTGATCCACCTCTACGCAGACGACACCATTCTGTATACTTCTGGCCCTTCCTTGGACACTGTGCTAACTAACCTCCAAACAAGCTTCAATGCCATACAACACTCCTTCCGTGGCCTCCAACTGCTCTTAAACGCTAGTAAAACCAAATGCATGCTTTTCAACCGTTCGCTGCCCGCAACCGCCCGCCCGATTAGCATCACCACCCTGGACGTTGCGATCTAGAATATGTGGACATCTATAAATACCTAGGTGTCTGGCTAGACTGTAAACTCTCCTTCCAGACTCATATTAAACATCTCCAATCCAAAATCCAAAACCTCCTTTACTCACGCCGCCAAACTTATCCTAGTAAAACTGATTTTCCTCCCGATCCTCGACTTCGGCGATGTCATCTCCAAAATAGCTTCCAACACTCTACTCAGCAAACTGGATGCAGTCTATCAGGGCGCTTTGTTACCAAATCACCTTATACCACCCACCACTGCGACCTGTATGCTCTAGTCTGCTGGCCCTCGCTACAGACTAGGGGCGGCAGGGTAGCATAGTGGTTAGAGCGTTGGACTAGTAACCGGAAGGTTGCAAGTTCAAACCCCCGAGTTGAAGGTATATCTGTTGCTCTGCCCCTGAACAGGCAGTTAACCTACTGTTCCTAGGCCATCATTGAAAATAAGAATTTGTTCTTAACTGACTTGCCTAGTTAAATAAAGGTGAAATAAAAAAAACAGAATGGAGCTTTTGCACAGGCAGAATCATAGAGGAAAACCTGGTTTATTCTGCTTTCCACCAGACATTGGGAGATTAATTCAACTTTCAGCAGGACAATAAAATACAAGGCAAAATCTACACTGGAGTTACTTACCAAGAAGACAGTGAATGTTCCTGAGTGGCTGAGTTACAGTTTTAACTTGAAAATCTTTGGCAAGACCTGAAAATGGTTGTCAACAACCAATTTGACAGAGCTTGTAGAATTTTCATTTGCAATACATTTGCAAACATTTCTAAAATCATGTTTTCACTTTGCCATTATGGGGTATTGTTTGTAGATCGTTGAGAGAAAAATTCAGGCTGTAACACAACAAAAGTCAAGGGTGTATGAATACTTTCTGAAGGCACTGTATATCATAAGTCCTTACTTTGATGGCCTAGTTTTATCTTAATTCAGTAGTGTTAGGAAACTCCTGGTTTACAGGCCACATCAGGGCTACAAGCCACATTATGCTGGCATGCAAAGTGATGTTTAATTCTTATTGGAATCAAGACCAACAATTGGTATTCTTATTCATCCACAACATTCATAATGACATTCAGGATCATGGAAATTGATAAAGGACTACCTAAACCATTTAAACTGGAACAACCATTTCAGTAATGGGCTCAATAAATCTAACTAACTGATTGGATTAGTTTAGAGAAATGTGTTATTTATCTTTGTGTAGCATAAGATTAATCAATGTACATGCAAAACACAGATATTAAAAACAATTGTAAAAAATCAACATGCAGTAGAGCATGCTGGGAAATATGATAATGATGACTGTGGTTTTGATGGGACTGTTTTCACACTCCACAGTGTAAAACAATAACTCTGGTTATTAATACCAACACTGGGAGTTATTTTACACCACTGAGTGTTAATTTCACTCTTCCAGAGGGAATTTAACTCCTCAATCAACACTATAAATGTAACACTTAAAAATCAACACTGGCCAATTTGCTGTGTAAATGTAGGCCTAGGTGTATACAAAGCAACTATGATCCAAGAATTACACATCCTACCTCATAAATAATGGTCTCTATAGTAATAATTTGTCTGTTTGTTATCCACGGTGTCCTGTATGTGCATCTATCTAGCATCAAAACTACACAGACTTGCAATTTAGAGACAGAGTATGTCTTTGACGTGTCATCAGATTTTGTGACCTGTGTCGTTAAAGGTGAGTCCAGCGTTGACAGGCATAGGTGTCCTGATATGAGGTACTCTGATCAGAGAAATAGCAGTCTCCATGGAAACAGGGGAACTGCTAGATTCCCTACTGATCTCATCCCATAATTTGGCATCCAGCTCTTGTATGACTGATGATGAGTATTCAGAACAGACTGTATTCCTTTAGATTAGTTCAATAGCAATCATTACAGTAATAGCATGAGTCCAGTCATTAGTAATTCCAATTTAGACTACATTGTTTTGATGTTTTGATCTTTTAATGAACTTGAATTGTATCCTCATGGTGAGCATGAACAAGGTTAGTTAGGGAGAAACCCTGTGCTGGTTTCGCTTTAGGGAGAGAAATTTGTTCACATATTTCTTCTGACGTTCACATATTTTCACAGTGCATCCAGAAAGTAAATAAATTATTCATTTGTTTTCTTTTGGTGCATCTCTCTCGGGCTTCTCATGAGTTTGCCAGTGTTACAGAGCAGGATGTGTGAGAGTAGTGTGTCTTCACACACAAACTAACGTGCACATGCACACCACAGGAGGCTGCTGAGGGGAGGACGGCTCATGATAATGGCTGGAATCAAGTGAATGGAGTGGTATGAAACACATGTAAGCCATGTGTTTGATGTATTTGATGCCATTCCATTTATTCCATTGCAGCCATTACAATGAGCCCCTCCTCCCAAATTAAGGTGCCACCAGCCACCTGTGACACACACACACATCATGTCCCTCTCCAACCTCACACACAAAGAGAGGAACTAATTTTCACCCTTACAAGTCTTTAACGCCACTGGAACATTAACACACACCCCCATACCTGAACATAGGTCTGTTATCTCACCATGAATACTGTCATCCGATTGTCGGAGCCTCAGAGGCGTTGTAACTACTTCTGCATTGTCAGTGGTCTGACTGGACATGGGCTGCACAGAGAGCCAGATCACTAGTATGTCCACTCACCATACACAAGGTTAAAGAAAAACCCATTACTCACAGCCCTGAGCACTCTGTCCTGTGGCATCACCATACCCTAGTCCCACACAAACATACAAAACAACACAAGCACAGTAAGATACTTCATTCCGACGAAGAGAGTGAATTCAATAAATGTCACAGTGATAGAGAGAAAGGGTGAGAAGGGAAGAGAGAGAAAAATAGATGAAGACAGAATAGAAAAAGAGCTTAATATTTCATTGTTGAACTAAAGTTATGTTGTAGCTGAGAGTTAAGGGAGTTAAGCTGAATTAAGCATGAGCTCCAGCGAGGCTTCGAGGGGAGGGGCTGTAATATACATCAGGCCTTCCCATTGACTGTACATGCAAAATAGTCTATTATGATCTGATGATATGATCTAATCTACACATATCTACGTATAATTACATTAACTGAATTACAAACAGTACCAGTCAAAGGTTTGGACACACCTACTCATTCCAGGGTTTTCCTTTACTTGTACTATTTTCTACATTGTAGAATAATATTGAAGACATCAAAACTATGAAATAACACATATGGAATCATGTAGTAACCAAAAAGTGTTAAACAAATCTAAATATATTTTATATTTGAGATTCTTCATGTAACATCTTCATGAGGTAGTCACCTGGAATGCATTTCAATTAACAGGTGTGCCTTATTAAAAGTTAATTGGTGGAATTTATTTCCTTCTTAATGTGTTTGAGCCAATCACTCCATATTATGGCAAGAACAGCTCAAATAAGCAAGAGAAACGACAGTCAGTCATTACTTTAAGACATGAAGGTCAGTAAATCCTGAACACTTTTAGAACTTTGAAAGTTTCTTCAAGTGCAGTCGCAACAACCATCAAGCGCTATGATGAAACTGTCTCTCTTGAGGTCCGCCACAGGAAAGGAAGACCCAGAGTTACCTCTGCTGCAGAGGATATGTTCATTGGAGTTACCAGCCTCAGAAATTAAAGCCCAAATAAATGCTTCACAGGGTTCAAGTAACAGACATCTCAACATCAACTGTTCAAAGGAGACTGCGTGAATCAGGCATTCATGGTCGAATTGCTGCAAAGAAACCACTACTAAAGGACACCAATAAGAAGAAGGGACTTGCTTGGGACAAGAAACACGAGCAATGGACATTAAACCGGTGGAAATCTGTCCTTTTGTCTGATGAGTCCAAATTTGCTTCCAACCGTATTGTCTTTGTGCGATGCAGAGTAGGTGAATGGATGATCCCCGCATGTGTGGTTCCCACGTGAAGCATGGAGGAGGAGGTGTGATGCTGTGGGGGTGCTTTGCTGGTGACACTGTCAGCAATAATTTTTTTTAAATTCAAGGCACACTTAACCAGCGTGGCTACCACTGTCACGACTTCCACCGAAGTTGGTCCCTCTTCTTGTTCGGGCGGTGTTCGGCGGTCGACGTCACCGACCTTCTAGCCATCGGTGATCCATTTTTCATGTTCCATTGGTTATGTCTTGTCTAACATCACACCTGGTTTCAATCCCATCATTTACATGTTGTGTATTTAACCCTCTGTTTCCCCTCATGTCTTTGTCGGTAATTGTTTGATTGTATGTTTGTACAAGTTATGTGTTTGTGTGCGAAGGGTTTTGTACCCACTTTGATTATTTGATATATTTTGGTTTTTTGTTAACTTTTATTAAATGACTACGTTTATACTAAGTTGGTTCTCCTGCGCCTGACTTCCCTGCCACCAATATGCACCCATTACAACCACAGCATTCTGCAGCGATACGCCATCCCATCTGGTTTGTGCTTAGTGGGACTATAATTGTTTTTCAACAGGACAATGACCCAACACACACCTCCAGGCTGTGTAAGGGTTATTTGACCCAGAATGAGAGTGATAGAGTGCTGCATCAGATGACCTGGTCTCGACAATCACCTGACCTCATCCCAATTGAGGTGGTTTGGGATTAGTTGGACCGCAGAGTGAAGGAAAAGCAGCCAACAACTGCTGAGCATATTTGAGAATTCCTTCAAGACTGTTGGGAAAGCATTCCAGGTGAAGCTGGTTGAGAGAATGCCAAGAGTATGCAAAGCTGTCATGAAGGCAAAGGGTGGCCTCTTTGAAGAATCTCAAATATATTTTGATTTGTTTAACACTTTTTTCATTACTACATGATTATTCCACAATGCAGAAAATAGTACAAATAAAGAAAAACCCTTGAATGAATACGTGTGTCCAAACTTTTGACTGGTACTGTAGATTTCACTATATATTCCCATTCCATCATGGCTAATCTGCCATAGACAAATATACAAAGGTATGACAGTTATATGATCCACTCTGTGCATATCTACAATGACATTTACATGAACTACATAATTTACACCATCTATTCCCATATCCTTACTGCTAATTCAGCCATAGATATAGAGATAGGCATGGCACTCAGATGGAAAAAGTAACGAGGCCTGTTTTTCTAATGAGCTCGATGTGGGAGTGAGTGAACATCTATGACAATTCCTGTAGCCTCAGATACTGTACCAGAAGGAGAGTGATCTCTCCTGCCGACCGACATCGAGGGTCACCAACAGCCAAGCTGCCCTCTTCATTTGGACAACGAAATAACAGAGCATTACGTTTCTCATGCCACCCTCTACACAGGGCCTGGTGATTATATGCTGCCTCAGATGATAACCTGTGATTAAACGCAGCTAAAGCTGGTCAAGTCAAGGATGTAATTTTCCTATTCTGTCAGATAGAGCCTGTCATAGTCAAGATGTTCTCACAGTATAGGTAAGAGGCAGAATGTTCTGTAGCCTTCTGTTGCATGGACGCTCGCAGGTGCGCACACACACACACACACACACACACACACACACGTATGTGGAGCCTAGCAACTTGATTTAACATTGAATTACCCTACAAGCACATACAGCCGTACACTTACACACACACCCTCTAACACACACAGGTACGTACACACTCTTACACTGACACCCACACAGCTTGATTTAACATTGCGTTAGCCCGCCAGGAGCTCAAATCACTAAATTTTCCTGCAGATCAATTATTCATTAGAGAGGCTCTTAATGCAAAGTATTAATATATGACTGAGCATCACTTCTTTTAGACCTGCTATCAATCTCTCTACCCTTTCTCTCTCTTCCCCATCTCTTCCTTTCTCCTATATCTCTCAATCATTCAATCTCTCTACCCTTTCTCTCTCTTCCCCATCTCTTCCTTTCTCCTATATCTCTCAATCATTCAATCTCTCTATCCTTTCTCTCTCTTCCCCAGCTCTTCCTTTCTCCTATATCTCTCAATCATTCAATCTCTCTACAGTTTCTCTCTCTTCCCCATCTCTTCCTTTCTCCTATATCTCTCAATCATTCAATCTCTCTATCCTTTCTCTCTCTTCCCCATCTCTTCCTTTCTCCTATATCTCTCAATCATTCAATCTCTCTATCCTTTCTCTCTCTTCCCCATCTCTTCCTTTCTCCTATATCTCTCTATCCTTTCTCTCTCTTCCCCATCTCTTCCTTTCTCCTATATCTCTCAATCTCTCTCCCTTTCAGAATGTATCCCTTTTTCCTCACATACAGTACATTCTGAAAGTATACAGAAACCTTGACTTTTTCCACATTTTGTTACGTTACAGCCTTATTCTAAAATTGATTAAATAAATCCTCATCAATCTACACACAATACCTCCATAATGACAAAGCAAAAACAGAAATAGCAAAGGGTATTCCAATCCTTGGCTATTAGACTCTAAATCTCATAGCCATTATCTGGCACTCCCCTAGGATCCTCCTGTTTCCTTTGATCATACATGAGATGTTTTTACAACTTGAATGTATTGTAATGTTTTTAAAATTGTATAACTGCCTTAATTCTGCCGGACCCCAGGAAGAGTAGCTGCTGCCTTGGCATAATAAATACAAATACAAAACCTGATCAAACATTTCTGGAGAGACCTGAAAATAGCTGTGCAGTGACGCTCCCCATCCAACCTGACATTGCTTGAGAGGATCTACAGAGAAGAATGGGAGAAAGTCTCCAAATACAGGTGTACCAAGTTTGTAGTGTCTTACCCAAGAAGACTCAAGAATATAATCACTGCCAAAGGTGCTTCAACAGAGTACTGAGTAAAGGGTCTGTATACTTATGCAAATGTGTTATTTCATTTTTTTATTTGATTTACATTTGCAAAAATGTCTAATAACCAGTTTTTGCTCAGCCATTATGGGGTATTGTGTGTAGATTGATGAGGGAAAAAACGATTTAATCCATCTAAGAATAATGCTGTAACATAACAAAATGTGGAAAAATTCAAGAGGTCTGACTACTTTCCGAATGCACTGTAAACACACACACACACACACACACACACACACACACACACACACACTCATTCATTTTTCATTTCCACTTGTACACCAAGAATCAGAGACATAATTACAGGATACAAGATGATTGTACATGTGTGAGAACTGAGCGTGTGTGTTTGTGTGCGGCTGTTCGTGCGTGCGCATGTGTGAGTGTGTGCATGTGTGTGTTTATGCGTGTCTGTTCTAGCCCCTATAAAGCTGTTATCAAATGGGTCTGGTTCAGTGGGGGGTCCACAGAGGAAGAAGGGGAGGACCATCCTCCTCAGTGAATTTCATAAAAATTAAAATTGTGAAACATTTTTTAAAAACCTTTTTAATTTAAACTATACTAAATATATTAATGTCACCAAATAATTGATTTAAACACACTGTTTTGCAATGAAGGTCTACAATAGCCTCACCAGTACTCTGTAGGGCAGTACCATGGTGTAGCCAGAGGACAGCTAGTTTCCATTCCCCCAAGGTACATTGAATTCAAGACAAAACCTTGGAGGCTCATGGTTCTCACCCCTTTCCATAGAATTACACAGTAATCATGACAACTTCCAGAGGACATCCTTCAACCTATCAGAGCTCTTGCAAGCATGAACTGACATGTTTTCCACCCAATCAAAGGATCGGAGAATGACTCTGGTACTGAAAATATAAGCTAGCTAACACTGCAGTGCATAGAATGTGGTGAGTAGTTCACTCAAAGAGAGAGAAAGACAATAGTTGACCAGTTTTGAACAAATTAATTTCTTTAAAAAATGAAGCAAGAGCAACAGAGAGAGAGACAGAGCTAGCTATATTTAGTTGTATTTTTTCACACTCAAACAGCTGTCTCAAACAGAGAGGGATGCAATGTGAGCTAGCTGGCTATGGCTATCCAACACTTGAACTCTTCTAAGTCAAGGTAAGCTTTACGTATTATTAATTTATTGCTGCCAGGCCCCGCCGGTGTAACTGCTAAACTGCTTGCTGACTGTACAGTGTACTGCATGATTGTAGTGGGTTTACTAGCGTGTTAGTTCTAGTAGCTCTGTTGACTATGATGTTAGCTAATCTGGTGACAACGATGAACCCTGTGTGTAGCAGTTAGCAGTTAGGATATGAAGGTTTGGCTTGTAAATTCTTTCGCCTGGTCACAGACAGCTGATGCACTGAAGTCCACAAATGAAGGGAAAAGGTGAGAGGAGGAGAGCAAGTAGATGTGAGAAGGAATTATACAACGAGCAGATCATGCTGTTTGTATGTGGCTGCTATGGACGTGAACAGTGTTTGTGTATGATCAGGGGTGTATTCATTCTGCCGATTCTTCTTAAACGGAAGCATTCGGAATGAAACGGGGATAAACATACCTGAATTCGTCCAATAGAAACTATCTTTTGCAACTGTTGGACAAATGATTACACCCTAGATCAGCTAGATGCAGGCAAGAGTGTGGAAGGCGGTATTGAATGTGTGTCACCTCGATTATTACATTTTTCCTCGACCTGTGCACCTACTCTGTAAACTTTCATTCATAGGCTAGGTTGTAGCAACCTCATGAAGGGTACAGGGAAAATTTTAGTATCATGTAGTAGCCTAAACCTATCAACGTAACATTGAGCTGGTTGAATGGAATATGAATGACAGTCATCCAATGTGCTGTAGTAGAAATAACTCCATGCACATGAAACATGTCCTGCCATGTCTTAAACGTCACCGACCGCCACTGGTCTGGCTAGTCCTGCTTACCTCCTTTGACTGGTCTAACAAACGAATGGCTATCATTGCAGCAACTGGCAGATATTGCACCTAATCACAGTAATGAACAGAGACAGTTGTGTAATGAACAGAGACAGTTGTGATATTATTAGACACTAGGAAGAATACATTTTCCAGGAGCTTTATCAAACAGATGATATAGTTCACACTGGTTCTTTGTCTCTCTCTCTCTATGTCATTACCTTTCATTCTCTCTTTTTTCTTTCTGTCTCTCTACTTCTCAGGACTTGATTATGTGGGCGTCAACCTCTGTACAAACACAGCCGTCTGTTTCGACAACTTGATTGGAGTCCACCCGTGGTAAATCCAATTTATTGAGGACTGTGCCAGAACGTGCTACCTGTCCCAGACCTGCTGTTTTCAACTCTTTAGAGACAGCAGGAGTGGTAGAGATACTGTAACGGTTTTCCTTAGGTGAAAGAGAGTCAGACCAAAATGCGGCGTGGCTATTGCGATCCATGTTTAATAAAACAAAGTAAACATGAATCAAATGCAAAAACAAATAAAAGTAACACGAAAACCGAAACAGCCTAATATTGGTGCAAAGTAACACAGAGACAGGAACAAGGACATAAGGACAATCACCCATGACACACTCAAAGAATATGGCTGCCTAAATATGGTTCCCAATCAGAGACAACGATAAACACCTGCCTCTGATTGAGAACCATTCCAGACAGCCATAGACTATGCTAGATATCCCTACTATAATACAAACCCAATACCTAACAAAAACCCCAAGACAAAACACACCACATACAAAACCCATGTCACACCCTGGCCTGACCAAATTAATAAAGAAAACACAAAATACTAAGACCAGGGCGTGACAGAACCCCCCCCCCCCCCCCCCCCAAGGTGCGGACTCCCGACCGCACAACTAAACCCGTAGGGGAGGGTCCGGGTGGGCGTCTGTCCACGGTGGCGGCCCCGGCGCGGGACGTGGACCCCACTCGAACAAAGTCTTAGTTCCTTTGCCTCGCGTCCTTAGATAGGCGACCCTCGACGCCGACCTTGGCCTAGTAGTCCTCATCAAGGGGCAGCTCGGGACTGAGGGGTAGCTCGGGACTGAGGGGTAGCTCGGGACTGAGGGGTAGCTCGGGACTGAGAGGAAGCTCAGCACTGAGAGGAAGCTCAGGCAGGTAGTAGGCTCTGGCAGATCCTGGCTGGCTGGTGGTTCTGGCAGATCCTGGCTGAATAGCGGATCTGGAAGATCCTGGCTGACTGGCAGCTGTGGCTGCTCCATGCTGACTGGCGCCTCTGGCTGCTCCATGCTGACTGGCGGCTCTGGCTGTTCCATGCTGACTGGCGGCTCTGGCTGCTCCTTGCAGACTGGCAGCTCTGGCGGCTCCTTGCAGACTGGCAGCTCTGGCGGCTCCTTGCAGACTGGCAGCTCTGGCAGCTCCTTGCAGACTGGCAGCTCTGGCAGCATCCTGCAGACTGGCAGCTCTGGCGGCTCCTTGCAGACTGGCAGCTCTGGCGGCTCCTTGCAGACTGGCAGCTCTGGCGGCTCCTTGCAGACTGGCAGCTCTGGCAGCATCCTGCAGACTGGCAGCTCTGGCAGCTCCTTGCAGATTGGCAGCTTCTTGTAGACTGACAGCTCCTTGCAGACTGGCAGCTCTTTGCAGACTGGCAGCTCCTTGCAGACTGGCAGCTCCTTGTAGACTGGCAGCTCCTTGCAGACTGGCAGCTCTTTGCAGACTGGCAGCTCCTTGCAGCCTGGCAGCTCTGAACAGGCGGGAGACTCCGGCAGCGCTGTAGAGGCGGAAGGCTCTGGCAGCGCTAAACAGGCGGGAGACTCCGACAGCGCTGGAGAGGAGGAAGGCTCTGACTGCGCTGAACAGGCGGGAGACTCCGGCAGCGCTGTAGAGGAGGAAGGCTCTGGCAGCGCTGGACAGGCGAGGCGCACTGTAGGCCTGATGCGTGGTGCTGGCACTGGTGGTACTGGGCCGAGAACACGCACAGGAAGCCTGGTGCGGAGAGCTGCCACCGGAGGGCTGATGCGTGGAGGTGGTACTGGATAGACCGGACCGTGCAGGCGCACTGGAGCTCTTGAGCACCGAGCCTGCCCAACCTTACCTGGTTGAATGCTCCCGGTCGCCCTGCCAGTGCGGCGAGGTGGAATAGCCCGCACTGGGCTATGCAGGCGAACCGGAGACACAGAGCGCAAGGCTGGTGCCATGTAAGCCGGCCCAAGGAGACGCACTGGGGACCAGATGCGTAGAGCCGGCTTCATGGCACTTGGCTCGATGCTCACTCTAGCCCGGCCGATACGCGGAGCTGGAATGTACCGCACCGGGCTATGCACCCGCACTGGAGACACCGTGCGCACCACAGCATAACACGGTGCCTGCCCGGTCTCTCTAGCCCCCCGGTAAGCACAGGGAGTTTGCACAGGTCTCCTACCTGGCGTAGCCATACTCCCTGTGAGCCCCCCCCCCAATAATTTTTTGGGGCTGACTCTCGGGCTTCCATCCGCGTCGCCGTGCTGCCTCCTCATACCAGCGCCCCCTGCTTTCGCCGCGATATTCTCCAGGCTGTGCCCAGGGTCCTTTACCGTCCAATTCATCCTCCCATGTCCAGTCCTCCTTTCGCTGCTCCTGCTGCTGCCCGTTACCACGCCGCTTGGTCCTGTTGTGGTGGGTGATTCTGTAACGGTTTTCCTTAGGTGAAAGAGAGTCAGACCAAAATGCGGCGTGGCTATTGCGATCCATGTTTAATAAAACAAAGTAAACATGAATCAAATGCAAAAACAAATAAAAGTAACACGAAAACCGAAACAGCCTAATATTGGTGCAAAGTAACACAGAGACAGGAACAAGGACATAAGGACAATCACCCATGACACACTCAAAGAATATGGCTGCCTAAATATGGTTCCCAATCAGAGACAACGATAAACACCTGCCTCTGATTGAGAACCATTCCAGACAGCCATAGACTATGCTAGATATCCCTACTATAATACAAACCCAATACCTAACAAAAACCCCAAGACAAAACACACCACATACAAAACCCATGTCACACCCTGGCCTGACCAAATTAATAAAGAAAACACAAAATACTAAGACCAGGGCGTGACAGATACTCTTAATGATCGGCTATGAAAAGCCAACTGACATTTACTCCTGAGGTGCTGACTTGCTGCACCGTCGACAACTACTGTGATTATTATTATTTGACCATGCTGGTAATTTAGGAACATTTGAACATCTTGGCCATGTTCTGTTATAATCTCCACCCAGCACAGCCAGAAGAGGACTGACCACCCCTCATAGACTGGGTCCTCTCTAGGTTTCTTCCTAGGTTTTGGCTTTTCTAGGGAGTTTTTCCTAGCCACCGTGCTTCTACACCTGCATTGCTTGCTGTTTGGGGTTTTAGGCTGGGTTTCTGTACAAAACTTTGAGATACCAGCCAATGTACGAAGGGCTATATAAATACATTTGATTTGATTTGCTATTGTTATTTTACTGCTACTGTTTAATTATTTGTAACCTTTTCTTGTCTATTTTTTACTTAACACTTTTAAAAAATGCGTTGTTGGTTAAGGGTTTGTAAGTAAGCATTTCACTCTAAGGTCTACACCTGTTGTATTCGGCGCTTGTAACAAATACAATTTGATTTGATTTGATATGGTCAGCATGTTAGGAAGGAGTTCCTAATGTTTTATTCAGTGTAAATCATCACGAGTGACACACAGTATACAGGTACAGTACTGCCTGCTGTTACTATGTCAGCTTGGCAATAATAAGAAAAGAGATACGATCTACCCCAGGAACAAGGTCACACATGCTCAAAGGAGGTTTTGTTTTGGTAGGACATGTTGGAGAAAATACAGGGGAATCGGAGACGCTTATTACACAATCAGGAAAATCATGTGTGAGGAAATGCAGTGGAGAAATTGACCCAATACGCTGTCATGAAAATGAACAATTTCATGTAGACATGAGGTCACATCAGGAAATATAGACAATAAAGAAGAAAGAGCAACCATGTTGACAAGATAGATGACTCAACACCAGCTCAACCGCAACTATAGCATATTAGCAGTGGGTGGGTGTCTAATGCACACCACTCAACTACTATATTCACTTTGTCGATGAACGCTGTTCTCAGAAGCTCTCAGTATTCTATGTGTTTCAATATTGTTGATGTAGGTACTAATGCAATGATTACGCAGTTGGGATCGAAGGGATAAAATCAAATCAAATTGTATTGGTCACATACACATATTTTGCAGATGTTATCGCGGGTGTAGCGAAATGCTTATGTTCCTAGCTCCAACAGTGCAGTAATACCTAACAATGCAAAACAATATATGCAAATCCCCCAAATAAAAATAAAGAATTAAGAAATATAGAAATATTTTAATGAGCAATGTCAGAGTCCGGAATATAAATATAGAGTTGAAGTCAGAAGTTTACATACACTTAGGTTGGAATCATTAAAACTTGTTTTTCAACCACTCCACAAATTTCTTGTTAACAATCTATAGTTTTGGCAAGTTGGTTAGGACATCTACTTTGTGCATGACACAAGTAATTTGTCCAGCAATTGTTTACAGACATATTATTTCCATTATAATTCCCTGTATCACAATTCCAGCGGGTCAGAAGTTTACATACACTAAGTTGACTGTGCCTTTAAACAGCTTGGAAAATTCCAGAAAATTATGTCATGTTTTTTTTTCACGTGTTTATTTTAGCATAATTTACACATAACGATAATGAGGGGTACACAAAACGAGACAGTCCCTCTGCCTTGGACAGAAGTACTCTCCCAAGTATAGAAAGATCTCTTTGTAGACAATTATTTAATATATTTTTGGTTTTCTTAATTTTAGGAGAGAAATTCAAATTTTGTCTGTTTTTTTGACAGATGTATTCCTAAATATTTAACCCAGTCCTTTACAGGAATATTTTCTATTTCTTTATCATCAGAGTCAAATAAACATAACATTTCACATTTAGAAACACTACATTTTAATCCTGATGCAATACAAAATGCAGTTATAGCAATATCTAGAGATCGAAGTTCCACAACCAAAATGAATAAAAATTGTGAAATTGGGCATCCCTGTCGTACACTTCTGTTGATACTGAATCTTTAGGAAATATTAAGGTTTAGTAGCACAGAACTATTTATATCTTTGTAAAACATACAAATGACTTTCATAAAATTTTCACCAAATCCAAAAAGTTTGAGACCTAAAGAGAAATTCATGTTCAATTGTGTCAAAAGTTTAACAGAAGTCCAAAAAAAGACAACCGCATCTGAGTCTATTGCATCTGAATAATCTAAAAGGTCCAAGACTAAACTAATGTTAGAGCTTATGTGACGGCCCTTGATTAATCCTGTTTGAGTCTCATTTATAATGGTATCTATTCCTTTCTTTAATCTTTTGGCAAAAACCAGAGCAATCAATTTGTAATCAATATTTAATAAAGTAATTGGTCTCCAATTGTCAATGAGAGAAGGGTCTTTATCGGGCTTCAGAATCAATGAAATAAGGCCCTGTTTCATAGTGGAGATCATTTCCCCACTTTTAATGCAATCTTGAAAAATGTAATATCAGGTCTTCTAGTAACTCCCAAAACTGTCTATAGAATTCAACTGACAGCCCATCAGGGCCAGGTGATTTCCCTTTTTTCATTGAATTCAGAGCCTCTCTAATTTCTTCAATTGTCACAGGTGAATCGCAAACTGAGTGGAAATCATCCTCAATTACAGGGACATACTTCTGAAAGCGGCAAACGTAGATTTCACAACCATCTTCCTGAAATTGAGAGCTGTAAAGGTTTTCATAAAATGAATTGACAAATGATGATATTGTAATGGGATCTTTGCATAAAATATCGTTAATTTTGAGTGCAGTTATACATTTCCTTTTGTGGTTTCTCTTTTCAAGTGCAAAAAAGTAACTAATGTTTCTTTCCCCCTCTTCAATCCATTTTGCTCTTGACCTTACAAAGGCACCCGTTGCCAGATCCGTGTAAAGCTGTTCTAATTCTAGGTGTAAAGACCTGAACATAGACTCCTCTTCTTCAGATCTATCTTTCTTTAGAAAACTGTCAAGCTTGCTCATCATCTCCTTTTCTCTAATTGTCTTTAATTGCATCAGCTCTTTGGCACGTTTAATGGCTACCACTCTGATTTCATATTTGAAAAAATTCCAATCTACTTCTATGACCCAAGTCTTTTCTTGCAAAAATATATTTAGCTAATGATTTGATGTTTTCAATGAGAGTAGTATCTTTAAGAAGTGTGTTGTTTCATTCCCAATATCCTCAAATACCTTTAGATTTTTTAGTTGCTTGTAAATTCAGGGAAATCAAGTGATGATCAGAAAAGGGAGCCAACTGATAATCTACATCTATAACAAATTGTAACAAAAAAAGGGGAAATTAGGAAGAAATCTATTCTAGATTTACGTGACATAGTTTTGTTGGTCCAGGTATAACCCTTAGCAAATAACGCCAGGCATCCTCAACACAGAGATCCTTGCATAATGTAGTGATAATATTGCTAATTTGAGGGCTTTGACTCGTTCTAGGAGGAAAACGATCAGCAGATGCATCAGGTGTTTCATTAAAATCACCCGAAATAATTCGAATATTTATATTTATTTTATTTGTTGCTTAAATCCAGTACTTTCCTGGTAAATTGGGTAAAAAAGGGTCTTATTATGAGCATGTGAGTTACAGTATGTCCATATACATTACAGATGATGAAAATAGCATTGTCAAATTTAACAGTTACTATGACCCATCTCCCGTCTTGTGAAGATGTGGAATCTAGAACGTCACCTTTAAACTTAATAAGTTCAGAGAAAAGTTCAGACATGTCGTCTTTTACTTTTTTCACTGGTGGATTTTTAAATGGGGTCTGAGGTAAAGAGGTTGCAAGGATTTCATCCTGGTCAGGTTTGTTCATTCTCTTGCTTGAGATTGCAGTTTCTTGTGTATCCATGCTGCTCTGGTTCTCGTTGTGGCTAGCTAGCATGTCTGCTAGCTAGCCACGTCTTCTGTGAGACTTAGATATTTTGTCTACTCTTGTCTTTCTGTCGTGTTCTTCCCATACAACTTGACAAAAATGAACTCTAAACTTATCCCATGTCCCTAAAACAAGTTATAGTTAGTTTCTTTCTACATTAATAGCCAATATTAGACTGTTAACCACCTAACCCTCAATGACCCCAAGCATACTTCCAAACTTTTGGCAAAACGTCTTAAGGACAACAAAGTCAAGGTATTGGAGTGGCCATCATAAAACCCTGACCTTAATCCTATAGAAAATATGTGGGCAGAACTGAAAAAGCATGTGCGAGCAAGGAGGCCCCAGCTCTGTCAGGAGGAATGGGCCAAAATTCACCCAACTTATTGTGGGAAGCTTGTGGAAGGCTACTTGAAACGTTTGACCCAAGTTAAACCATTTTTAAAGGCAATGCTACCAAATACGAATTGAGTGTATGTAATCTTCTGACCCACTGGGAATGTGATGAAAGAAATAAAAGCTCAAATAAAAAATTATCTTTACTATTATTCTGACATTTCACATTCTTGAAAAATAAAGTGGTGATCCTAACTGACCTGAAAACTGTGAAGTTTTACTTGGATTAAATGTCAGGAATTGTGAAAAACTGGGTTTAAATGGATTTGGCTAAACTTCAACTGTATACAGTGTATTTGGAAAGTATTCAGACCCCTTGACTTTTTCCACATTTTGTTTTGTTACAGCCTTATTTTAATATTGATTAAATTGTTATTCACCTGTACAGACAATACCCCATAATGACAAATCAAAAACACGTTTTTAGAAAACGTTGCAAACGTAAAACAATTCAAACTGAAATATGACATATAAGTATTCATACCCTTTACTCAGTACTTTGTTGAAGCACCTTTGGCATCGATTACAGCATTGAGTCTTATTGGGCATGACGCTCTCAAGCTCTGTCAGGTCGGATGGGGAGTGTACTACACAGCTATTTTCAGGTCTCTCCAGAGATGTTCGATCGGATTCAAGTCTGGGCTCTGGCTCGGCCATTCATGGACATTCACAGACTTGTATTTGTCACATACACATGGTTAGCAGATGTTAATGCGAGTGTAGCGAAATGCTTGTGCTTCTAGTTCCGACAATGCAGTAATAACCAATGAGTAATCTAACCTAACAATTCCAAAACTACTACCTTATACACACAAGTGTAAAGGGATAAAGAATATGTACATAAAGATATATGAATGAGTGATGGTACAGAACGGCATAGGCAAGATGCAGTAGATGGTATTGAGTACAGTATATACATATGAGATGAGTAATGTAGGGTATGTAAACAAAAGTGGCATAGTTTATAGTGGCTAGTGATACATGTATTACATAAAGATGCAGTAGATGATATAGAGTACAGTATATACATATACATATGAGATGAGTAATGTAGGGTATGTAAACATTATATTAAGTAGCATTGTTTAAAGTGGCTAGTGATATATTTTACTTCAATTTCCATCAATTCCCATTATTAAAGTGGCTGGAGTTGAGTCAGTGTGTTGGCAGCAGCCACTCAATGTTAGGGGTGGCTGTTTAACAGTCTGATGGCCTTGAGATAGAAGCTGTTTTTCAGTCTCTCTGTCCCTGCTTTAATGCACCTGTACTGACCTCGCCTTCTGGATGATAGCGGGGTGAACAGGCAGTGGCTCGGGTGGTTGCTGTCCTTGATGATCTTTATGGCCTTCCTGTGACATCGGGTGGTGTAGGTGTCCTGGAGGGCAGGTAGCTTGCCCCCGGTGATGCATTGTGCAGACCTCACTACCCTCTGGAGAGCCTTACAGTTGTGGGCGGAGCAGGTGCCGTACCAGGCGGTGATACAGCCCGACAGGATGCTCTCGATTGTGCATCTGTGGAAGTTTGTGAGTGCTTTTGGTGACAAGCCGAATTTCTTCAGCTTCCTGCGGTTGAAGAGGCGCTGCTGCGCCTTCTTCATGATGCTGTCTGTGTGGGTGGACCAATTCAGTTTGTCCGTGATGTGTACGCCGAGGAACTTAAAACTTACTACCCTCTCCACTACTGTCCTATCGATGTGGATAGGGGGGTGCTCCCTCTGCGGTTTCCTGAAGTCCACAATCATCTCTTTTGTTTTGTTGACGTTGAGTGTGAGGTTATTTTCCTGACACCACACTCCGAGGGCCCTCACCTCCTCCCTGTAGGCCGTCTCGTCGTTGTTAGTAATCAAGCCTACCACTGTAGTGTCGTCCACAAACTTGATGATTGAGTTGGAGGTGTGCATGGCCATGCAGTCATGGGTGAACAGGGAGTACAGGAGAGGGCTCAGAACGCACCCTTGTGGGGCCCCAGTTTTGAGGATCAGCGGGGTGGAGATGTTGTTACCTACCCTCACCACCTGGGGGCGGCCCGTCAGGAAGTCCAGTACCCAGTTGCACAGGGCGGGGTCGAGACCCAGGGTCTCGAGCTTGATGACGAGTTTGGAGGGTACTATGGTGTTAAATGCTGAGCTGTAGTCGATGAACAGCATTCTCACATAGGTATTCCTCTTGTCCAGATGGGTTAGGGCAGTGTGCAGTGTGGTTGAGATTGCATCGTCTGTGGACCTATTTGGGCGGTAAGCAAATTGGAGTTGGTCTAGGGTGTCAGGTAGGGTAGGGGTGATATGGTCCTTGACTAGTCTCTCAAAGCACGATGGATGATGATGGAAGTGAGTGCTACGGGGCGGTAGTCGTTTAGCTCAGTGAGCCAAATCAGCTCAGTTTTTTTTAAAGGCAGTAAATGAGCTGAATTAACTGTTTCACTGCCAGACAAGGCTCCGCTGATAGCCAGGTGTAGCAGTGGTAAGGTGTTGGGACTGCTGTTTGGACAGCTTTATGTAGGCCCTAACAGTTTGTGGGCACCGTTTGCCACCGTTATAGTGCAATTCATGTATTGCTTAGTGTTGTATTGTGTAGTATGTAAACATTATTAAAATGAACAGTGTTCAACGACTATGTACATAGGGCAACACTCTATGTACATAGGGCAACTGTCACGTTCTGACCTTTATTTCCTTTGTTTTGTCGTTATTTAGTATGGTCAGGGCATGAGTTGGGGTGGGCAGTCTATGTTTGTTTTTCTATGATTTTAGGATTTCTATGTTTCGGCCTAGTATGGTTCTCAATCAGAGGCAGGTGTCATTAGTTGTCTCTGATTGAGAATCATACTTAGGTAGCCTGGGTTTCACTGTTTGTTTGTGGGTGATTGTCTATGTTAGTTGCTTGTGTCAGCACAGTTCTTATGATAGCTTCACGGTCGTTATTTGTTTATTGTTTTTGTACAGTTTACTTAGTGTTTTTCGTCATCTATTAAATGATGCATTCACACCATTGGTCCGCTTCTTACGACGATCGTGACAGCAACACTCACAGGTGCAGGGTTGAGTACCGGGTGGTAGCCGGCTAGTAACAGTGACTAATGTTCAGGGCAGGGTACTGGGTGGAGGCCAGTGACATTGAATGAACACATCGGATATGGAATGAAAGCATGTTTATGCATGTATTCTGACTGTGTGTGTGCTCTGTATCTATGGAGAGAGAGCACATCTGGGTGGGGTCATTATTACTCTCTCTAATACCAGAAGCAGAAAACACCCGAGCGCATGGTCGCCAGGAAACAGGATCCTGTGTCCAGCTTACAGTCCCTCTGTGGTGTGGTACTTTCTAACTATGACTTTGCCGATAGCTACTTTATTGAGGACCATTTTGCTTACTAGTGTATGACTGTGATATGTGGTTGTCACACCTAACTATCTTAAGATAAATGCACTGTAAGTCTGTAAGTCGCTCTGGATGACAAGAATGTAGATGTAAAAGGATGGCCAGCAAATGCATGCACACACACACACACACACACACACACACACGCACACACACACACACACACACACACACACACACACACACACACACACACACACACACACACACACACACACACACACACACACACACATGCTTGTGCACAGTCGTGCACTGTAACATAACACTTTAATTTGGGGAATTATCAACAGTAAAATACTTTTTTTTACTGCTGCGTACTTTAACTTATGGTGCATTGTGGGAAACAGTTGGTATTGTTATTTCACCCCACAGAATACAGTACTGTCTCTTTGGATCCCCCAAAACCTTTTTACCACTAGTGGGTGCATGGTATTGTCTCATTAACATATTTTGAGGTGTGCCTTGTAAGAGGCTATATTTGTTGCATCCTTGAGTGAGAAGGCTGTACCAATTTAACTCCTGACAGAGGTGGTTATACTGCCCCATCAAATTACAATGTATAAGGGACAGATTGTGGCAACAAGTCTTAAAACTGAAATGGTTGAGCATTTTGGCATGTTGTTTTGGTCTGTTTTGCCTTGTAGTCGCTGCCAAAAGTGCAAGGGATATAAAAACACCAAATATTCATATTTTTACTCGTTATTCTTATTCGTTATTCACTGTGCATTTATTCCTCATGTCACTATATCAATATTTTCTGTCTTTTTTATCTTTAGCTCTGCATTGTTGTAAAATGACCCTTGAGTAGGCATTTCACTGTTACTCTACACACATTGCTTACCAGGTAGGTGACAAATAAAACGTGATTTGGTCCATTTATTCATGAATTAATTCCGATTATGGTGGCATTACATTTTTTACAGTATAGTACAGTCACTTTTACAATATTGTACTGTGTGTCATTACACAGTACTTGCTTTGATAGCCTTTTAAGATTACACTAGGTGTACTGTAAAATTAAATATATCCTGTAAATTACTGTCAAATTCACAACAACCCCTTTACAATGTGGGTGAGCTGTTGGTTTACTCAAACTCAAAGGGCATTTGGGGGTGGAGTATTGACTCAGAATGAAGGATGAGTGTTTAGCCTCAGATGGACACACACACACACACACACAATTCAGCCTATAAACTCTGTGCTGACTGCTGACACTCCTCTGCACAGAACTAAATAAAAGAGGGAAGCTCTCACACAGCCTTGATAAGAGAGTGCCATGCATTACCATGGTGATCTGTCTATTGGCACCTAATCAAACCAATCAGATGCGGGTTTAGTGTTTGTAAACACAGATTTCTAAGTCCTGCTGGTGTGTAGGTTGGCCGAGATCAGGGCTGATAAATGGTCAGGTCAGTCGGTTCTCATCTCTGCTGCTGCCTACCCGCAGAGGAGGAGAAACATGAGATGTTTACCCCAGAGCCATGCAGAGAGTCATGCAAACAGTCATGCAAACAGTCATGCAAACAGCTCTCTCTATCTTAAACAGATACACACGTAGGTGCACACACACACATACACACAATGGCACGTGTGCACTCACTGACGCAATCCAATCTTCTTATGCAAACTGTATCGTTCTCACCCTCTCAAAAGCTCTACCTTCTCCCTCTTTCTCTGCCACATTGTCTTGTATCATACAGAATACAGATTTTCTAATCGGCCTTAAGATTCTCTCATCGTTTTTCTCTACTCTTCCCTCTCTGTCTTTCTGTCCCTCTCCTTGTATCTCTCTCTCTCTCTCTCTCTCTCTCTCTCTCTCTCTCTCTCTCTCTCTCTCTCTCTCTCTCTCTCTCTCTCTCTCTCTCTCTCTCAGCACCTGCCAAACCCAGTTGGCAGCACACCTCTACCCAAATAAAGAAATCAGAGCTTCACGACTAATAGAGTGAAGTGATCAATTGTTGCATCATTACTGCCTTCATGGGACCTTGGTCTCCCCAAATCCAGAAAACACCTGATATTTTGGGGGTCAGTAGTATTGACGGTGCTTTAAGACTTTGTGTTATGCTGGGGAGGGTTGTGAGTTTGGTCAGGTTGGAATTACCACTTTGTCACACAATGACCATCAATGACCATCTTTACTATACCCCTTTAACAGATACTGTCCAAGTACTGTCCTGTATCTTGGTCTTAGTAATAGATCAATCCTACATGTTTGGAGCATGCTCTGAGCAACACATATCTAGCAGAAGTGTATTTTCCCATAGAGATAACACAACAGCAGAGCTATTTTAGGCCTCTACTGACTCCCACTTCATCTACGGGTATGTGTTTTTGTGTGAGAGAAAAGTGTGTGTGTGAGTGACAGAGAGAGAGAGAGATGGGTTGCAGTATTCTATCTAAACTCCCCCTTCCCCATAAAACTTGCTTCCTCAGTTTGAACCAAGCGCCAGCCTGTTAGCAAAATGTTTTTATTTGATTTGAAATAGCTGATGGGAATGCCTCTCACCATTAAAACATGCTTGACACATAGAAATCGAAACACTCCATTTCCATTTCAGAGGAACAACCTCCCACTATCCATTTGTATAAACGTATGAATCCATTTTGATGATGGTCCATTTTTTGAAAAAGGTAAATATGGGTTTTTTCTCTCATTGATATTTGCCTTAGGAAGGTGATTTGGTAAGTGCAGTATGTTTTGTGAGATTGAGCTAATATTACGAGGAAGGGGAGGGGATGTTAGTGCATCCTTATTTTATGACACACACACACACACACACACACACACACACACACACACACACACACACACACACACACACACACACACACACACACACACACACACACACACACACACACACACATACACTACTCATGTCCAGAGACAGAGGGCTGGTGAATGACACAAAACACTAGTTTCACAACATGCAGTTGCTTTGTTTCTTGCACAAGTCTGTTTGTACTTGTGCCTGTTTGAAGAGCCCAGCCACCACAGATGTGATGCTGCTCACTACATGAAAGAGACGAAAGTACTAGAGACACGGAGCAGACTGGAGCAGACTGGCCCACTGTGCCTCTGTCCCCTCGCCTCCTTGGCCCAGCTGTGTCAAGCTGTGGGACAGTGATGCCGGGTGACAAACCTGCCTGAATGTCAACCAGACACCAGCCATGGTAGCCACAATAGCTGAGAGCCGACATACCTGCAGAGACAGAGGAAGAGAGAGATAGAGAGAGAGAATTCAGGGAAATAGAGAGAGAGAGAGAGAGAGAGAGATAGAGAGAGAGAGAGAGAGAGGAGGGAGAAAGGGGGGGTTGAGGCAGAGGGGGAGCAGTGATAGAGAGCAACAAAAGATGGCAGGTCCTGTCAATCTCTGTATTTCTCATCTCTCCATGATTTAACATCTCTGCCAGGTCACTCAAGATCCACTGCGAAATTCAACGTCTGTCCAGGTAAACAGGATGTAGGGAGATTACTTCAAAACTGGCCACTAGAGGCAACAGTGAGCGCTATTACTTTCAAGTAGGCTTGGGGTTTGCTAGGCCGTTAGGTGTAAGATACAAGCCTTGGCTCTGAAGGCTGAGCTTTCAATCCCAGTGATAGGCACTAGTTTTAAAATGCTTTGTTTTAACCCTATCCCAAACCCTAATTCTTAAAGTGGAACTGACAGTGTTTTAACTACTTTGCAGATATGAAACAATCAGACAATCTTAATATCAGTCAAAAATGTCAAATTCCCAGTTTATGCTACAAAACCAACTTCAGGAGAGGTTTTAAAAATAGGTTATATTTTACTCAACATTCCATGACGTAACGTACACTAAGGCATTGTTGGCAGAATAGATGGATGCAGTTCAATACATGATTAATACAATTCACCAATACATTTCTTGGTAGTCCAAAAAAGATTGCTATCAGGTTCTAAATCACAGCTGGCCTGGTACATTGTTTGCTGCCTCAAATCGGGATGCACTGTTTCAGTTTCAATGATTCAATATTTTGGACAAAAACTGACTAATGTAACTAAGGCTGGGAATGTCTATACAAACAGTCATAATGTGGCTAATAGGCTAGCGTATCTATTAAAAAAAACGAACATTAGCTAGCTAGGTAGCTGCTAGGAGGGTGTCATGTCTTGTCATTCGAGGAGTGGGTGAGTGACTGACTTTTTCCCCTCAAATCGTTTTTCAGTGGCTATACACAGCTAGAGATGTAGGTGTCATTTGGTTAGCTAGCAAAAACTTGAACAAATGTTATTCAGTTAACATATATCTTGCGTTTGCAAATTCACTCTGACAATCTACTCCGATTTCAGAGCACTCTCATCTGAGTGTGCCAGAGTGCAGAATAACTGATGAATTTATGAACATTCAACACCCTGAATATGACCGGTGTCAGCACACAGCCTAGCTAACCAGCGCTGCTAGGGCGAGTAAAATGTGAGGTGTTTTCTCATTTGTGTCTGGAAGTAGCTAGTTAGCAAGCTAGCCAACGTTAGCCAGTATCTTGGGTGCTTAGTTGGGACAAAACATGTTTTGGCAGGCAAGCTGCAGAAGGACGAGTAGGCTACAATTCCCCATTGTTTATTAGTGCAATTTTTGTTTTGTTAGTTATTTCATGTCTAGTTCCTTTATTAAAGAACATGAATAACCACCACGCTGCATTTTGGTCCGCTTCTCCTTCACCACAGGAAAACCCTTACAAAATGTTAGAATCTGCAGTGAGATTGAGAGCTTGTTGTACATCTACTGTGTATCAGCTCATAACCTGAAATGACCCTCATGTTGAAATGACACAAGAGTCTCACTGAAAATTATACTGTCACTGAGATGATAATTCAGTGAGAATAGTCCTGTTAGTGAGACCTAAGACAGAGCTAATAAGGTTTTTAAAATAGCTATATCTTCAAGGAGGAGGTTGCTATGGCAGCACGGCAACCACCCTTGACAAAATGTGTATATTTAGAAAGTGTGAAACAAAATAGAAACCAATCATTACAATTTATTCCTTACGCCGGAATGTATTTAGGAATATTGTGTGTGTTTGAGTGAGCGTGCACATATGTACTGTATGTGTTTCTGTGTTCAACAAGCTCTCAAAGACTCACTGCAGAATATAACTTTTGTCCATAGACGACACATTTTGAAAGTTAAGTTTATGCATTAATTCAGAATAGGGTTTAGGTTTGGGACAGGTGTAACGATGTGCGCTGAGAGTCGGGAAGCAAGTTCAGGGAGTGAGTGTTTTAATAAATAAACACAACATAATACAAAACTAGAAACACGAACAACGCACAGACATGACACAGGAACAGAAACAATAATGCCTGGGGAAGGAACCAAAGGGAGTGACATATATAGTGAAGGTAATCAGGGAAGTGATGGAGTCCAGGTGAGTCTGATGAGGCGCAGGTGCACGTAACGATGGTGACGGCCTGGTGACCTAGAGGCCAGAAAGGGGGAGCACATGTGACAGTATCCCCTCCCCAGCGCACGGCTCCAGCCGCAGAACGCCGACCAAAATGACAATCCCGGGGATCAGGAGCAGAGGCGCGGGAAACCTGTCAATCTGGCTGAGACGCAGGAGCATGGCGACCTAGAGCGCCAGAGAGAGAGCATACCTGACGGTACCCCTTGCCGGCGCGTTAGGCTCCAGCCGCAGGCCGACAACCCAAGGGACGATCCTGGGGATCAGGAGTGGACCAGTCACCCCTGCTGATACATCGGAACCTGTCGACACAGGGGAGCCTAGCGAACCGACGAAGGCATGAAAGCCCGACGAGCTGGCTGAGGCAGGGGAGCCTGGCGATCCGGCTGAGGTTTGAGAGCCTGATGAGCCGGCAGAGGCAAGGGGGCCTGGTGATCTGGCTGAGGCATGAAAGCCTGTAGCGACTCCTGAACCCAAAGTCATTCCACCTGACACAAAAAAAACACTCCCTGATGTTTCCCTTAGGTGAGGCGTTATTCTGTAATGATGTGCTGAGAGTCAGGAAGCAAGTTCAGGGAGTGAGTGTTTAAATAACTAAACGAAACATAACACAAAACAAGAAACACGAACAACGCACAGACATGAAACAGAAACAATAATGCCTGGGGAAGGAACCAAAGGATGTGACATATATATAGGGAAGGTAATCAGGGAAGTGAGTCCAGGTGAGTCTGATGCGCGTAACGATGGTGACACGTGTGTGCCATAATGATCAGCCTAGTGACCTATGGGCCGGAGAGGGAGCACATGTGGCATAGGGAAGAAGAAAAAAAAAACAGAAGAAAAAAACAGAAAAAAACGAGTGCCTAGCACTGGGATTGAAGACAAAAAAATGATACCTAGCACTGGGATTGAAGACAAAAAAATGATACCTAGCACTGGGATTGAAGACAAAAAAATGATACCTAGCACTGGGATTGAAGACAAAAAAATGACACCTAGCACTGGGATTGAAGACAAAAAAATTATACCTAGCACTGGGATTGAAGACAAAAAAAATATACCTAGCACTGGGATTGAAGACAAAAAAATGATACCTAGCACTGGGATTGAAGACAAAAAAATGATACCTAGCACTGGGATTGAAGACAAAAAAATGATACCTAGCACTGGGATTGAAGACAAAAAAATTATACCTAGCACTGGGATTGAAGACAAAAAAATGATACCTAGCACTGGGATTGAAGACAAAAAAATGATACCTAGCACTGGGATTGAAGACAAAAAAATGATACCTAGCACTGGGATTGAAGACAAAAAAATGATACCTAGCACTGGGATTGAAGACAAAAAAAGATTCCTAGCACTGGGATTGAAGACAAAAAAATTATTCCTAGTACTGTGACTGAAGAAGAAAACAATTCCTAGCACTGGGATTGAAGAAAGAAAATGATTCCTAGCACTGGAATTGAAAAAAAAAAATCCTCAGAGCCGGAGTTCGTGGCTTATGCCAATCCACCATCCTGGTCCACAACACCCAATCATAACCCAAGCCTACTTGATGGTAATAGCGCTCACCGTTGTCCCTAGTGGCGTGTTTTGAAGGCATTTCCCGACGTCCTGGGGGCCTAGACAGACATAGCATTTCGAAGTGGATCTTGAGCTACCTGGCTGCTTTGTTACTCTGTGTGTGAGACAAATAATAACAGTATGTGTGTACAGTATATGTGTACAGTATATGTGTACAGTATATGTGTACAGTATGTGTGTTTGTAAGAGAAAGATAATGGACAGGATGTGAATGTGTGTGTGTCCATGTGTGAGCACCATACCAGGGGCTGTGGTAGCAAGAGATCTAGTGTTTCTCAGCTAATTAGAGACATGTGTTAGTGAGACAGGGGCTTAGTGAGCAAGCTTCTCATACCCCCCAACCCCAAAAAGATGGGAGTTGAGTGCTGTGGAGCATCTGTCTGGCTGATCTGCACGGTGGCAGAGAGGTGGGGTGACAGCAGCTAAACTACGTTAATGAAGACATCAGCTTACAGTCTGAGTCACAGGCAGCTGCCAAAACTCACACGTTACTAGTGTGTGAACCAACACCGCTGACAGCCCAGCTCGAAGGCCGAGACACACACACACACACAGAACAGACAGTATGCAGTGCTTGTGAATGCAGCTTGGAGAGAGAGGCTGATATAGTGTGGGAGTGAGAGAGCATCACGACTGTGTCTCACAGCCAGGGAGATATATGGAGGAAAAATGCGAGAGAGACGACAGTCTATCTCTCTCTGTGTGATGGTTTGATCTGATTTCATTTATTTCTTGGCTAGTCTGTAGTCCTATTAGTTTACTGCGGGAGGTGACTTGAGGACACAGCAGTCAAGCAGAATGATCAATAGCAGCTGGCATTGAAAGTATGAAGAAGTTAATTGCACATTTCACTCATCACTGCTGAAGTAACCTCTTCTAACCATCATCAGTTACTATGGTAATTTTCTCTCTCTAGAATTTCTCAAAATGTAGATAGGACTGTTACGGTGACCGTATTACCGCCACACCGGTGGTCACAAGTCATGAAGGCAGTCAAATTCCATGTGACCGTTTAGTCATGGTAATTAGGCTTCTCCAAGCTCTGATGCTGCTGATGGTCATTAGTAGCCTACCAAACTTGCTAACTGCCTGGTACTCAGCACTCTATATTCCCTCTAATCACTCTGACATCAATGCAAATGTAATCGAAAATCTAATCAAAAACATAATGAGAGCCCATGAGCTCATGTTGCGCAACATTTCTACAGGCTATGCAATTGCGTAGGACTACAGCTTTCTATAGGCTAGGGCTAATTTATTTATTTCTCAACTTTCATAATATTAAGCACATTGTTTATCTTTACAACAGGAGTATAGCCTACCTGGCTGGCATAAAAATGAACCACGGGAAAAACATCCTCCATTTGCTATCTAAGTGTAAGTGCATAGATGAGTTATTATTTTTTTCTGCCCCTGTCTCGAGGCAGGTGCATGATACGGGTCCAAAACAAATATTATTTAGTACATTTGAAGTCGGAAGTTTACATACACCTTAGCCAAATATATTTAAACTCAGTTTTTCACAAGTCCTGACATTTAACCCAAGTAAAAATTCCCTGTCTTAGGTCAGTTAGGATCACCACGTTATTTTAAGAATGTGAAATATCAGAATAATAGTAGACAGAATGATTTATTTCAGCTTTTATTTCTTTCATTACATTCCCAATGGGTCAGAAGTTTACATACACTCAATTCATATTTGGTAGCATTACCTTGAAATTGTTTAACATGGGTCAAATGTTTCGGTTAGCCTCCCACATGCTTCCCACAATAAGTTGGGTGAATTTTGTCCCATTCCCCCTGACAGAGCTGGTGTAACTGAGTTACGTTTGTAGGCCTCCTTGCTCGCACATGCTTTTTCAGTTCTGCCCACACATTTTCTATAGGATTGAGGTCAGGGCTTTGTGATGGCCACTCCAATACCTTGACTTTGTTGTCCTTAAGCCATTTTTCCACAACATTAAAAGTATGCTTGGGGTCATTGTCCATTTGGAAGACCCATTTGTGACCAAGCTTTGACTTCCTGACTGATGTCTTGAGATGTTGCTTCAATATATCCACATAATTTTCCACATAATCTTTGTCCCCCATGTCCAGATCGTAGTCTGGCTTTTTTATGGTGGTTTTGGATGGGTGGCTTCTTCCTTGCTGGGTGGCCTTTCAGGTTATGTCAATATAGGACTTGTTTTACTGTGGATATAGATACATTTGTACCTGTTTCCTGCAGCATCCTCACAGGTCCTTTGCTGTTGTTCTGGGATTGATTTGCACTTTTCGCACTTTTCGCACTCGTTCATCTCTAGGAGACACGTCTCCTTCCTGAGCGGTATGACAGCTGCGTGGTCCCATGGTGTTTATACTTGCGTACTATTGTTTGTACAGATGAACGTGGTACCTTCAGGCATTTGTAAATCGCTCCCAAGTATGAACCAGACTTGTGGAGGTCTCCAGTTTTTTCCTGAGGTTTTGGTTGATTTCTTTTGATTATCCCATGATGTCAAGCGACAAGGCACTGAGTTTGAAGGTAGGCCTTGAAATACATCCACAGGTACACCTCCAATTGACTCAAATGATGTCAATTAGCCTATCAGAAGCTTCTAAAGCCATGCCATCATCTTCTGGAATTTTCCAAGCTGTTTAAAGGCACAGTCAACTTAATGTATGTAAACTTCTGACCCACTGGAAATGTGATACAGTGAATTATAAGTGGCATAATCTGTCTGTAAACAATTGTTGGAAAAATGAATTGTGTCGTGCACAAAGTAGCTGTCCTAACCGACTTGCCAAAACTATAGTTTGTTAACAAGAACTTTGTGGAGTGGTTGAAAAACAACCAACCTAAGTGTATGTAAACATCCGTATGTAAAGACAAGATTAAATCAAGTATAGTCTGATGGGTGACAATATTAGCCTATCACTTGTGAATGATATATTATCACTTGTGAATGATGCCCAGCGTAAGGCAAGAAACAATATATACCTTTTTTTGCAACTTTTTCAAATCATAGTCCCACACCTCATGTAGCCTAGCTCATAAGCCTATATGTTTTGATAAGGTTTGTATCACAACTAAAGTGGCCAAATATCTTCTTAAAATTAAGCACGACACTTTCGTTTGTATAGATGGACCAAGGCGCAAGCGAATGTAGAGTTCCACATGCTTTGATAATAGTGAAACAAAACAAACAATAAACAAACAAACCGGGACTACAGAGGTGCAAAGTGCACTAACTCCAAACACAGTAACATAAACAATATCCCATAACCTACAGGTGGAAAAATGCAACTTAATTAAATTAAACCTAGAAACTCACATAGAAATAATAAACTAGACTAAAACCCCTAGTCACGCCCTGACCTACTCTACCATAGACAATACAGGCTTTCTATGGTCAGGACGTGACAGTACCCCCCCCCCCCCCCAAAAAAAAGGGAGGGTTAGGGGGGGGTCTAGTGGCGGTGGCGGTTCTGGTGCGGGGCGAAGTAGCCGCTCGTCCGCCAGCATCGGGGGCGGCTCTGGTGCGGAACGAGGTACCCGCTCATCCTGCGGATCCAGCCATGGACCCAGGCTGAACACTGTGCCTGGACTGGACCTAGATGCCGAGGAAGGCTCCTGCCTTGGAGCGGGACTGGACGGCGTGTCTGGACTGGGCATCGGCGCAGAGGAGGGCTCCTGCCATGGAGCTGGACTGGACGCCGTGTTTGGACTGGAGACCGGGGACCGTCACCAGAAGCTCTGGACTGGGAACCGTAGTCGGAAGCTCTGGACTGGGAACCGTAGTCGGAAGCTCTGGACTGGGAACCATAGTCGGAAGCTCTGGACTGGGAACCGTAGTCGGAAGCTCTGGACTGGGAACTGTAGTCGGAAGCTCTGGACTGGGAACCGTAGTCGGAAGCTCTGGACTGGGAACCGTCGCAGGAAGCTCGGTGCATAGGGCCGGCACTGGTGGTAGCGGGCTGGTGACACTCACCTGAGGGCGAGCGCGAGGAGCAGGAACAGGACGCACCTGACTGGGAAAGTGCACTTGAGGGAGAGTGCGAGGAGCAGGCACAGAACGTACCCGGACTGGGGACACGCACTTGAGGGAGAGTGCGAGGAGCAGGAACAGGACGGACCGGACTGTGGAGACGTACTGGACACCTGGTGCATACAGTCGTCATCAATGGTACCGGAACTTTAACACTCTTCGCACGGCAAGTGCGAGGAGCTGGCACAGGACGTACTGGGCTATGAAGGCGCACTGGAGACCCGGTGCGTATAGCCGGCATCAATTGTTCCGGAACTTTAACACACTTCTCAGGACGAGTACGGGGAGCTGACTCAGGTGGCACCAAACTGACAATATGTTCCTTAGGGCAAAATCCGTGCATCCTCCACCAACTTAACAACTCTCCCATTTCTCTCTCCTCCAAATTCTCCCTCTTCTCCCAGACTGGCTCTGGTTCACTCCTCGGTTTCGCCGACTGCTCCATGTGTCCCCCCCAAAAGATTATTGGGGTTTCTGTGGCCTTCCTCCCCGACTTCGTCGCTGTCCCTCCTTCGCTGCTTCCGCCTGCTTCCATGGCAGGCTCTTGTCTCCTGCCAATATTTCGTCCCAAGTCCAGGATGTTCTCTCCCTGATCTCCTCCAGAGACCAGGATACCAACTCCTCCTGGGCACGCTGCTTGGTCCTTTGTTGATGGGATATTCTGTCACGTTTGTTAGTATCGATGGACCAAGGCGCAGCGAATGTAGAGTTCCACATGCTTTAATAATAGTGAAACTAAACAAAACAAAACAATACACGAAGAAACCGTGACTACAGAGGTGCAAAGTGCACTAACTCCAAACACAGTAACATAAACAATATCCCATAATTCACAGGTGGAAAATGCAACTTAAGTATGATCCCCAATTAGAGACAATGATTACCAGCTGCCTCTAATTGGGAATCATACACAAACATTAACATAGAAAATTAAACCTAGAACCCCACATAGAAATAATAAACTAGACTAAAACCCCTAGTCACGCCCTGACCTACTCTACCATAGACAATACAGGCTTTCTATGGTCAGGACGTGACAGTACCCCCCCCCCCCCCCCAAAAAAAAAGGGAGGGTTAGGGGGGGGTCTAGTGGCGGTGGCGGTTCTGGTGCGGGGCGAAGTAGCCGCTCGTCCGCCAGCATCGGGGGCGGCTCTGGTGCGGAACGAGGTACCCGCTCATCCTGCGGATCCAGCCATGGACCCAGGCTGAACACTGTGCCTGGACTGGACCTAGATGCCGAGGAAGGCTCCTGCCTTGGAGCGGGACTGGACGGCGTGTCTGGACTGGGCATCGGCGCAGAGGAGGGCTCCTGCCATGGAGCTGGACTGGACGCCGTGTTTGGACTGGAGACCGGGGACCGTCACCAGAAGCTCTGGACTGGGAACCGTAGTCGGAAGCTCTGGACTGGGAACCGTAGTCGGAAGCTCTGGACTGGGAACCATAGTCGGAAGCTCTGGACTGGGAACCGTAGTCGGAAGCTCTGGACTGGGAACTGTAGTCGGAAGCTCTGGACTGGGAACCGTAGTCGGAAGCTCTGGACTGGGAACCGTCGCAGGAAGCTCGGTGCATAGGGCCGGCACTGGTGGTAGCGGGCTGGTGACACTCACCTGAGGGCGAGCGCGAGGAGCAGGAACAGGACGCACCTGACTGGGAAAGTGCACTTGAGGGAGAGTGCGAGGAGCAGGCACAGAACGTACCCGGACTGGGGACACGCACTTGAGGGAGAGTGCGAGGAGCAGGAACAGGACGGACCGGACTGTGGAGACGTACTGGACACCTGGTGCATACAGTCGTCATCAATGGTACCGGAACTTTAACACTCTTCGCACGGCAAGTGCGAGGAGCTGGCACAGGACGTACTGGGCTATGAAGGCGCACTGGAGACCCGGTGCGTATAGCCGGCATCAATTGTTCCGGAACTTTAACACACTTCTCAGGACGAGTACGGGGAGCTGACTCAGGTGGCACCAAACTGACAATATGTTCCTTAGGGCAAAATCCGTGCATCCTCCACCAACTTAACAACTCTCCCATTTCTCTCTCCTCCAAATTCTCCCTCTTCTCCCAGACTGGCTCTGGTTCACTCCTCGGTTTCGCCGACTGCTCCATGTGTCCCCCCCAAAAAATTATTGGGGTTTCTGTGGCCTTCCTCCCCGACTTCGTCGCTGTCCCTCCTTCGCTGCTTCCGCCTGCTTCCATGGCAGGCTCTTGTCTCCTGCCAATATTTCGTCCCAAGTCCAGGATGTTCTCTCCCTGATCTCCTCCAGAGACCAGGATACCAACTCCTCCTGGGCACGCTGCTTGGTCCTTTGTTGATGGGATATTCTGTCACGTTTGTTAGTATCGATGGACCAAGGCGCAGCGAATGTAGAGTTCCACATGCTTTAATAATAGTGAAACTAAACAAAACAAAACAATACACGAAGAAACCGTGACTACAGAGGTGCAAAGTGCACTAACTCCAAACACAGTAACATAAACAATATCCCATAATTCACAGGTGGAAAATGCAACTTAAGTATGATCCCCAATTAGAGACAATGATTACCAGCTGCCTCTAATTGGGAATCATACACAAACATTAACATAGAAAATTAAACCTAGAACCCCACATAGAAATAATAAACTAGACTAAAACCCATAGTCACACCCTGACCTACTCTACCATCGAAAATACAGGCTTTCCATGGTCAGGACGTGACAGCACATTAATCCACTTTACAAGGGGTGTAGAACCTAACTGGCATACATACGCAGCGTGTGAGGTTTACGTTAAGGGAAGATCATTTATCATCAAAATGCACCTTTATAGTAAAAACATTACATGCAAAATTGCATTTGCGGTCACTTTTGATAATGGTGTTTTCCCACTAATGGAACATTCGCTCTTATGTCGTGTGTGCATTGAGGCACTTATAATGTGAAGACACACTAATTGTTTATCTACATTTTAAGCTAAACATTCTAATCTGTTGCGTCAGACTCATTGCGTAAAAATGTTTTTGTTGATGCTAGTGGATGTATTAATTTGGAATCTATCACATCCCACAATTGTCCCAGACTATGTTAGGAATATTTCATTCTTGCACAGGATAGAATAGATCAACTTTTGTACTATGGAGGACAGTAGATTGACATAGGCTAGTGCATTTACTGTTCGTTAAGCCTACTCATCTTGTTGGCTGATGAAAGTAAATGTGGACACTTCCAATATCTTCAATATGCGCCTCTGAATTGGATAGGGACTCGCGCAGTTGCGTCCCCAATGTGTCTGTCTTCACTTGTAGCCTGTGAGAAAGACCCGATCACGTGATGGCAAGTCATGTGATTGAGAGGTGCTTCGGAACATGCAGCATGCAGGGAGAAGGGAATTAAACGATTATATTGAGCCCAAGGGCACAACGGCCACTGGCCGCAAAAGGCATGATTTTTTTAGGGGGCATTAAGGCCACACAAAAGGGATGATGCAGGGAAATTGGAGGCATTATCAAGTGCTTGTCAAATTGGGAATGAGAGACTGATGAAGTGTGTACAGCCTGCGAAAAAAAACTAAGAAAAGGTCATGCCTTTCACGCAGCCTTAGAATGTATTAAATATCAAAACATATAGCTCAAAGTTTGTTTCACAACTAAAGTTGCATAAGTAACTCTAAATTAAGCATATAGGAGTACCTGTGTCTTTGTTAACCACTCAACACAGAATAGTAGCATGTGCACACTCCCTCAAGTTATTTTATTTTATTCAGCTTTGTACAATTGTATTCTTTATACTAGAAAATACTAGAAAATAATGCCACGGAATTCTAAGCAAATCTTGTCTGCTATATGAGTGTAGCCCACAGCCATATGGCATAGCCAGATCAGGACCTAACATAAGGACAGCTCAAAGTATGCTATAAATAGACTACATTTTCTTCATATCATGTTTCTTAAGACCTGTCAAAAAAAAATAGATTTATTGGGAAGGTGTAGGGTATATTACATGGATTTATTAGACTTTTTAAAATGTAGATGTTCCGCAGGTCTGCATCAGTGGCTTGTAGGCTATGTCTGGAAGCCAGGAGATGCAAAATATGTTTATGTTAATTAACAGTCAATTACCGTGAGATCAGCAGTTATTTAATTGACAATCACCGGCTGACAAGATTTTGTGACCGCCACAGCCCTAGTTGTAGAGATGTTTACTTTTCCTCACGTGAAGAGAGACAGGGGTGAGAATGCAGACATGCAACCTGGCATGTGAAAGAAAGACCTACAGAGACATACACACAGAGAATGTAAACATTAGACCGCAATGTCATTCTCTCATTCTCCCTCCCTCCCTCTCCTCTCTCCTCTCTCTCTGCTCTCTCTCCTCTCTCTCCTCGCTCTTCCTCCCTCTCTCATAAATGGTAAGAGCAGCAACAGGGTACATTGTGGGTAATGTCACATCGACTGTGACATTTCTCTCCCCTCCATCTGTCCCCTCTCCTCTCGCAGGAGAAAAAAGCATTTGTGGCCAAACTGATGGAGGATCAGATGTAAGTTTAGTCTGTAAGAGGTAGTGGATAACGCATTGTTAGATTAGGGTTTGACTTGGCTGAGAGTGACTGATAGATGGTCCGATATGGGTTGAACTGAATTGGTACTTGTGTTGGCAGATAAAACTGACTGAGCTAATGTTTTTGGGTCTGGGTGACATTTTCCCTTCCTCTGATCCCGGAGCTAAAAGGCAGATGGAAGCCTTGTCAAAGCCAACATCAGATATGCCAAACAGCATGCAAACAACGAATAATTCTGCAGGGACTGATGCCAGTTATCATAGTAACTAGAGAGGCTGCATGATTAGTGTGTGTGTGTGTGTGTGTGTATGTGTGTGTGTGTGTGTGTGTGTGTGGACT